>NC_092227.1:83029011-83384011 GCF_036320965.1 Panulirus ornatus
TATACTCACTCTATGTCACTATAATGTGACACAGTTATCTTGCCAAAAAAGAAAAGGATAAAAGAGATCTGTAGCTGAACTTCTGTGACTCTCAGTTAGCAGCTTTGATTCCAAACTGATAGAATGTCGATGCTTAAAGTGATCATGGTAATGCAACTGTACGATGATAGAATGTCGATGCTTAAAGTGATCATGGTAATGCAACTGTACCGTTTTCTTTATCAGTGACGTTCAGTGATGGGTATTTTCCATCAGGCCTCAGAGCTTTGTGAAGTTCGTTACAGTCCCTCTATATCGTCTTGTTCTGTTGCGTTAGTATATAATGCCTATCTGCTTTCCAGCTTATTTCACGATCTTGATTTGTCTTTGAAACCCTTTTGATTTTGTCGAGAAATTTCATTAGGAGACCTTCGAGAAAGGCTTATATATATATATATATATATATATATATATATATATATATATATATATATATATATATATATATATATATATATATAGAGAGAGAGAGAGAGAGAGAGAGAGAGAGAGAGAGAGAGAATGATAGATATAGAGGAAGCTCCTATATTTTTTGACCTTCAAGGTATCTTCTTCAGACTTCAGAGGAGAGTCCTGGTGAATGAGACCTTCCATGCACTAAAGAGCCGAGACATTAAACGGGGAGGATTTTAAAGAGGAGGAGGAACCGGGGATGAGATCTTCAAAAGCTCAAGGACTCCAAGGGGGATGGTAAAGATGGATCCTTGAGATCGTAAAAGTCTTCCCAATGATGGGTACGTAGACTATTACCAGGCAGGACTTCAGGAGCTGAAGTTGGACCTCTGCTTTCCCTCTCCTTCCGTTTAGTTTTTTTTTTTTTTCATGTCGAAGGCTCCAGTCCCAGACTTAAGTCCACTTTAAGGCCGGACCTTAATTGAAATATAGAGAATTGTGAAACGGAAAAAAAGAAAAGACAAGGGGAAGTATTTACGAATTTTTTGAGAAAGTGAAAAACCTGCCTTTTGAAATGTGCCAGGTCATAGTTATTGGGAAAGACTTTGCGAGGGTAAAGTGTTCCAAAAGCTTCGACGTGTAGGGAAAGAAACAGATATCAAAACGGCCCACGCTTGAGTTGCCGATGGTCACACAATAATCGTGTGACGCAGCGGCTTGCCGAGTATTGCGTGGTCTAACTAGTCGTGTGGGTACACAATATAAAGGTATTAAGCATAGTGACGACCCCGTCCTGTAGGAGGGACACGATTTTATTGCCCACAGGCCAGAACTGAGGATAACAGAATCTGTAAACATAGTCAGTGTTAACTGCACTTTATTCAGTAAACAAATTATTTATAACTAAATGCCTCCTCGTGAACACAAGATGCCTTGTGATACATACACCTTGCGTAAATAATCCTGGCAAGATATAAGGAACATGGATAATGAAACATGGTTATGTATACATAGCATGTACCGGGTGGGGGGTATACGTAACTTGTATGTATAATAGGAAATCTGTTGAACGCATCATGCATATTCCCCAGTGCAGACACAGAACAGTGGGAGAGTGATTTGGGCCTCCGTAATGACCCTTGACGTTCGATGACAAGCGTCAAATCAATTTCGTTTTTGTAATTTTCCAAATGGGAAAATTATTCACACATTTCGGATATACAGATTTTTTTTTTTTTTTAGTGTGGTACTGCATGTTGATGACGGTTTGGAAAATTCAAAGAATATTCTAAAATAGTAATTATTAATTATTTAATTATAGCAGTTAATGTCCCCTAACTTATATTTCACACACAGATTCGAATTCATTATGAAAAATAGTCCTTTACTAAAGTTTTCAAGGGAATCTATTTCCCTCAGAAAAATACTAAAAATTGCAGACAATAGGTCAGGCAAATTTTTAGCCCCCAAAAAATTTAGTTTGAGATTTGACTTATGACATATTGAAACGCTTCTATACTTCAAATAATCTCGGAAAATATCTCATATTGGTTCTCTACGCCGGTAGATAACCAGTAATTTCGATACGAATAATTAGAGAATCATCTCAAGGAATAATAATTATTTACAAGCGTTACTGTTCCGTAACATATATTTGAAACGTCGATTGGAAATCACCATAGAATATCGTCCTTGTACTGTAGTTTTAACGCAAATTTATTACCTTCACTAGATTGCTAAAAATTGAAGGTAATAGTTCAAGGAATATTTTAGAGATTGCTAAAATATTGAAGGTAATAGTTCAAGGAATATTTTAGAGATTGCTAAAAATTGAAGGTAATAGTTCAAGGAATATTTTAAAGATTGCTAAAAATTGAAGGTAATAGTTCAGGGAATATTTTAGAGATTGCTAAAAATTGAAGGTAATAGTTCAAGGAATATTTTAGAGATTACTAGAAATTGAAGGTAATAGTTCAGGGAATAGTTTAGAGATTGCTAAAACTTGAAGGTAATAGTTCAAGGAATATTTTAGAGATTGCTGAAAATTGAAGGTAATAGTTCAAGGAATATTTTAGAGATTGCTAAAAACTGAGGGTAATAGTTCAAGGAATAGTTTAGAGATTGCTAAAAATTGAAGGTAATAGTTTAAGGAATATTTTAGAGATTGCTAAAAACTGAAGGTAATAGTTCAAGGAATATTTTAGAGATTGCTAAAAATTGAAGGTAATAGTTTAAGGAATATCTTATCCCAAAAACGTTTTTTTCTTTGATTCTGTGTCGTTAGCTGAAGGACCCCAATAGTTACCGTTGTTAAGGGGTTATAAATAGTTTCTGTAGGGAAGACGTCATTTATCATAAGAAATGACTAACTGAGTGAAGGTAAGTTACGGATACTGTCGACGTATCTGTTGGCCCTTGACTTCAAGGCTGCTGTGTGTTCTTTTTGTCTGGGATTTACCACCTCAAAGGTACACACACACACACACACACACGCACACACACACACACACACACACACACATACACACACACACATTCACTCACCTCGAAGTTCAACACGGGTTCACTGTAGAACCCGGCACGTCCAACTGGTCTTAACCTGCCACTGCATATTCACGAGAATATGCTCCATCGCTGAGCCTCTCAAGATGCAAATTCCCCAGAATCACATACTGGGATTAGGCAAGGTTTGAGGAGCGGCCAGATGTTACCAGCTACAGGTCTGATGGACGTATTAGGTGGAGCTTGATTCCTCTTGGATGAGTACGACTTTGAGGCATTATCCCATGTTGCACTCAGGAGGAAGAGGAGGGTGGTACGCATTCTGGTCACTCGGACCCAGTAAGAATCTCATGTACTGAGGAGGGAGGTGAAAATATTCATATCGTCACGTATAATCCGTGACTGTTACCTTCATTCACCACTTTTACCAGCAAATTGCACCCACAGCTGTTACATGGAAGCTTCCACTCTCACCCACCACTGTCATACACCATTGTCAAACATCACTACCACTGTGTGAAGATCAAGTGCTCTAATCAGCTGTTTTTTTTTTTTTACCACTGTTGTTACCCATCATTATCAACCACTACCATCATCCCTACCATCACTGTAAGCCACTACCATCATCCCTACCATCACTATCCACCACTACCATCATCCCTACCATCACTGTCAGCCACTACCATCATCCCTACCATCACTATCCACCACTACCATCATCCCTACCATCACTATCCACCACTACCATCATCACTACCATCACTATCCACCACTACCATCATCCCTACCATCACTATCAACCACTACCATCATCCCTACCATCATTATCAACCACTACCATCATCCCTACCATCACTATCAACCACTACCATCATCCCTACCATCACTGTAAACCACTACCATCATCCCTACCATCACTATTCACCACTACCATCATCCCTACCATCACTATTCACCACTACCATCATCCCTACCATCACTATCCACCACTACCATCATCCCTACCATCACTGTCAGCCACCACCATCAGCACTGTCAACACTATCATTCTCTGCTCTCAATATTCTGTGTCAGCAGCTGTTGTCAGCCGCCGCTCCCACGTCCCCCACACAGCTGTCAGTCAGCATTACCCTCCCTCTGACCCCGTATACCATCCAGGTTTTACCATCGTCAGTCGGGGTTTAAAAGGAAAAATATCAGGGACGTAAATTTCTCTTAAAAAGTTTAAATCAAAGAACATTTCTTTCTTACGAACGAACAGTGAAAAGTCAGTTTTAGAATTCTGTTTGAAATGCTAAATATATATATATATATATATATATATATATATATATATATATATATATATATATATATATATATATATATATATATATTGACGTTGGAGGCTCCAGTAGATGATAGGTATAGGTTAGGTTAGGATTAGGTATATATAAGATATAAGAGGTTCGTTATATATCACCTTATACTCATGTTCATCTTGCTTTGAATAGTTGGTGTGTGTGTGTGTGTGTGTGTGTGTGTGTGTCTTTCCTGCCCAGTAGATATATGCGTATTTTGTAGATCTGTCATTACGTGATTATTAAACTGATGAATGCATAATCATTTTAGGACTGGAAGATCAGCTTATGATTGGATAGTCAGTGAATCTATATAGATTAGATAATTATGATTGGATGGTCAGCGTATTTGGATTATACAATCAACTAATGATTAGTATAAAGGGAGTAGTAAAGATGATTTCATTTGCTCCTTAACATACAAAGAAATAAATTGAGTGACTAAAGTGACTTAAGAACTCGGGTATTTTGTTCGCCTGGTGACTGCTTGGTTAGCTTGAAGTACAAGCGAAGTGAACAGCTCACAACCTCACTCACTCTTTGTTAGATACGCAGCTGTTATAACACGTAAGAATATCTCGAATTCTCTTTTTTTTTCTATGTTAACTGTGACGGCATGGGCAACTGAGTGCTCTAATCAAGTCCAATTCGTGATATGTATATATATTTTTTTTTCATACATGATCACTGTTTTCCGTGTTAGCGAGGTAGCGCCAAGGACAGATGAAGAAAGGCCATATGCACACCCACGTCCATTCTCTAGCTGTCATGTGTAATGCACACACATACACACACACTCACACACACACACACACACACACACACACACACACACACACACATCGAGCAACCCATTGGGGAAGATGAACAGTTGGATAGACTGTGGACCTACAGCCGCAACCAAGATTCGAACCTATGCTCATGAATGCGTCATGTTCAGCAACGCTTATCGCTATCATATAATTTGTCGTTGTAGTACACGGCATTTCAATCATAGACTATAACAACTGAAGTTTGGTTTAAAGAGACGTAAGGCTTGATTTTATATTGTCGTCCTGTTGTATTTCGACCGAAGGTAATTCTCCAAAACTTAACTTTTGTCCATGACCACCACAACGTCAAGTGTTCTGCACGCTTTCGAAATAATATTTACACTCTTCCCAGTGCTTTTCACGGGATATTCAATGTATTCCGTCGTGGCCAATGATGCTATAATTTCGTACATCTGTTCTTCACATAATCATTCGCTTCCTACACCACTACTGTCTCAGCATTTCATTCCTACGGCTTCAGCAACCCATCACGTCGTACTGCTGTGTATGTCGGCCTGTTTCAGTCCATTCATCTCTCTCTCTCTCTCTCTCTCTCTCTCTCTCTCTCTCTCTCTCTCTCTCTCTCTCTCTCTCTCTCCTGAAGGTCATACCAGGTCACCAGTTTTCGCCCCATCCAGCCCGTGTGTGAGTTATGGATACATGATAAATGTAAAGAGAAGAAAATGAAGAATTAGGGCCAGAAGTCATAAGGAGAATAGAGCTGTATACATATATATATATATATATATATATATATATATATATATATATATATATATATATATATATATATATTTTTCTTTCTTTCAAACTATTCGCCATTTCCCGCATTAGCGAGGTAGCGTTAAGAACAGAGGACTGGGCCTTTGAGGGAATACCCTCACCTGGCCCAATTCTCTGTTCCTTCTTTTGGAAAATTAAAAAAAAAAAAAAAAAAAAAAAAAATATATATATATATATATATATATATATATATATATATATATATATATATATATATATATATATATATATATATATAAAGATAGATAGATAGATAGATAGATAGACGAATAGATAGACAGATATTAGGAAACAGCGCTTACTTCACGAAGGAGGATCTCCGGGTGGAGGAGATGCAGTGGTCACGTTGATCCACAAGAAAGACTGACCTTCAGTGGTACGACGAAGACATAAGGAGGCAGGTCTTCCCTGCTGTGGACCGTCACATTTTTTCTTCTCCTCCTCCTCCTCCTCCTCCTACCTCTTCCTCTCCTCCTCCTCCTCCTCCTCCTCCTCCCCTAGTGCTTCGGGCCTTCATGGGAAACCAATACCAATCGACCAGTTCCATTTGCAGCTGCTTACATATCATTGGGCAGTCATGAGTTTCCCCCAAAACCCACCACCTCTCACGCGCCTTCATCACCATGTGGAGTGAGCCCTCCCTCCTTCCTTCCCTCTATTTCTTGATAAACACCCACCCGCAACCGTGAGAATTTTAGGGATGGTCTTTCCCACAAGTCTTTTTTTTAAGGGAGAAAATATACCAACATCGGACGAAGCTGCTGATGGTATTTTAGGGATCATTCTTTTAGGTTTATCTATGGCGTCGCTCGCATGTTATAACGTTTGACGTCTTTTTCATCTTAAGTTATTATAGTCATTATCTTAACGATACTTTATCTATTACAGTTCACGATAACGCGTATATGTTTTGATGGATATTTTTCTCTTTATCGAGGGGGTTTGTTGTTTCTGCAGTCCTAACCAGAGGTAATAATTCTTGCATTACGTCTCATAAGTTTAAAGTGGTGCTCCATAGACCATTACCAATATCGCCTTTTCTTACGGTTATCTTCAGTCAAGCTTCGCTTCCCAGGACTTTTCGTTCGTCATCAACTTTATTTAAGTCACGACCCTGTGGAAAGATGGCAGATCCGAAGACCTAACATTGTTGAAGACACCGTCTCTGATTATCTGCTGAAGAGTTGTGATGTACAGTCTTGTTCGGTGTTTTGTAGGCTGACTATGTGTTATATATCCTAAGGAGAGCTTCTGTGATGTGAAGGCGCAACACTTAAATGTCCCTAATGTATCTAGGACCTTTCCGTTGAATGTGTTACCTGTTGTGTTGCTAGCTTGGTCCCATTGGGGGGGCTTTGTGTGTACCTCGTTAGAGATGCATAGAGACACGTCTAGAGAAAATGGTAAGGGTAGTTCCTACATACTTTATGTTATTAAGGAGTTTAGAAAACTCCTCCTGGATATAAGAATTCATGATATACATGGAAACTGTGGGTAAGATCCTTCTATCAGCTGAGGTTGTTGATCATGACAGAATTCATGGTTGTCATGCTTTAATGGTATGTCGCATGTTGTACTTGCTCGCCTGGTTGTGTGGACTTGGTGTTGCTAGAGATGATGCTACGGAATGTTCTCTCATGTGTTTTGTGAGTGAGCGCAGTTTGGTGCGACAGTAGTGTTAGTTTCTTGTCTATCACTCTTTAGATGTTTTAAAAAGTTCGTTTTAATGTAACAATCACTGAACTCATACCTTGTTATCATCCAGAAAAAAAACTGACAGTTGAGAATTGACGCATTCGAAAGCCATTGTTGTCCCAGTTCGTGGCTTTGAGAAGGGCTGAATATTTCCACGAAACTACATGACATTAGTATGCAAATGAGATTAACTGCAACACCATTTTCAGGTTTAAGCAACGAACGTCCATTTATTCCATTTTGAGCGCCTATCTTGTTAATTACGTTCTCTTGTTCTTGGGTATAACCAGTAAGTGCATTTATGTGTATGTCGTTTTAAGGGTTGCTTTTTGTGGCTAATTCACTAAGTGGCGAGAGCTTTAATGCACGCAGCTGTAGACTGTCTTGTTTGTGGTCACGATATTAGATCTTTCGATTTATTGTTGTGGATGAAAGTTTTGGGTCAAATTGGAATGGTGGTTGACGATTGATTAATGAAATATGGCGAGCGTAGGTATTAGGTGGAGAATGACGCATTTGTTATATATATATATATATATATATATATATATATATATATATATATATATATATATATATATATATATATATATATATAATGGGTTGGGCCATTCTTTCGTCTGTTTCCTTGCGCTACCTCGCTAACGCGGGAGACAGCGACAAAGCAAAATTAATAAATATCTGTATGTATATTTTATATATATATATATATATATATATATATATATATATATATATATATATATATATATATATATATATAATCATGATATGCTTGAGAAAAGCCTAAATCTGCTACTAAGTAATGTACGAAATAGATATATTGTACTGTCATGTTTTCGTTCTCCTTCTTTGTACATGCGAAGTCTTTTCTTAAAAACATCAAAGAACCAGTACGAAAGAATCTTTAAAGGCTTTCTTGAAAACGTGGAGCCCAGCATGTAAAATCATTTTGAACTACAGGAATTATTTATGGACATAAATATCCTTAATAATTCCTGTAAGTCAAGGTGATTACAAGCTGGTTCCTTTTCTCTTAAGAAAACCCTTTTAAGATTTCCTTCGTACTAGTTCTTTCATGTATTTGAGAAAGGCCTTTGCATCTGCAACTTTTAAAGTACTGAGCAAACTTTTTCTTTTCTCCTCTTTTTTTTCCGGGGGACATATGAAAAAAGTTGCTTTCCGGGTATTTCTACAAGCGTGCAAATATTATGTTTTTATACTTTCATAGGGACCCAGCCTGCTGCATATGTGATTACGAGTCTTCATTTAAGCTCTTTGTGAATAAACTCGATCCACGAATTCACCTAAAGGTTCTCAGTGTTTTTAGAAAAAAAAATCACATATAAAAACAAACCAGAATGTTTGATGTACACAGATTCAATATATGAAGCAGCTGAGAGAATGTGTGTCTTAAGTTACTGAGCACACACACACACACACACACACACACACACACACACACACATACATGGGCCCGTACGTGATCAGGTTCGCATGGGTTCGAATCCTGGGCGCGGCAGTTGGGCCACAAGCAATCCCAGCTGTTCATCTGCCCCTAATGACTGGTCGGTGAATGGGCACCTGAGAGCATAGGTGACGGGAGGAGACTGTGAAGTAGTGAGGGATAAAGAAGAGGTAATCACGAGACGCTGTGAGCATTTTGAAGGATTGTTAAATGGTTTAGATGATTGGATGGCAGATTTGGAATGTCTAGACGTCTTCAGCGAGAGAGGGTCACGACGAGTAGTTTGGTGAAAAGAGAGGAGGTGGCGAGAACCATGCGTAAGAAGAAGTGTGGCAACGCGGCTGGTTTGGATAGGCCAGCAGGTGAGTTTCCCAATAAACAGGGTGAGAGTGTTGCTAATTGGCTAATCAGGATTTTCTGTTTACGTATAGCCCAAACAAAATTGTATGAGGATTGGCCAAACGCCTCTTTACTATCATTTAGTAAAGGTAAAGGAGACAAAAATGTATGCTCGGATTGCGGTGGTATATTTCTGTTGATTGTGTCATTTAAGTTGTGTGGGGGAGTAGTGAGCAAGCGGATTGGTGGCATTCACATGGCATCAAGCTGGGGAGGAAAATGTGGTTTCAGGAATGGTAGAGATGTGTATTCGAGGAATATGCTTTCAACGATTTGTCTGTGAAAAGCATGGAAGTAAGAGCGATACATTTTAGAGCGACATTTATGGATCTGGAGCAACGATATTATAGAGTTGATAGAGATACCTCGTGGAAAAGGGGGAGTAAAGCCTCTAGATGCAGTGAGGTGTTTTCATTGAGAGAGTACACATGCGAACGAGGGGAAGAGGGTGAGTGGTTTCAAGTGGGGGCGGATCTGTGTTATTGCACACGTATACCTTATCTACATATGACTGAAGCATTCATTTCGTGAATAGATACTTAGTAATAGTCTCCCTTAAAAACCATGAAAAAGAGGGGAACATCTTGAAAAACACGTAGACGAGTAAATTGTTTACTTTAGATTTAAGTGATGCAATATGGTGCCAAGGCCTTCAGACCATTTGAAAGTTGAATGCTCCAGACATGGGCGAACGTTCCACTCTGTAGATACGCATACACACTATATGCATGATGAGAAATACACACATATTTACATGATCAGCAACACATATACCTGCATGCATCAGTATCTTAGCACAGACATATGGATGCATAAAAAACACAAGTACATAATCACGCTACATAAGGAGACTATACGTGATATATAGTATCTTCATATGTAATTTATGGTATTCCATATATATATATACATATAATGTGATTGTTACACGAAAGTGCACTCGGGAACGTATCGTGTTTCATTTTCACCGTGGACTCGTACGAATATATATATATGTATATATATGTATATGTATATGTACAGAGCATCAGATTGGGGAAGAGCAGTGCGGTTTCAGAAGTGGTAGAGGATGTGTGGATCAGGTGTTTGCTTTGAAGAATGTATGTGAGAAATACTTAGAAAAGCAAATGGATTTGTATGTAGCATTTATGGATCTGGAGAAGGCATATGATAGAGTTGATAGAGATGCTCTGTGGAAGGTATTAAGAATATATGGTGTGGGAGGCAAGTTGTTAGAAGCAGTGAAAAGTTTTTATCGAGGATGTAAGGCATGTGTACGTGTAGGAAGAGAGGAAAGTGATTGGTTCTCAGTGAATGTAGGTTTGCGGCAGGGGTGTGTGATGTCTCCATGGTTGTTTAATTTGTTTATGGATGGGGTTGTTAGGGAGGTAAATGCAAGAGTCCTGGAAAGAGGGGCAAGTATGAAGTCTGTTGGGGATGAGAGAGCTTGGGAAGTGAGTCAGTTGTTGTTCGCTGATGATACAGCGCTGGTGGCTGATTCATGTGAGAAACTGCAGAAGCTGGTGACTGAGTTTGGTAAAGTGTGTGGAAGAAGAAAGTTAAGAGTGAATGTGAATAAGAGCAAGGTTATTAGGTACAGTAGGGTTGAGGGTCAAGTCAATTGGGAGGTGAGTTTGAATGGAGAAAAACTGGAGGAAGTGAAGTGTTTTAGATATCTGGGAGTGGATCTGTCAGCGGATGGAACCATGGAAGCGGAAGTGGATCATAGGGTGGGGGAGGGGGCGAAAATTTTGGGAGCCTTGAAAAATGTGTGGAAGTCGAGAACAGTATCTCGGAAAGCAAAAATGGGTATGTTTGAAGGAATAGTGGTTCCAACAATGTTGTATGGTTGCGAGGCGTGGGCTGTGGATGGAGTTGTGCGCAGGAGGATGGATGTGCTGGAAATGAGATGTTTGAGGACAATGTGTGGTGTGAGGTGGTTTGATCGAGTAAGTAACGTAAGGGTAAGAGAGATGTGTGGAAATAAAAAGAGCGTGGTTGAGAGAGCAGAAGAGGGTGTTTTGAAATGGTTTGGGCACATGGAGAGAATGAGTGAGGAAAGATTGACCAAGAGGATATATGTGTCGGAGGTTGAGGGAACGAGGAGAAGAGGGAGACCAAATTGGAGGTGGAAAGATGGAGTGAAAAAGATTTTGTGTGATCGGGGCCTGAACATGCAGGAGGGTGTAAGGAGGGCAAGGAATAGAGTGAATTGGAGCGATGTGGTATACAGGGGTTGACGTGCTGTCAGTGGAGTGAATCAAGGCATGTGAAGCGTCTGGGGTAAACCATGGAAAGCTGTGTAGGTATGTATATTTGCGTGTGTGGACGTGTGTATGTACATGTGTATGGGGAGGGGGGGGGGTTGGGCCATTTCTTTCGTCTGTTTCCTTGCGCTACCTCGCAAACGCGGGAGACAGCGACAAAGTATAAAAAAAAAAAAAAATATATATATATATATATATATATATATATATATATATATATATATATATATATATATATATATATATATATATATATATATAATATATCATATATCATCTATCACCAATTGGCGAAACAGGAGGTTCAAATAAATACAAAGGGATTACGACCTTTAGACTTTTCCCCCTCAATAGGGTATCCAGTCGCATAAATTTCAATGTGTTTTTATTCTTTTTAAGTCAAATATGTAATAGTAACATTGTATCGTGGTATTCAACGACATGTGAATTAATAGGAAATTCTACTGAATCGTCAGTAAGCCTTCAGGTTTGTTGTGAGGATGTCCCGGATGCAAACCAGCTTCCATTAAAGTGATGTGGCCTCAGGAGATCCTACGAGCTAAGGAGAATCGAGACTACTCCTAATTTTCTAATCTTAGACCCGTACACCAGAAGGCTTGGAATGAAACTACATGATTCGGCCTTATAACGCCGTGGCCTAAGGCTGAAGATCCGCCAGCCTTGCAGAAGCGATCGTTATATGACCTTGTAGCTTGGCTCTGAGCGCTGGAAGGCTCCTGGGATTGACTCGTTCACTTGTAAACGAAGAAAATCAGGGCTGTGATTCGAAGCAGCTCGAACCCGACTTCGGATATTTCTAAGTTATAGATAAGTGAAGCAGGAGCGTTCGATTTCGTTTTTTTTAGTTGAATGAGGGGAGTTTCTGGTGGTGATTTCCTTGGACACCGAATCGTTCACAACTGCAATTATCATTGGAATGGGTGACAGTCAAGTTGAAATAAAGTGGCAGAAGTTGCAGATGAAAACGAAGTAATGTGAGAAGTTTCGTACTACATTATCAGTTTACTGTTGGAGATTGAAAATATTCAACCTTTTAAAAGTTTTGTCCCCTGAGCTGACTCGAAGCTGATGCCTGCAACTTGTATATCTAAATTGAGCCATTCAAAATTCAGTACCTCCTGTTATGTAAGCTGCGTAAAACTGGAAATGTTTTCGTACCATCTCAACGAAATAGCAGTCATGTCGACCCCCCGCAGACCTGTGGGAATGCTTTTGTGACTGGATTTATAATAATAGGTTTCGGGTACATCGTCCTCTGTAAGGACAGACCTAGTGACCAGGTAGTATATAGAAATCGTATAGATATTCGGGTATTGCTGGACGGCGTATCCAGGAGTTCAAAATGCTACAGGCGGATGAACGAGGCACAATACACATTCCATAATCAAAGCCAACTCATTAACTATATATATATATATATATATATATATATATATATATATATATATATATATATATATATATATGTATATGTATATATATTATCATTGCAAGTATATACACATACGTATGTACAAATGGCAGCTAGTCACATCACATAAACTACCAGAGGGTGCAATACGTAAGACCAAGATTGCGAAAATTATTTAATTATTCATCTTTTTCTTGAATGATTTTGTCATTCATCTTTTTCGAATAATTTGGTAATTCGTATTTTCCTTGAATAATTTGGTTATTCATCTTTTTCTTGAATAATTTGGTTATTCATCTTTTTCTTAGAAAATTTGGTTATTCATCTTTTTCTTGAATAATTCGGTCATTCATCTTTTTCTCGAATAATCTGGTTTTTCATCTTTTTCTTCAATAATCTGGTTGTTCATCTTCCTTTGGGAATGAATTTCTACCGCATGGTATTACAGTCCTTTACTTTCACCAATGTTTTCGAGAAAGACCCAAATTTCCCCATCACCCCATTTTCCTTTTGCCCCCCTTCAAAAAAAAAAAGAAAACAGGAGGAACGTCCGTGCGAACAGTATGACGCAACGGGAAACGGGAAAGGGAAACCGTTAACGGGCGATCGATTATCTGTCGATTTTAAGCCGATTACGTAAACGCGTGGGTGGGAGGCACCGTACAATGCTTTCCGGAGGTAAATCTCCGAAACCGGATTAGTTGAAGGAAAACAAAACAAGAAAAAAAGAAAATGTTACGGGTGTTGTGCCAAAAAATATTTTTAAGGGGGAGGCTTTACCCCCAATGCCTTACCTAAAATGCTTGTTACGGGTGGTGGCCCAAAATGTTTTAAGGGAGGCCTCACCCAATGCCGTACCTAAAATATTTGTTACGGCCGTTGTGCAAAATGTATTCTTAAGGGGAAGCCCTACCCAGTGCCTTCCCTAAAATATTGTTATTGGCGATGGCCTAAAATATTTTAAGGGAGACCTCATCAACCAATGCCTTATCTAAAATATTTTTTTACGGGCGTTGGCCAAAAATATTTTATAGGAGGGCCTCACCCAGTGCCTTCCCTAAAATAATGTTACGGGTGTTGTGCCAAAAAATATTTTAAGGGGAGGCTTTACCCAATGTCTTACCTAAAATGTTTGTTACGGGCGTTGTGCAAAGAGGATTTTAGGGAAGGCCTCACTTAATGTCTTCCCTAAAATATTGTTACAGGCGTTGACACCAAAAAGAAATATATTTTAAAGGGAAGACCGCCATTCCAGTGCCTACCTGAAGCTGATTGGATTTGTTGAAAAATTAATTTTACTTCGTGTGTGTGTGTGTGTGTGTGTGTGTGTGTGTGTGTGTGTGTGTGTGTGTGTTTTCGCCACCACGACACAAGAATTCTTGTTCAGAGATTTAGGGGAACACTTAACCCTTCCTCAGTGCAGTTTCCGAAAAAGAAAAAAAAGATAAAAATGCAAAGAGTTACGAAATAAAATTATACAAAGAGTTCTGAAATAATGTAATTTTTTTTTTTTTTTTTTTTTATACTTTGTCGCTGTCTCCCGCGTTTGCGAGGTAGCGCAAGGAAACAGACGAAAGAAATGGCCCAAACCCCCCCCCCCATACACATGTACATACACACGTCCACACACGCAAATATACATACCTACACAGCTTTCCATGGTTTACCCCAGACGCTTCACATGCCTTGATTCACTCCACTGACAGCACGTCAACCCCTGTATACCACATCGCTCCAATTCACTCTATTCCTTGCCCTCCTTACACCCTCCTGCATGTTCAGGCCCCGATCACACAAAATCTTTTTCACTCCATCTTTCCACCTCCAATTTGGTCTCCCTCTTCTCCTCGTTCCCTCCACCTCCGACACATATATCCTCATGGTCAATCTTTCCTCACTCATTCTCTCCATGTGACCAAACCATTTCAAAACACCCTCTTCTGCTCTCTCAACCACGCTCTTTTTATTTCCACACATCTCTCTTACCCTTACGTTACTTACTCGATCAAACCACCTCACACCACACATTGTCCTCAAACATCTCATTTCCAGCACATCCATCCTCCTGCGCACAACTCTATCCATAGCCCACGCCTCGCAACCATACAACATTGTTGGAACCACTATAATGTAATACCATGTATTTATAACTGTACCGTGGAATACAGTGAGTTGCGAAATGAGATAATGTAATGCCATACAAATATAGTTTCATATTGGAATACACAGAGGTTTAAGATGATAATTGAATGATTTCTATTTATATCTGTACTATGGAATACAGAGAGTTGTGAAATAAGATGATATAATACTCTATATTTATATCTGTACTATGGAGTACGAAGAATTGTGAAATAAGGTAATCTAATGCTTTCTATTTATATCTGTATTATGGAATACAAAGAATTGTGAAATAAGGTAATCTGATGCCATATACGTAAACTCTACTATATAGAATAATTACAGAATCTCAATAATATGATTATAAAACTCCCTCAAAGTAGAACAGGATAATTTTGGTTCGTCTAAAAGCCGAGTTAGTTCGAGTCGAGTCATTTGTCTGCTTCACGAGTAGAACCTGTCCTAGAAAATTGTTTTTTGCTCCTACTGAACCAAGAGTGGCTTGACATGTCCATTTATCATGACCTGAAAACCAGGGCTCAACTTTGTCACCTTAGAGGAGACAGAACGAGAAAGTGAGCCTTTCGTGGAAAGGTTTCTTCCATTTCTGTTTTTGAACTTACAAGGTTATAATACAGGTCCCTATCCACAATACCCTGTCCACAACCAGGCCCTACAGACTTATTTCTTCGTGGTTTCCTCCGTCGCTTCCCATGCTTTCGTTCAGTCTGTTTACAGCACGTCGCCCCCTGTATGCCACATCTTCCCAGTTCAGTCGATCCATGCACGCCTTTCTACTTATTGCATGTTCAGGCCCCGACCACACAAAATATTTTCACTCCATCCTTCCATTTCCAGTTAGATCTCTCCCTTCTCCTTGTTCCCTTCTTTTTCTCAACTTCTCCTCACTCATTCTCTCCATACGTCCAAACAATATAAGCACATCTTCAGCTCTCTCAACCACACTCTTGTTATAACTACATTTTTCCTTTACCCTTCTATTACTTATTCGATCAAGTCACCTCACGCCACATATTGTCCTCAAACATTTCATATGCAACATATCCACCCTCCTCGATCAAACCACCTCACACCACATATTGTCCTCAAACATTTCATGTTCAACATATCCACCTTCCTCCGTACATCCTCATCTACAGCCCATGCCTCACATCCATACAATATCGTCGGGACTACTTCTACAAACATACTAATTTTCGCCTTCTTAGATGACGACAGAGTGTATATATATATATATATATATATATATATATATATATATATATATATATATATATATATATATATATATATATATATATTCACACAGACGAGAGTTAACATCAGTATGTATCTTTGAAAGAATAGCAATAGATATAAGCTTACGACCAAAAACATAATGCAAATTTACAAACTCTGCAAAAATGAAATAAAAATGCCTTGGCTGTAGCTAATGAAAATGCTGCTGTCTTACACTTTTTGAAATTAATTAAGGCCCCGTGGGAGAAGAAGGTGGGAGGGTGGGGAGTGGCTGTGGGGTGATGAAAGGAGAGGGCATCTGTAGTTTTTTCCCCCAGTTTAGGGGAAGGTCTGGAGTGTGTGCTTTGCCTCGCCTACTAGTGTTTATACTTTCGCAAACTTGGATGCTGAACTTTTCCTCATGGCTTAGTCTGGTTTAATAGGGTTTCGGTGTAAAATGCTTCCCTCCGTTTTCTTTTGCAATATTGCCATATTTTTGTTTTTTCATTGAAAATGCTCGTCTCCTTATCCCATTCTAGTAGAGGGATGTGGGATGTGTAGTGTGCCCCATAGATGCTAGGGAGAGTCAGACTAGATGATGTAGTCATCCTGTTTTTTTAATTGTTTGATTTTGTTTGATCCGTTCGTTAACTCGGCCAGTTCGTTAGGTTTTCCCTGGTCTTTTGTGTCATTTCTAGGCTTTAAGTGAAACGCGGAATATTATCGGGTCATTTAATGAAATGCCCCGGCTAATTGAGTAATTAAAAAGCCTGAATTAAAAACTTCAGATCATATATATATATATATATATATATATATATATATATATATATATATATATATATATATATATTATCCCTGGGGATAGGGGAGCAAGAATACTTCCCACGTATTCCCTGCGTGTCGTAGAAGGCGACTAAAAGGGGAGGGAGCGGGGGGCTGGAAATCCTCCCCTCTCGTTTTTTTTTTAATTTTCCAAAAGAAGGAACAGAGAATTGGGCCAGGTGAGGGTAGTCCCTCAAAGGCTCAGTCCTCTGTTCTTAACGCTACCTCGCTAATGCGGGAAATGGCGAATAGTTTGAAAGAAAAAGAAAGATATATATATATATATATTTAGTAACGCCCAGTGACACCCCCCCCCCCTCTCTCCCCCTTTCCTTACCGACCCATATATATTAAGTAATTTCCAGTGACATCCCTTCCCCTCCCAAATCCCTACCGACCCCTATATATACCTAAATATGCTTTACTTCTTCTTTTCTCTCAAACATCGTTAATTCCATCACTGTTCCTCTATCAACACACGACTCGATGTTATGTTCTTCCCCTCACAATTCAAACACATAACGAGAAACCCTTTTTGTCTCTTACAGTTCTACCCACCGTAAGTCCCACATCACCCACACACACACACACACACACTTGCAATCGCATCCGTAGCGTGAGGACTACCAGAACCCTCTCTTAAGCTCCTCAGGGAATACACCACCTTTCATCTTCCAATCCACTCACTCCCAAGTGCAATAGCACTCACTATCACACCCCCACCACCACCTCTCGTAACGCTCTTAACCAACTTTCCTCCTGAACCCATGATGGTTTTGATCTCACTCCTGTACACTCTTATAAGAAAGGGTTTTCAACTCCCTCTTGATCACAAGTGCCACCGTATCTCTCACGGTTTTCCTATCGCTGACCCTTGGACTTCATCCCCTTGACGTTCCTAAAACATTCTTCCCCCTTCCCCTTGAGCTTTTGTTTCATTCAGAGGCGGGAGCATCTAGGTTTCCCCTCACCAGACACAGCACGTATGTCTGCCTCCCTTCCATCATTCTGGCAGTAACCACCCAGGTTCACACACCCCAGCCGTGTCTTCAAGGATATATCTATGCATATATATATATATATATATATATATATATATATATATATATATATATATATATATATATATTATCCCTGGGGATAGGGGAGAAAGAATACTTCCCACGTATTCCCTGCGTCTCGTAGAAGGCGACTAAAAGGGAAGGGAGCGGGAGGCTGGAAATCCTCCCCTCATTTTTTTTTTTTCCAAAAGAAGAAACAGAGAAAGGGGCCAGGTGAGGATATTCCCTCAAAGGCCCAGTCCTCATCCTCTGTTCTTAACGCTACCTCGCTAATGCGGGAAAAGGCGATTAATATAAAAAAAAAAGAAAAAAAAAAAAAAAAAAATATATATATATATATATATATATATATATATATATATATATATATATATATATATATATATATATATATATATACATATATATATGTGCGTGAGTGTGTATATGTATGTGTGTGTGTGTGTGTGTGTGTGTGTGTGTGTGTGTGTGTGTGTACATACACGTTATAGCGGATATGTTTTTCTATATTATGTACTGGGAACAATATACTTTTAAGTATTAATTCGCTTCTATCATTGTAAGATTACTTGCAAATAAACCCTATCCTAGAGCCAATTATAGTATCATAATGCTACAATAGCTCTTCTTGTATAAACTAAAGCCAATTATATTATCGCAATTATGCCATAGCTCTGCTTGCTAAGATGTTAATGCTTTATTAACTGATATTCTTAACTAATATGCTGAAACGTTCCTGCTTTACTCTCGTGTATAATTGTCCAAGTACTTGAAAATTTTCTCTGTCGCTTTACAGGTATGAACGAGAGGATGAATGTGATCTACCACTATGCTGGTGGTGCATCCTACTTCCATTGCTATATAACAGCCTGAGAAGGTAATTAGCTGTGACATTGCTTTTGGATTACTTTTAAAGTTGTTAGACCAATGACTAATGACCCAAAGTTATAGTCCAATGACTATTTACAGAAGATGTGAATGGTGTCCTGAGAGCTTTCGAAGGAGACAAAATATTGAGTTGCTGAGAAACAAAATGATAAATTCTTTAAAAAAAGAATTAGATGAGGTAGTGAAAGAAGGCATATAGCTTCCGTGTATATGATTCTGTTTTCTTTGAAGGCAGACCTTCAGTGAAATCTTCTTAGAATTTCCCTATTTCCCTTCTTCCTGTCAGTGAAATCCTCTTAGAATTTCCCTATTTCCCTACATCCTGTCTAGTTTCCATATCTGTCATGTGTTTTGATATTTTGAACGTTGACACTAAATTCTATATCTTGTCTGCTAGGGCTATAACATAACCCGTGATTCAAATAGCATATAGCATACGAAGACGTGTCTGTGATACATGACATATCATGAGTAGGCATGATTCATTTTAAGTTTTTATCTCGTAATTAATATTTTCAGTGGTTGATTAACCTATTACAGGCTGATCATATGTTTCCGGCGGTAATTTTAATGACAAAGAGTGACTTAAAGTCTATAACTAGATTTCAGTATGTGTCTGGTCTACACTGCCATTGCCTTTGAGGTAGAGAAGCAATAGAACCAGGAGGAACAGATGATATGGTACAATACATAGCAGTAATTTGAGTCGTAGGATTAGGAGCAGGAAGGGCATTATTAGTAGTAGTGCTATTAGCAGTGCTAATAGTAGTAGTAATAGTAGTCGTTACAGTGGTTAGTAGTGACAGAAATATAAACTGCCAGTTGGCTTATAATCCATGAGGTTCGAGTCTAATCACACGGTGTTAATCATTTAATCACATTGAGGTGATGTATGTTATGCCACAACCTCTTGACTTTCACATAGCTGGTTAAGAGAAATGTCCTCCCCCTCCAACCACAAGATTATTAAGGTTAGCACACATATATCTACTGGTGATCAGGTTTGAGATGATCCCCTTTGCTGAAGGAGATTAGCATAGCCGCGCAGAACCGACTGACCGAGTTTTAAGAACTTTAAAAGGCCATTTCCTCAAATTCTGAAGAATGAAAAATAATATCCTTGTGTTGGATTGTCGTAAAAATTCCTTTTTTATTTTTTGATCTATTTGCTTAAAAGAGTCATGGGTAAAGATTCATATTATTAGATGTCTCAACCATTTTCGTTGTGGATATAAAAGTAATGTAAGCAATAGTCTTAGGTGGTGAGGAGACATATTTCATTGAGGTGTGTGGGGGGGGATACAAGAACAACGGTTCCCTCCTCCCCACATCCAATAGTTCCAAATTTACGCCGACGTAACGACGAGAGAGAGAGAGAGAGAGAGAGAGAGAGAGAGAGAGAGAGAGAGAGAGAGAGAGAGAGAGAGAGAGAGAATATTATAAAGAAACAGTTATTCAGAATTTTGATTTCATATTACCTGTTCGCTTAAAGTCACTCAACATTTCCTCATATTTTCACTTATATATATATATATATATATATATATATATATATATATATATATATATATATATATATATATATATATATCAACAGGAGATAAAGCCCTGGCCTCTATTTTCGTGCCAGCATTGCCAAACATACCCGTAATACGGGCTGTTCTTGTGAACAAATACACACGGTGGAGAATGCATTGAACAAAGCTAATAGTATTATTCTAATGAACTACAAAAAATGCATATCAGAGTGACGAATTCCTTTCCTAATGGACATGTGAGAGGCCTTGAATGTGTTCCGTAAGAAAATGTATTCACGACATGTAGGTACTGTAAGTATGATGACTTTGTATGACACACAAAAGTGAGATTGACTGATTAAATGGGCATTACGATATCTATGATGGTAAATACTACTTTAGTTGATGTATATATATATATATATATATATATATATATATATATATATATATATATGTATATATATATGTATATGTATATATATATATATGTGTTTCAATTTCCTCATGGTTATCAGTATATATATATATATATATATATATATATATATATATATATATATATATATATATATATATATATATGCTGTTTCGTGTGTGGCGGGGTGGCGACGGGAGGCAACGGGAATGGATGAAGGCAGCATGTATCAATATGTACATATGTATATATGTATATGTATATGTATGTATACGTTGAAATGTATATGTATGTAGAAATGTATATGTATGTATGTGTATGTGGGTGGGTTAGGCCATTCCTTGTCTGTTTCCTTGCGCTACCTCGCTGGCGCGGGAGACTGCGAATGAGTATGATAGAATTATATATATATATATATATATATATATATATATATATATATATATATATATATATATATATATATATATATATATACAAAGGATACTCGCTCTTCAGCAGGAGATCTAACTGTTAATTGAAACTTTACAATACACGGAAGAAACACGCCTCATTAGATGAATACAATTCACAAAATTTCAACTCCCAACACAGACTCACAGACCTGTAGACTCCTCTTTCCGCCAGGAGCAGAAGCTGGGGAATCCCTGGACCAGAGCCATGACAAGCAGTTGAGGCAGCAGAGTGAGGAAGGTCAGAAGGTAAAGGGCTTAGGCTATGTCGGTGGGTTGGACACAGGTAGAGAGATTGTGAGTTCAGTTCATCTCCTTATGATGTCTTGTCCTTATAAAGTTCGCTCATAGTGATGTGTTTGATGATCGGGATGGGCTTTGAGTTTACCTGGGAACAGGTTGAAGGGATTGATATTAGTAATGAAGATAGATTCATTGACATTACAAGTAGCGTAATGTGGTGAAGGGTTTAATGTGAACTGGATTGTTATGGTCTATCAAGATTGATTCATTGACATTACAAGTAGCGTAATGTGGTGAAGGGTTTAATGTGAACTGGATTGTTATGGTCTATGAAGATAGATTCATTGACATTACAAGTAGCGTAATGTGGTGAAGGGTTTAATGTGAACTGGATTGTTATGGTCTATGAAGATAGATTCATTGACATTACAAGTAGCGTAATGTGGTGAAGGGTTTAATGTGAACTGGATTGTTATGGTCTATGAAGATAGATTCATTGACATTACAAGTAGCGTAATGTGGTGAAGGGTTCGATGTGAACTGGGTTGTTATGGTGTGTGGGGTGACAACCATTTTCTTGGGATTGTTTTGCAATGGCATGACTATGGTCTGCTTACAAGATGGTTAGGCCAATAACATCTTTTAGTTTCTGTTTTCTCCAGTTCGGCCAATGTATGTACATCCTTAAATGGTTCACATAGAACAGCATAAACCCTTCCAGTTTTTTCTGGTAATTGGAGCCTTACGTTTGATTAAGTTGTATACTCACGGTGTTGCTATTTTAAAAGACAACACATATAGCTGCATAAACCCTTCCAGGTTTCTGGTATTTTTGGACTACGTTTGATCAAGTTTTACTGACGGTATTGTTAAACTGGAAAGTATCATTCTAACCCCTGTTTAAATTAGTAACTGTCTTGCATTAGCTATATTAGTTGAATATTGGAACACCAAGTATTTAGATCTATCATGCTTTTCTATATTGTTGTTGCTGGAAGCATAAAATGTCTCCTTGGCTTTCCAATAAGCCATGTTCTCAAACCACTCGGGATAGACTCCTAAAAGAAAAAAGATATATTCTGTGTTTAATGTGTTTTCTCGAGTATCTGGGGTCGACAGATGAAGATAGAGTGAGGTAGTTAAGTGCATTATAGAATCATGTTGCCCAAAAGTAACAAATAGAATAGAAGATTAGAGTTTATGGTTGAAACGAAATGGATGCACTGGAGAGCATTTCCGTAAACTGGGTTTCACAAGAGTGGATTATGCAAGGAACTCGAGATGGCTCTTAAGAAAAATATCTGAAAGGGGAAATTGCCTTGAAAAGAGGAAAATGGACACTTAAAATGCACTTGCGACTCAGGGCAAGGGGAGGAACATTGCAAATCCCATTTTCTTTTAGTTACGACCATGAATTTAGCGGCAAAATATTTTCAGATTTTCCTGGTTGTCGTAAAGTCAACCGTCTAGATTAT
Organism: Panulirus ornatus; assembly: GCF_036320965.1. Classification (NCBI taxonomy): domain Eukaryota; kingdom Metazoa; phylum Arthropoda; class Malacostraca; order Decapoda; family Palinuridae; genus Panulirus; species Panulirus ornatus. The sequence continues at coordinate 83,052,381 of NC_092227.1, forward strand.
GATATATTACTAGTTGTAGAAGTGCGTGTACATATGTTTGTGTGGCTATTTCTCTATCAGAATTTTTGCTTTATGTTGTATAGGTATGATTTTTTTTTTTTTGTAAGGGACAATAAAAGAATATTGCCACTGACAAAAATTCAGTACGTTTCTGGTGGCGTGTAAGGGTATTAAATTGGAATTTTATATCTTTAACTACCCCTCTCTCTCTCTCTCTCTCTCTCTCTCTCTCTCTCTCTCTCTCTCTCTCTCTCTCTCTCTCTTTATATATATATATATATATATATATATATATATATATATATATATATATATATATATATATATATATATATTTTTTTTTTTTTTTTCCAAAAGAAGGAACAGAGAAGGGGGCCAGGTGAGGATATTCCCTCAGAGGCCCAGTCCTCTGTTCTTAACGCTACCTTGCTAACGCGAATAGTTTGAAAGAAAGAAAAAAGAATATATATATATATATATATATATATATATATATATATATATATATATATATATATATATATATATATATATTCTTCGAGATGTAGCAAAATGATATCCTCATATTCCCTTCGTATCGTTAAAGGCGAGTATAAGGCATGTGGGGGGACTGGAAATCCTCGTCTCTTAGCATTTCGGTTTCTAAAAGTGAGAGCAGATGTAAGGCGCCTAGCAAGGAGAGCTCATTTTCCTTCAAGGTTTAATCTATGATGTCGGTATATGCGTGGATGTAGCCAGGATGCGAAAAAAGAGAGAGATGTAGTATGTTTAGGAAGAGAAACTTTAAGCTTTGATTGAGGTTGAAGTCAATAAGGTGAAGGAATTGTTTTGGAATGTCCTAATGGTAAAGTCTGGGGTTACTATGAGGGTTAGAACAGATTAAAGAGGCAGATTCGATAGCAAAATGCTCGATTTACTTAGTGATGGAACAGCATATGAGATAGCGCATATAGGTTACGATGAGAAAGAAGCTTGGCATGTCCAATCGTGAAGTATGTAGGTTACGATGAGAAAGAAGCTTGAGAATTTTAGTAAGAAAGGTTTAAGTTTCGGACGAGTGGACGAAAGAAGCTCTGGAATCTACGAGAATGAAAACTCCCAACCACCAAGGGTTAGAGGACTTCCTAATGTTTACAATCCGGGTATTCCTATAAGACCCATGGCATCCGGGGCTATGGATTGCCCCACACAGGTTAGCCAAACAACTGACTAAAACATCATCTCCTGCAGTAGGGCCAGTTAGTCGAATTCACATGAGAGCTTCCCTTAGTTTGATAGATGAACTAAACTCTGTTATTTTCAAGAATCATAAGATGGCAAGTTTCAAGATAAAGTCTTTGTGGATCAGGTTTATCAGCGAGCCATTGCATAAGGTTTCGCAAGCAGCGAGTAGTGCGAGAGACAGTTGACTTAGATGACAAGAAATTTACAGTATCGAAAGCAGACTAGGTGTAACCTGTGCTTATATGTGTTGGACTCGACCCATTAAAGCTAAGAGAGTACATTGGTAGCTCTTAGTGTGGTAATGTCCTCATAATTTATGGGAATATCACCGAAAGACAATGAACACGATCATGGGAATAGGTACCACTTTGGACATGGTACATTGTTGAAATGACAGTCACGAAGATGTAGGAGGAAATCAGACAATAGTGGCCAACGTATTCAGAGAAGATACAGGCACACAGGCAAGCATAGAAGTGTACGTGAGTGTGGTACGACTTTGGGGGGATAGTTGCTTTGCTCTGGAGAAAACCTGGCGAGAAAAATTATTCTAATTAGGTTTTGCTTGGTGTGAGACAGAATGAATATCAAGGTAATGTATACAGACGAGAGAGTGGGAGGTGATACAGAAAACGGCCACACAGACTTCAGGAGGCGATGGTTGTCCGTCTTTCTGAAAGGGATGGTTGTGTTCTAAAGTGTGTGTGTGTGTGTGTGTGTGTGTGTGTGTGTGTGTGTCTTTAAGGAATGCGAGTGTCGAACATTGGAGACGAAGAAACGGAAGTCTCGTGAGTTGAAATACTGGAACATCTGACGTTAGTGTAGGGTTGGCAAGTTAAATTATGTGAAATAAATGAAGATATAATGTAGTCCAATGTAGAATGTGGTTTCGAATAGAATCTTGGACCCAGGGTAGAGTTACGTACGAATACCTACGACAGTTTTTTGGCAGTAGACGGAGGGCTGACGTGTAGCACAAGAAGATGTACGATAAAGACTAGAGTTGTACGAGTTATGTGTTGTCGAGTGTTGTGTGTGTGTGTGTGTAAGACGGGGAAAACGTCAGTTTGTGGACTGAATAATCGCTTACGAATTGGAAGACTGTTTGCAGAGGAGAAACTAAGTAATCGACAGATTCCACGGATTTCAGGACCTTTACATCAGGTCGTGTGTAACAAACCCTTTCAAAGTTCACTGCTTTCTGTGCACTGCCTGACGTGTCTTTAGATCACTCGAGTTTATCACCCGGAAGTCTTTCTCCTCATTTTCCTTTTATGGTTCATTCAGAACTTATACTACAGCTTACCCTCTCGTTGTTTTCTTTTTCCGTGATGCGTATAACTTTGCATCTGTTTATATCAAAGTTCGTTGGTTACCTGTGAACGCAGACCATCAGTCCGTCTGCGTTGGTTAGCAGCATCGCAACGCATCGCATTAGCATTTTCATAAATACGTGGATATATATATGAGAGGAATTTCTCGCTCTGGAGGAGTTCGAGCTTTCCCTGCCTCTGATTGTACCAAGAGCTCCTCGCAAGATGTCCTGGGGTTATATACAGTCAATATGATACGTATGAAGATGAGAACCAATTCTTAGACTGATCCTTGCAGCACACCACTTGTTACCTCTAACCATTTTGAAGTAGTTTTAATCACCACACTTTGTTTACGGGCCAACCAGTCCACCAGTGTTCTAACCACTGAGGTGCTAACTCCATCTGTTCCTTATTACTCTACTTTTGCTGATAATCCTTTTTTTTTGTTGTTGTTAGACTTCTGTGAATGCTTCCTGAAAGTCTGAATAGATGGCAGCACCCGTTTTCCTTTCGTATTCCGTGTTGATTGCATCATAAACCGAATCAAGCAGATTCGTGAGCTGTGAACTAGTTCGTTGAACACCATGTTGCATGTAGTTAATCATGTGATGATTTTCTTAATGATTTACAACATCAGTTCGAACAGATGTTTTCCATAAGTTTCCATAAGGCTAATTGGGCGATAATTTCCATGTGAGGCGTATTGTCGTATATAACATCGATACGACAGTGGCACACTACAAGCTCTCTCTCTATATAACTTTCACTGTCTCAAGTGACTTACTGAAAAGAACAGGGAAGGACTTGAGTGACTGAAAAGAACTGGGAAGGACTTGACTGACTGAAAAGAACAGGGAAGGACTTGAGTGACTGAAAAGAACAGGGAAGGACTTGAGTGACTGAAAAGAACAGGGAAGGACTTGACTGACTGAAAAGAACAGGGAAGGACTTGAGTGACTGAAAAGAACAGGGAAGGACTTGACTGACTGAAAAGAACAGGGAAGGACTTGACTAACTGAAAAGAACAGGGAAGGACTTGAGTGACTGAAAAGAACAGGGAAGGGCTTGACTGACTGAAAAGAACAGGGAAGGACTTGAGTGACTGAAAAGAACAGGGAAGGGCTTGACTGACTGAAAAGAACAGGGAAGGACTTGACTGACTGAAAAGAACAGGGAAGGACTTGACTGACTGAAAAGAACAGGGAAGGACTTGAGTGACTGAAAAAAAGAATAGGGAAGGACTTGACTGACTGAAAAGAACAGGGAAGGACTTGAGTGACTGAAAAAAAGAATAGGGAAGGACTTGAGTGACTGAAAAGAACAGGGAAGGGCTTGACTTGACTGACTGAAAAAAAGAACAGGGAAGGACTTGACTGACTGAAAAAAAGAACAGGGAAGGACTTGACTGACACATTTCTAACTCCTTTCATTCCTCTTAAACAAAGCTTATCAGGACGTCTACAGTCTTCGGTACATGTAATGTAGCCTGAACATGAATGTGATTATGTTGCAAAATGTTCTACTGTCTTAGCAGTGGGATTGAATCTGGAAGATGAACGGATGAACTAATTATATAAGGTCTTGAGCATGGCTTCTCATTGCCTTGATGAACTAAGCCGTCATTATCCGTAAGTAATGGACCAGTTCACTTGAAAATTACTTTCTTGATTCTACCATTGCTATATTTATTTTCTTTACGGTTACTTGAGCAATATTGACTTATATTTTGACTAATGAGTTTTTTTTTAATTTGCTATGCATATTTGTGTAACTTACTCTATCATGTTGGTTGTTGTTTTCTTTGAGTTTCTTATATGCATGATATTAAGATTGCCTTTAACTAAGAGCAAGACACCATCTCCAACTTTGTTTTCTCTATTAGATAGTGTACCCTAGAACTGTATATTCAGCTAGTATACCTCCATATTTATCTAAGCAAAGCTCAGATATACCACTCAATTAGGTTTCTTTTATTGCAATTACTTCTATCACTTAAAACCTTTCTTTTTCTGATTAACGACTGGAATGGCATCAAGCAATTCTGTGATTTATGAAGGTTTGGGCTTATTTTGCAATTTAAGGTCATTAGTGGTGTGTTCGTATGCAGAAAGGTTGGAAATCCCATCTACCTGTTGCTGGTCATTGACCTCAGTCTGATCCAGTCCATCTCTGTCGACTGAGTGAGCCATGTTATTCTAGACCGCCGTGTTACCCGACTCCCCCCTCATCTGACCTTGGAGGGCGGAGGGGTTGACAAAATCCATCTGCCTAGACCCGGTCAATGACCTGTATGTATGACCCAACCCACTTCCCGCCAAACTTATATTCTTCTCAGGGTAGAATCCTCTATTCATCAAGTACACTTGGCGGGTAAGACGGTTGAAATGAGGCTTGAGCTCTATATATGTAGTGACAGATGGTAGGTTGGCCTTGAGAAACACCAGAGACACGTCCACTGTAGACTTAGGGAGGAACTGGCTAAGGTTAGGGAGCATGTGACTTAAGTTAGGGAGTAAGTGACTTAAGGGAACAACTGACAGAGGTTATGGAACAACTCATTAAGGTTAGGAAACCACTGACGAAGGTCAAGGGACAAATGAATAAGATAAGGAAGTAACAAGACGGTAGAGAGAGAGAGAGAAAAGAAAATAGCTTTCTATTTTACACTAATGATCTTGGCATTGCTCTTGACAGGATAAGCCGGTATGATATAAAAGAAACATGGAAGTGGGATGGGAAGGGTTCAGTGAGACGTGCAATTTATTAGAAGAAGCGTATGTGCCATTGCGTAACGCTCAGTTATTTTATCAGAGCAAAGCGAAAAATGGAAATAAAGTTATGCAAAGTCATGCAAATCTACATAGATGCTCATAATATCTTATGCATCAGAATGAACATCAATGTGAAGCGAATATTGATGATAATAGCAGACTAAACTTATAACCAACTGTAGCACTCGTAGAAGAAAGAGAGTCATAACCCAGTCAATTGGTCCATAACCTGCGGAAGATGGTGGCTTGCTTCAAGACAGCGATGCCATGGCAAAGATCTTCACTATCTTTACTCATATGAATCATGGAAAACAAGAGCTCATGTTCCACGTCAAGTCTCACTACTAGTAGTGGAAAGTACTGTGGACCGTATGGGTATGCACGTTTAAGTTATGCTTTCAAAAGCAAACGATGTATTAATGATCGTAACAGCTCATGATACTGATGTAATTTTATCCTGGAACGATATAAAAAAGGTTTAGATTGTATAACAAAACCATTGACGTTCTTTTTAGTTGGTCGTTTATGACAGGTAAGGTATTAGAGGAATGGTTTTTTGCCAGTATGGTAACTGATATTCGATAGTGGCAGGAAGTCATTGTCTGGAAATTGTCGACCATATAGTTTGACATCCGTAGTTGGGAAACGTATGGAAACCATCATTCGAAACAAGGCTGTAAATAACCATTTTGAGGACCACCTAATCACCATTTCTCAGTATGGTTTTCGAAGAACTCGTTCATGTCTGACGAATCTGTTTGGTTATATCATATGTTGTAATAATGCGAATTATGTCATTCCACTTTTCAAAAAGCGTTTGATAAAGTCACGAATCAGTGATTGCGATCAAAAACCAAAGGGTGCTCGACTTGGTTAATTGATTGACTGGTCATATACAAAGCATAATGATTAACACTCTAACCTCGGAATGGTTGGACGTAACATGTGGCGTGCTGCAGGGATCAGTCTTAGGACCATTTCTCTTTCTTATATGAATGACTTTATTGTTGGGCTGCATTTTAAGATACCAAGATTCACAGACGAGACGTATGTGGGGATAGAAGACTACGATAGAAATTGAACGTCTACAGCTTCAAGCTGACGTGGAAAGACTATGATAAAGAGTCGGTTCTCAAGTGGCAAATTCATTCGGATGTCAAAAAAGAGCAAAGGAAAAAAAAGAACCGAAAAGGTTAATTGCAGTATGAATTTTGCCGAGGCACAAAAGGTAAATGGAGGAAAAAGATTTAGGTCTGATTATATCCAATGAACACAAGGCCAAAATGAACGTGGCGTAGCAGCGGTGACAAAAATGATATTAGCTGGGCTGCATAAATAGGGCAACTCGTATTTAACTTTAGGGAAACTAAATCCTCACAATTTCTTGCTCCCTGATGGGGCGCCTCCCACCCTGATCATTGTGTTAAAAGTTTTCGTAATTTTTCTCTTCTAAAAGACGTAGAATGAAAAGATATGTTACAGCAGCGAGCTTCGTAGACAAACCTAGACTTAGAAACGAATCCCATGAGACCCGTTTAGACGATTTGATCTGATCTAGCTTAGAAAAGAGAAAGATGATTGGTGATTTGATAGTAATGTGATATGGTGGTTCAAGATCATCTAAGGTTTTGGCAATTTAGATCAAAGCAGCTAATTAAGGCTTGATTTTTTCCTCTGAGTTCTCTGACCTTACCACACCTGCCTGCCCATGGGGTCACTTGTATCCTTATGAAGTTCCTGCAACGCTCGAGAAGTTCACCACGTCCTCCGGTCGTGACCACAAGTCACGCAGTAATGTGTTGTGTGTGCATCTCTCTGCATAAGTGCAGGACAATTGACTTTAGTCATAGTAATAGATACAAACTCGTGAGCCAGAGTTTTATTTCGAGTGAGGGTGAGTACAAGATTCATAACAGATGGAAGGATGATACCAGATACCAACACGAATAGCGACATGCCAACACCGTAGGTACACTTTAGCATAGACTTGACACATATGCTTCACTTCATACACATGAGTGTTCTAACTTGTGCCTCGTTAGTTAGTCACGATTTTTATAGGTATTTCTCCATAAGTTATGTGTGCATACCTTACTACACCACTAAGTTATGTGCATACCTTACTACACCACTTAAAAGTTATGTGCATACCTTACTACACTTACCACCATAATATCTACAGTGTTTGTCTCATCTCTTCAGGTATAACACAGTGTCTTAAAAGTACTGAAAGTTTTGGGGCTGTTCGCTCTCCTGTGTATTTTTTGATATATTTCAAGAAGCTTGTGTGATTGGAAATGTATCAGACGTTAGATACATCCTTTGTCTTTAGGATAAGCGACTGAATCACAGCGTATCCACTTGTCAATGTAGAAGCTAAAGCTCATGGAACTCAGAGTAGTACATGATGCGCTGAAATGTCCACTAAAGAAATGCATTTATTCAGTAGACCTGCAAATGCCTGATGAGTATACTAAATACTGAAATGTGCAGTATTGATGGTAAAGGAAGTAAACATTACCACTTTCCATCCATTTTATGCTAAGATTTCTATAGACAATGAGTACAGTCTTGGAGGAAGTAAACATTACTACTTTTCATCCATTTTATGCAGTGATTTCTATAGACAATAAGTACAGTCTTAGAGGAAGATAGTCTGTAACTGATAAGATCCTTTGGATTTCCATGTGAATCTTCGAAAACAAGTGACGCGTGTGTGTGGAGTCGTATCAAATGAATAACACTGTTCCGAAGCCTCAAGCTTCAGCTGTCTGATATTCATAAAAGGAAGATCTTACGTATAGTTGAGATTAGTTGTCCATAACCTTTAATAATTTAAAGGCAGCAGCTTCTGTGTATCTTCACGATACGACAACCTGGATGATGTCAAAAGACGAGAATCCTGAGTTGCGTTTCCAATTCATCGAGTTCGTTCATCAGCTTCATATTTCCTACCCGCTGGTGTAGAAGCAAACACAAGGGTGCGTGAAAAGTCCTCCTGAGCTCCGTATGTCAACAGGCAAGAGTCAGTCTGGAATAGTTTTGATGGAAAACTAACGTAAGAATTCCTTACCAGGTGACCCGTATGGAAATTTACCCAAGAGTGATTTTGGATAATTGACAGTGGTCGAGGCTTCCATGCCTTAACGTATATCTCCTCAACAGTGGGTGTTACCTCATACTGCGTCTGTGTACGTTTATGAAATATATGTATACAGTCATGGAATCCGAGGTGTACAGAGGTCATAAGACTCGCCTACATCATGGGATCTGGAAGAAATGTCACTCCAGGAATGCATTTGTAAATGATCAAGAACACAAGCCATCTTGATTGAATCCTATTTCATATGAGCATCGCCTCCTTGGCTCAGTACAACACTTGCAGTTGCTCGAGGCATGTTTTGATCAGCACCGAATTCATATAACCTTAAGGTGGTATAATAAGCGTAGTGTCTGCATTCCGTAGAGTTTTACTTGTGTGAGTTGCCCTGTCGTCAACCACGGCTCCTATTGACGTTCTCAAGTGCACGAAGAACCTCAACTTTGCAAACAGTCCTTCATAGACGACCTGGTGTAGCATTATAGATTCTCAGATGAGAAACTATAGAATATAATGATTATTAATGACGTGTGTGTGTGTGTGTGTGTTCCAACTTTCAATATTTCCTCGATATTTAAAAGAAAAGTAGGGGAAATAATCTTTCCTTCGTCATTGTATCACATCAAAAACAAAACCCTCAACCGATTTCTTCTTAAATTAGAAAGACATAAAAATCGTATCTTTTTACGAAGTCTTGTTGGTAGTCGAACCGACAAAGTTGGCGTCTCCCGGATCGATAGTCAGACAAATATCCATATATTACCCCCTATCAAGATGAGTTTGGGACACTGGGAACACTGGAAAATTCATGGCACTGTTTCCTTTTACTTTCGTGCAGTTGAGGTGACCAGACGCCCTTTCAAGGGTTCGAATCTGGGGCTTAAGACACGGTATATGATGAAGCAGAATCTTCAGTCATCTCTTGGACAGGCGTCTAGGAGTACTTCCTGGCACTGTTGAGCTGTGGCCCAGAGTAGACCAAGAGCAGTGGAACGTAGTCCTTCATGCATTACTGGACGGTGGAACGTAGCCCTTCATGCATTACTGGACGGTGGAACGTAGCCCTTCATGCATTACTGGACGGTGGAACGTAGCCCTTCATGCATTACTGGACAGTGGAACGTAGCCCTTCATGCATTACTGGACGGTGGAACGTACCCCTTCATGCATTACTGGACGGTGGAACGTAGCCCTTCATGCATTACTGGACGGTGGAACGTAGCCCTTCATGCATTACTGGACGGTGGAACGTAGCCCTTCATGCATTACTGGACGGTGGAACGTAGCCCTTCAAGCATTACTGGACGGTGGAACGTACCCCTTCATGCATTACTGGACGGTGGAACGTAGCCCTTCATGCATTACTGGACGGTGGAACGTACCCCTTCATGCATTACTGGACGGTGGAATGTAGCCCTTCATGCATTACTGGACGGTGGAACGTAGCCCTTCATGCATTACTGGACGGTGGAACGTACCCCCGCATGCATTACTGGACGGTGGAACGTACCCCTTCATGCATTACTGGACGGTGGAACGTACCCCTTCATGCATTACTGGACGGTGGAACGTAGCCCTTCATGCATTACTGGACGGTGGAACGTAGTCCTTCATGCATTACTGGACGGTGGAACGTACTCCTTCATGCATTACTGGACGGTGGAACGTACCCCTTCATGCATTACTGGATGGTGGAACGTAGTCCTTCATGCATTACTGGACGGTGGAACGTACCCCTTCATGCATTACTGGACGGTGGAACGTAGTCCTTCATGCATTACTGGACGGTGGAACGTGGCCCTTCATGCATTACTGGACGGTGGAACGTAGCCCTTCATGCATTACTGGACGGTGGAACGTACCCCTTTCATGCATTACTGGACGGTGGAACGTAGCCCTTCATGCATTACTGGACGGTGGAACGTACCCCTTCATGCATTACTGGACGGTGGAACGTAGTCCTTCATGCATTACTGGACGGTGGAACGTAGCCCTTCATGCATTACTGGACGGTGGAACGTACCCCTTTCATGCATTACTGGACGGTGGAACGTAGCCCTCCAATGCATTACTGGACGGTGGAACGTCGCCCTTCATGCATTACTGGACGGTGGAACGTACCCCTCCATGCATTACTGGACGGTGGAACGTAGCCCTCCATGCATTACTGGACGGTGGAACGTACCACTTCATGCATTACTGGACGGTGGAACGTAGCCCTTCAATGCATTACTGGACGGTGGAACGTAGTCCTTCATGCATTACTGGACGGTGGAACGTAGTCCTTCATGCATTACTGGACGGTGGAACGTAGCCCTTCAGACATTACTGGACGGTGGAACGTAGCCCTTCATGCATTACTGGACGGTGGAACGTAGCCCTTCATGCATTACTGGACAGTGGAACGTAGCCCTTCATGCATTACTGGACGGTGGAACGTAGCCCTTCATGCATTACTGGACGGTGGAACGTAGCCCTTCATGCATTACTGGACGGTGGAACGTAGCCCTTCAATGCATTACTAGAGCAATGACCGAGAGAGGTTTATGAATTGCTAGTGAGGACATTGGCCCAGTGTGCCTCTTAGAGATGTAGGTAGAAATTGTGTTTTAGCAGCCGTAAATTGAACAAGGTTACTGCTCCCTCATTCTCAGACACAGCGCAATGTCCGAGCTAAGAGAAGCAATATATATTCAGCGGCTTTTCGGGCCCTGGGGGAGAGATGGGTTTGAATACCTTTCCTGGGTAGATATACATTCCGAGATAAGTGAACATCAACCAAGATTCCATTCTTATCTACATTTTTTTTTATCTGATTCGTTTTTTTTTTCTTTTTTTCTTTTTTTTTTTTAGGTTTTACGGATCTTCAAGTCAACTCATGACTTCCGAACTCATTTTGTCGATCTTCAACCGTTATGGAAATGGATTAGAAATGAATGTAAACCCAAAGAAATGAAGCGTTATCACCTTTTATTTCCATCTAATCCTATCTCAACAGTGATTCACTCCAGTATTTTGGATAAGAATACGTTGCATTAGAATAACAGGGTTATTGAGATTCAATGCTATTCTCTTCTTTCTTTTGAATTTCTCTTGAGATGGCACACCAAGCCGTGTTTGTGACATTACATCTACATAGTCAAAATGTTAATTGTCCTTGTGTGTGATTGTGTGTTTGTTACCCGGAGTGAAGATGCCGACTCGCTAAGGGTATGAGGAAAAGTTATCTGTTACTACCTTTTGGCATCCATAAAGCAGAGCGGTTAGCGTACCTGACCATGACGGCATTCACGGACATGTCCAGGGTCGAGCGCAAGAGTTCGAATCCTGGTTGTGGCAGCGGGTCCACAGTCAATCCAGCTGTTCATCCAGCCTGAGGGCTTCATCGATATATATATATATATGTATATATATATATATATATATATATATATATATATATATATATATATATATATATATATATATATATATATATATATATATATACAGTTCACAACAAACGTTCCTGCGGAAGATATTTCATTGCAAAACGTTTCTCCATCCGCGGAGATCACAAACCTGTTCGACGCAGAGGCCATCAGTGTGGTAAAATGAATTAGTGCTTGAAAACTTCACTCCCTAAAGTGGTGTAGTTTCAGGGGCGCTAGATCTGTTCTATAGCCAGACCAAGAAATCCACAGGCCTTGAGATAAGAGATGGCGGTACGAAGGAGACCTGGCTATATTGTCAATGAAGATGACGGTAAGAAAAGGTATATTGATTGAAATACATTTCTGGAATAGCATCACAGCCACAAAAATATAGATGTTTCGAATTTGATTTTACTCAGTCTTCCACCCTAAAAGCTTTTTGTAAATTGACTTAGTCTCCTCTCGAAATAGAAAACGAAGGTGTACCTTCACATACCACTTTTGCTTATTTTGAGATATATCCCTCACGTTCCACACTCGAGCTACTTAACGAATATATTTTTCCGTTGTTTGCATACTTTATGACGACTATATTACAACTACGGTTTAGCGAAAACGGTAGAAAACGACGCAAAACAGTCATTATAATGACGATCGGGTGATTGTATCGGTGTAATGAAGTAGGGGTTTATGAAGCGGTTAGGGGAAACCATAGAAATTCGTCTGCAGGGCTTGACTGTGGGCAGGCTGGCTCTCTGGTCTCGATGTATTATATGACAGATAGAGAGAGTGGGGCATGAACAAATGATTAGGCCATTCTTCGTTCTGCTCTCGACGCCACCTCGTTACGCGGGAAACAGCGTACAAGGATGAAATGGTGAACACACACACACACACACACACACACACACACACACACACACACACAGCATGATTGGCTCCCAGAAACTGACATATTACTCTCATTTAATTTGAACTTCTGAAGCCATTTGCATATTTGATGGATCCAACAAGGCTTGTGAAAGTTACATTGTGTATGAAGATGTTGCAATTAATCATGATACTCTTGATAGAATTTTAAAAGAAATTAGTGAATTAAACGAAAGTCATAAAGTGTGGTGATGTGTGTAAATGCATGGCAGCTGAAGAGTGAGGGTTTGATGTCATCAGTGTGAAAGTTATATTTTGGTCATGAAGAAGTCTCTGGTATGTTGCAGACCCAGGGCCTCTTGACACTGGAGTTTGTGACAGTGAAACACTAAGTTCAGTGAAGATGTACCAAGTATGATCTAACATTACAGTTGCTTTGGTGTTGGCGTTTTTGTTTTTAGATATTTGTGTCCACAACGGACCACAGGTTAAGTAGTTTGATGGTGTGTGTGTCTGTGAGAGTACATGTAGGCCAGTTCTGGCGTTGGCGTTCACAGTCTTCGGTATGGAACCTGCATATTTTAGAGCATGATGTCCCTTGTGGCGAATCGATGATTGTAATGCTGAAGTGATGGGTGGTGTCCATTTCTCAAAAGAGAAAGTGTGACCCGTGTCTGTCTGGGGAATGCAGTTTCAGATGGACGTATGTCTTGTGGAATGGAGTTCACATATGGGCGGGGGGAACGGTTTTTTTTTAGTCTTTTTGTGTTCAGATTGGTGCAAGTCTATATCATTGTGGTATTTGTTTTGGGAAGGGAAAGTTGCGCGTACAGAGAGCTGTGCGCTCGACCCTGGACGTCCTATGAATGCGCCACGGTCAGGAACGTTAACCGCTACACCACGGAGGCACATAATGCCTAGTATAATTAGCGTATTCTTCAGTGGGATTAGTTGATTAGTAAGGGTAATATGAGGGTAGAGGTCCTGGAAATTAGATAATGAATCTGGATTTCTCTAGGGATGCAGATATTCTGTTTTATTCAAGCCACGTTCTATGTACATAATGCAACGCATCATGTTCGCTGTTTCTAATGTAGCGCTCTGGTGGCATGATGCTATTGTGAGGTAGGTGGCATATGAGAGTAACCTTCACGCTATGTTTTGCGGCTGGAGTGGACGGGAAGATGATGGTCAAACTAGAAGGGAAATGATGAAGGATGTAGAAAGAACAGCCCTCTGGTTGACTCCATTTAAGAGCATGTGAGCCTCATACGCGTAGGTAGCTTCGTAAATGACTTTGGCGTGACTTTGTGCTATGGAGCTGGCAATGACCATTTCTAGCCTGTCGTGTGGAGGGAAGGGATACAGAAGGGACGCTGGTCGGAGGAACATTCTCGAAATGGGTTGAAGGTCATGAGTGTGGAGTACCACAAGGCTCACTCACTCTTGGGATCATTGCTGTTTCTGATCAATTCAAATGACTTGCCCAGGTGTCAAGTATCGTATATATATATATATATATATATATATATATATATATATATATATATATATATATATATATGTATATATATATGCATTACACATGACAGCTAGAGACTGAGTGTGAACGAATTGTTTGATGTCTTTTCCTATAGCCACCTCGCGCGCGCACGCGAGGGTAGGAGGGAATGGATGAAGGCACCATGTATGAATATGTACTTGTGTATATATGTATATGTCTGCGTATGTATATGTATGTATACGTTGAAATGTATAGGTATGTATATGTGCGTGTGTGGGCGTTTATGTATATACATGCGTATGTGGATGGGTTGGGCCATTCTTTCGTCTGTTTCCTTGCGCTACCTCGCTAACGCGGGAGACAGCGACAAAGTATGATAAATATATTACCCGGGACCGGTATTTGTGATGGAGTACTGGTTTTACCTAGTACTTTTCTTAAAGGTTCCTGCAGGCAGCCCAGAGCTTCGCTACTTAAACTCTTGTGAAGGGAGAAGTTATTCGTCGAGATTTTACAGGCTCGCCACAGTTGACTTTTCATTCAACTCGCGCTGTAAACTCCTATAAGCGGAGTCTGGTATCATTTACGTGAGGAGATGTTCAGGTGAAGGTTTCGAATGCTGTTCTGATGTGTTCCGCTATTAATAGCGGATGTTGCGACTGGCTAAGCATGCGTATTTAGAGGGTGGTGGTGGTGTCGTGGTGGTAGGTGAGTTTTGTATGTAGAGTGGTAGTGGAGTCTATTTTGGGGGAGGGGGTCTGGAGATCTGCTGGTATAGGTGCGAGAAGGAAGGATTTGGTTGATTATATTGTGGTGATAGCATATAGGGCGGTAGGAGGGGAGAGAGAGAGAGAGAGAGAGAGAGAGAGAGAGAGAGAGAGAGAGAGAGAGAGAGAGAGAGAGAGAGAATGATAATGCTCTTCAATACTCTTTTGGGATCTGGAGAGTATAAAGCCCTCACAAGTGTTAATCATTTCACATCATATATCGTTACATCCCTTGCCATTCGCCTTTATCGAAGTCTCTCGTTCGATGTGGTTGGACTGGATGTTGGAAGTTGGAGAGATGCAGGCATTATAGAAAGTATTATGCCTCTGCCAATTCTTTTTAAATAGACTCACTAATCAACTCTTACCTCTTCCTTCATAGTATTTAAAGAAGAGAGCTAGTTGGCTATGGACTTGTGTAGAAAGACATCAATGAAATGAATTTGTCAAAGATGATGTCGACTCTGAAATATTACATTATTTTTTTTCTGTAGATATTATTGATATCTCTGCTAAAAACGTCCAAAGGATAAAGTAATGTTGTATAAGTTGAAAGCCATATTACAGATACGTTTATGAATAGACTCAATGAGTATTTTTGCTTCCAACTCCAAGAATAACTTGATTTGCGTCTCCATAACCACAATGACAGTTTGTAGGTGTTTCTCTCAATTATCTGTAGGCATTCTAACCCCTTTACCACACTAATCTGTGAGTTTCTGATGTCTTCCACCACCACAAATAGCCTCGAAAGACTCCAGTGCTGCTGTTTGACTTGCATTCTGACCTCTTAAAGATTACAGGAACTTGCTAGAGGGGAAGAAGAAGAAGAAGAAGAAGAAGAAGAAAGCTTCCACCACATTAAAGATTACAGGAACTTGCTAGAGGGGAAGAAGAAGAAGAAGAAGAAGAAGAAGAAAAAGAAGGAAGCTTCCACCACAGCAATGATGTATGGATTTCCTTAAGGGGGTCTTAAGCGATCGTATCGTTCACCTCTCACTTGCTTTATTTCCAATCTGGCCTGAAACTTATCTCCGTAAGCTCTTGTCGGTAGGGGTTGTCTGGCCCCCAACACCTCCCCTTTAAGCCCGAGAGAGAGAGAGAGAGAGAGAGAGAGAGAGAGAGAGAGAGAGAGAGAGAGAGAGAGAGAGAGAGAGAGAGGACCTTGCTAACACTTCAGGCTTGGATGTGGATGTTCTGCACTGGCCTCGTCTCATCCATTCCTACAGAGCAAACCTCGCCAGAGTTTAGTGGACACATGGAACGACACGGAAGCTTAAGTACACAGATCTTTCAGGTATGTGTGTCCAGAGTAACAGCCAAGTCCAGCCCCTAGTTTCGCTTCATAGTCTTCGTAAATAATAGGATGTGATACACAGCTCTTTCATATATATATATATATATATATATATATATATATATATATATATATATATATATATAATATATATATATATATATATCCCTATGAGTCCACGGGGAAAATGAAACACTATAAGCTCCCAAGTGCCCTTTTGTGTACTAATCACATCATCAGGGGAGATACAAGAGACAAATATACCAGTCAGTTGATATACACCGAAGAGACGTTGCTATATATATGTGTATGAGAGAGAGAGAGAGAGAGAGAGAGAGAGAGAGAGAGAGAGAGAGAGAGAGAGAGAGAGACTTCATGATTCAGTACAGACGTTTCGTCACAACCAACTCCATCGAGAACGGGAACGAGGTCGGGGGTGTGCAGTGGGAGCCAATCA
This sequence comes from Panulirus ornatus, assembly GCF_036320965.1. Taxonomy (NCBI): domain Eukaryota; kingdom Metazoa; phylum Arthropoda; class Malacostraca; order Decapoda; family Palinuridae; genus Panulirus; species Panulirus ornatus. The sequence continues at coordinate 83,069,100 of NC_092227.1, forward strand.
GGACGCAGCGTGGACCCACGCGACGCCCTAATGGATTAATCCCATTGTTTACCGCACGATCTAAAGCTAATGTGAGTCCGCTGATGAGGCTTGTTGTGAGGGAAGGTTTGTATTGAAGCTCCCGCGCCAACCTCTGTTTTATTACCACCTACTTTCCAATATATATATATATATATATATATATATATATATATATATATTTTTTTTTTTTTTTTTTTTGCTTTCTCGCTGTCTCCCGCGTTTGCGAGGTAGCGCAAGGAAACAGACGAAAGAAATGGCCCAACCCACCCCCATACACATGTATATACATACACGTCCACACACGCAAATATACATACCTATACATCTCACTGTACACATATATATACACACACAGACACATACATATATACCCATGCACACAATTCACACTGTCTGCCTTTATTCATTCCCATCGCCACCTCGCCACACATGGAATACCATCCCCCTCCCCCCTCATGTGTGCGAGGTAGCGCTAGGAAAAGACAACAAAGGCCCCATTCGTTCAATATATATATATATATATATATATATATATATATATATATATATATATATATGTATATATATATATGTATATATATATATATATATGTTTATGGATGGGGTTGTTAGGGAGGTGAATGCAAGAGTTTTGGAAAGAGGGGCAAGTATGAAGTCTGTTGTGGATGAGAGAGCTTGGGAAGTGAGTCAGTTGTTGTTCGCTGATGATACAGCGTTGGTGGCTGATTCATGTGAGAAACTGCAGAATCTGGGGACTGAGTTTGGTAAAGTGTGTGAAAGAAGAAAGCTAAGAGTAAATGTGAATAAGAGCAAGGTTATTACGTACAGTAGGGTTGAGGGTCAAGTCAATTGTGAGGTAAGTTTGAATGGAGAAAAACTGGAGGAAGTAAAGTGTTTTAGATATCTGGGAGTGGATCTAGCAGCGGATGGAACCATGGAAGCGGAAGTGGATCATAGGGTGGGGGAGGGGGCGAAAATCCTGGGAGCCTTGAAGAATGTGTGGAAGTCGAGAACATTATCTCCGAAAGCAAAAATGGGTATGTTTGAAGGAATAGTGGTTCCAACAATGTTGTATGGTTGCGAGGCGTGGGCTATGGATAGAGTTGTGCGCAGGAGGGTGGATGTGCTGGAAATGAGATGTTTGACTACAATGTGTGGTGTGAGGTGGTTTGATCGAGTAAGTAACTTAAAGGTAAGAGAGATGTGTGGAAATAAAAAGAGCGTGGTTGAGAGAGCAGAAGAGGGTGTTTTGAAATGGTTTGGGCACATAGAGAGAATGAGTGAGGAAAGATTGACCAAGAGGATATATGTGTCGGAGGTGGAGAGAACGAGGAGAAGTGGGAGACCAAATTGGAGGTGGAAAGATGGAGTGAAAAAGATTTTGTGTGATCGGGGCCTGAACATGCAGGAGGGTGAAAGGAGGGCAAGGAATAGAGTGAATTGGATCGATGTGGTATACCGGGGTTGACGTGCTGTCAGTGGATTGAATTAGGGCATGTGAAGCGTCTGGGGTAAACCATGGAAAGCTGTGTAGGTATGTATATTTGCGTGTGTGGACGTGTATGTATATACGTTTGTATGGGGGTGGGTTGGGCCATTCCTTTCGTCTGTTTCCTTGCGCTACCTCGCAAACGCGGGAGACAGCGACAAAGCAAAAAGAAAAAAAAATATATGTGTATATATATATATATATATATATATATATATATATATATATATATATATATATATATATATACACACACACAGACATATACATATATACACATGTACATAACTCATACTTGCTGCCTTTATTCATTCCCGTTGCCACCCCGCCACACATGAAATGACAACCCCCTCCCCCTGCATGCGCGCGAGGTACCGCTGGGAAAAGACACATTTTTTTGCCTATGATCCCGCCCGGTGGATGTGGCTGACCTTAGCGCTACTGGAGTTCCATGGATGTGGTGTCACAATAGTCTTTTCGTCTGCTTTTGGACAGGGTAATGCGTCGATGAATACGATCGTCACAGAACGAGGGTATGGTCTACGTTTTGCTTTGGGGTACAGGGCTAGAAAGTGAATCCATTGCTGTTTGCAGATAGCACGGCTGTGGTGGCAGACTCCAGTTAGAACCTTCAAAAAGCTAGTGACAGGGTTTAGGGTAGAGTGTGAGAGCGAGTGTGAATAAAAGTAAGGGAATGAGGTGCAACAGGGGGGGGGGGGGGGGGTAGGATGAGACAGAACAGTTTGGGAGTGAATTTGAATGGGGAAGACTTGATGGATAAGCAGTGCTTTTGGTACGTAGTAGTTGAGATGGTCTCGGATGGGACCGTGAGTCCTGGAGGGATTCATAAGTTCGGAGAGAGAGAGAGAGAGAGAGAGAGAGAGAGAGAGAGAGAGAGAGAGAGAGAGAGAGAGGACTAAGGTCCTAGTAGCAGTGTGGTTAGTGTTTGGCAGTGTTGTCATACAGTGTAGTACAAAATTCCTCCCACTTTTAGGCAAAAAAGATTTCCCACCAATTTCTCTATTTCTTACATTTATCTTCCGGACGTTTCAGTAAATAATCGACGTTTGGTGAAGTGATAAGGCAGGTATATAGTGCAGTAATATGCGAGTCATTTGTATATAAGCTTAAGAAGAAAATTAGAATGAACGAATTTGCTTGGCACTATCAAGCAGGGCGAATTCTTACAATAAGTAGAGGGATGTATTGAGCTTGTAGCTAATGAGATTATCATTCCAGTGGCTTTGCTATTATATTGCAGTGTGACTTAACTAACTCCACTGCATTAGTCCGAATCACTCGGATCATACATTATACAAACTAACATGGATGTATATTAAGCAGAGGAATCTGTCTCTAAAATATATATAGAGATGTAAATAAGGCGATGGAAAATTCAATTAACGTGTCAGTGGCTTTCCTCTTACACCATAACGCGAGTGCCTTCCCTGCATTACATTGGTCTGAATCACTTGCATTATACATATCTGACCTTATCTTTTTGAAGAAGGTTTTCAGTTACAGAAAAAAACTAGACAAGGCTCATTTCGTAAATTACATTTTGATCCAACTGACTGACTCTTATGTTGACAATCTGTTTCTTTGTTTTGTTTCCTTGATTATCTTCTAACGCTTTGGTTGACAAATTGTTTCTTTTGTTATCATGTCATTTACTGCATAGAAACTTCTTTCAGCTGTGTCATTGGAATTAGGAAGGCATGTTAAACTAGATATCAAATATGACATAAGTGGAAACGTTTGTGAATATACCATCACCGACTTTCACTTCTTTATTCCTTTTACCCAAACTCTTTAAATGTTCAGTATCGCTAGGCACATCAAGGTCAGTGTACACACTCTTCTCCATCCCATATCGACCTTATTGAACTTATTACGGTCCATCATTACTCCAAGAACTAGAGCAGGTAATGGTGCAGTGGAAAGTACACATTATTTTTCTTTCCAGAGCTGTTTTGGTATCAATGACACTCATATTATCAATTTCTTCAGCTCTTTCAATCACGATCTTCTTATAAGCATATCTCTATTTTACCAGTTTACTAACTTGAACAAAACGACTGACACTTATCGTATTCAACACATCCTCACAACTCATATCCTCCTCTATAGTCCATGCCTGGCATCCATACAACATCACTGGGAAGACTATAGTACGCCTTCAAACATACCCATTTTCGCCCTCCAAGATGACACATTTTTCAGTGTTCTCAGAACCTTCACCCCTTACACACCCTATGAATCACTTCCGTTTCCATCGTTCCTTTCGCTGCCAAGTCCACTCCTCAGATATCTATAACATTTCACTACCCCCAGATATTCTTCATTCCGACTAACGTGTTTCTTTGTCTTGGTAAACTTGATACTCACATTTACTTTCAAAAAAAGGATATATATATATATATATATATATATATATATATATATATATATATATATATATATTGTGTGTGTGTGTGTGTTAGTATAATTAGACATTATACTTTCATTCAAAAATTTTTCATTAAAGACCACGGCATAATTAGCACTAACGAGTTTTTCTAATTATGCTATGGTCTGGACTATGCTGTGTCTGAATGAATATATATATATATATATATATATATATATATATATATATATATATATATATATATATATATATATATATATATATATATTAGGTACAGTAGGGTTGAGGGTCAAGTCAATTGGGAGGTGAGTTTGAATGGAGAAAAACTGGAGGAAGTGAAGTGTTTTAGATATCTGGGAGTGGATCTGGCAGCGGATGGAACCATGGAAGCGGAAGTGGATCATAGGGTGGGGGAGGGGGCGAAAATTCTGGGGGCCTTGAAGAATGTGTGGAAGTCGAGAACATTATCTCGGAAAGCAAAAATGGGTATGTTTGAAGGAATAGTGGTTCCAACAATGTTGTATGGTTGCGAGGCGTGGGCTATGGATAGAGTTGTGAGCAGGAGGATGGATGTGCTGGAAATGAGATGTTTGAGGACAATGTGTGGTGTGAGGTGGTTTGATCGAGTGAGTAACGTAAGGGTAAGAGAGATGTGTGGAAATAAAAAGAGCGTGGTTGAGAGAGCAGAAGAGGGTGTTTTGAAGTGGTTTGGGCACATGGAGAGAATGAGTGAGGAAAGATTGACCAAGAGGATATATGTGTCGGAGGTGGAGGGAACGAGGAGAAGAGGGAGACCAAATTGGAGGTGGAAAGATGGAGTGAAAAAGATTTTGTGTGATCGGGGCCTGAACATGCAGGAGGGTGAAAGGAGGGCAAGGAATAGAGTGAATTGGAGCGATGTGGTATACCGGGGTTGACGTGCTGTCAGTGGATTGAATCAAGGCATGTGAAGCGTCTGGGGTAAACCATGGAAAGCTGTGTAGGTATGTATATTTGCGTGTGTGGACGTATGTATATACATGTGTATGGGGGGGGGGGGTTGGGCCATTTCTTTCGTCTGTTTCCTTGCGCTACCTCGCAAACGCGGGAGACGGCGACAAAGTGTAATAAAAAAAATAATAAAAAAATAAGTTTGTTGAGTATTCCTGGTAAATTATATGGGAGGGTATTGATTGAGAGGGTGAAGGCATGTACAGAGCATCAGATTGGGGAAGAGCAGTGTGGTTTCAGAAGTGGTAGAGGATGTGTGGATCAGGTGTTTGCTTTGAAGAATGTATGTGAGAAATACTTAGAAAAGCAAATGGATTTGTATGTAGCATTTATGGATCTGGAGAAGGCATATGATAGAGTTGATAGAGATGCTCTGTGGAAGGTATTAAGAATATATGGTGTGGGAGTAAAGTTGTTAGAAGCAGTGAAAAGTTTTTATCGAGGATGTAAGGCATGTGTACGTGTAGGAAGAGAGGAAAGTGATTGGTTCTCAGTGAATGTAGGCTTGCGGCAGCGGTGTGTGATGTCTCCATGGTTGTTTAATTTGTTTATGGATGGGGTTGTTAGGGAGGTAAATGCAAGAATTTTGGAAAGATGGGCAAGTATGAAGTCTGTTGGGGATGAGAGAGCTTGGGAAGTGAGTCAGTTGTTGTTCGCTGATGATACAGCGCTGGTGGCTGATTCATGTGAGAAACTGCAGAAGCTGGTGACTGAGTTTGGAAAAGTGTGTGGAAGAAGAAAGTTAAGAGTAAATGTGAATAAGAGCAAGGTTATTAGGTACAGTAGGGTTGAGGGTCAAGTCAATTGGGAGGTGAGTTTGAATGGAGAAAAACTGGAGGAAGTGAAGTGTTTTAGATATCTGGGAGTGGATCTGGCAGCGGATGGAACCATGGAAGCGGAAGTGGATCATAGGGTGGGGGAGGGGGCGAAAATCCTGGGGGCCTTGAAGAATGTGTGGAAGTCGAGAACATTATCTCGGAAAGCAAAAATGGGTATGTTTGAAGGAATAGTGGTTCCAACAATGTTGTATGGTTGCGAGGCGTGGGCTATGGATAGAGTTGTGCGCAGGAGGATGGATGTGCTGGAAATGAGATGTTTGAGGACAATGTGTGGTGTGAGGTGGTTTGATCGAGTGAGTAACGTAAGGGTAAGAGAGATGTGTGGAAATAAAAAGAGCGTGGTTGAGAGAGCAGAAGAGGGTGTTTTGAAGTGGTTTGGGCACATGGAGAGGATGAGTGAGGAAAGATTGACCAAGAGGATATATGTGTCGGAGGTGGAGGGAACAAGGAGAAGAGGGAGACCAAATTGGAGGTGGAAAGATGGAGTGAAAAAGATTTTGTGTGATCGGGGCCTGAACATGCAGGAGGGTGAAAGGAGGGCAAGGAATAGAGTGAATTGGAGCGATGTGGTATACCGGGGTTGACGTGCTGTCAGTGGATTGAAGCAAGGCATGTGAAGCGTCTGGGGTAAACCATGGAAAGCTATGTAGGTATGTAATTTGCGTGTGTGGACGTATGTATATACATGTGTATGGGGGGGGGGGGTTGGGCCATTTCTTTCGTCTGTTTCCTTGCGCTACCTCGCAAACGCGGGAGACAGCGACAAAGTATAATAATAATAAAAAAAAAATATATATATATGTATATATATATATATATATATATATATATATATATATATATATATATATATATATATATATATATATATATATGTGTGTGTGTGTGTGTGTGTGTCTGTGTGTCTGTGTGTCTGTGTGTGTAAAGATATGAACGTGTACGTGCAACTTTAAGGTCCGTGTGTGTTTGAGCTCGTAATTACTTAAACGTAATTACCTGTTTATCCCCAAGGGAGATGAACAAGAACACTTATTATGCCATCCCTTAATGTCATAAATTAGTATAATATTGTTTTGACAGCACTCCATTCCCTCCACGCCGACTTAATTAATTTCAAATGATGTTTTATTCCTAAAAGAATACTTAATTACTTCCCTTTCCATTATCTCCTTTTTAAGTGTCTCCTTAACCCACTCGGTTATTCCAGCTGGCTTTTAAAAATCTACTTAACCAGATAAAAAGTCGATTCAAACTCGTGTCATTTTTTTTTCCCTCTATGGTCTTGAAAAAAAGAAAAAAGATAAATGCAGTGTTTGATACTTCTCATAGCTCAAACTTACTGTTTAGGGAAGTATTTTCGTTGTTCATCATTGTACTCTCTCCAGTTTGTCTTTTGTCTTTTGAATATCTGTCCTGAAAAGTGCTCTATATTCAGGTCTCATGTACGTCGTTTGAATATTCTTAAACACATCTCAAATGGCTGACCTGTATGTCGTATGCATATGCTACTCTATCGTTCTCCCTAACGTATCTCCTTAATGTAATGATGTAGTTTTTTATATCAATATTTTGCTCTTTGATTCCTCTAAAGTCTCCCTCGCTATTGGATGTAGGTCTTGCTGATTCCCACTGTTATGTTTTGAGTGGATGATACTTTAATCAGGCGTCATTACCTGTCTATCATGCTATGCTGCTTGGTTGTCAAAGTCCCTCTGCCATACAGAGGAACACAAAGGATTTCAAACAGCAATTGACCAGTGGGTTCTTTCGAGGCGGTGTGTGTGTGATAGTGGAAGAGTAGAAAGGCCCACAGGTGCTTCAGAGAGGGAAAGAAAAACTGCAAAAATTTCATGTAACTAAGAAGGCACACAAATATTCCACATCACGTATGCCTTTCATTAGTTCTGTATCATCTGCAAACACAGTAATGGTTGGTTATTACCATACACCAGTAGCAGTTCCTCTTAGAGCGATCGATATTTGCATTCCACTCATGGCATCTTCCACTTTGGTCAGAATTACCCAGACAAGTGTCCTTATCACTAGTCCTTTGTTCTTATCATTAATCCTTCCCTCGTAGTTTATATTTCCATCTTTCCAATGTTCTGTTCTTTTATTAGTTTTGTACCAGTAACTCACTGTACATCTTAGATTGGAGAAAGATGATGGTTTGCATTAAGATATGAATAGGTCCTCACTATTTCAGTTTAGGCATTATATACATCCACTGATGAACCAGTCCCGTGCGTGCATATGATCCAGTTCAATTTAGACTGTATATATGTGTCAGGCGTAATGTTCCCAGAAGCCATATGTCTTGAGACAAGTGACTATCAGATGCAGATTCAAATGGTGATGTCAAGTGCAGTGCCTGGCGTATGTTCCAGATGGTCATAGGCGCCGGTCCTGTTGATAGAATCGAGGAGCGTTTAGAGAAGCACTTGGAGACAAGTGGAAGCCTCGATGTAATTTGCTACAGGCGATGGTGATGTCATTTATACGACAACCAGGGGTCCTATGCGTGTGTGGGTGTGTAGGGAAGGTGGATCTTGTTTCTTGCCCATTTGTATGATACGTAGAAGGGAGCTGTATACTCGCCTGGCCTTTCCATATTAACCTAACTGCAGTGAGGCAAATCTTTTAAAACATTCTGAATACTGTTTTGTGTTCATAGTTTCACCAAGAAGGTTACCGAAATCGTCCTTCCCCTTGACCCACAGGACTTCAATAAAATTCTTTCCAGTAAACGTTTTCATTAGCAGTCTGTTGCCCTCTTGGTTTCTCTGCTATTTTTTATTGGAAGATTAATCACTCGATCGTCACCAGATTGATAGAGAAGCTTGAAGGTTGTGATCATATTACATCTTGCTCACCATAACGGTGGGCAAAATAAGGCTCTAGTCTACCTCTATAGTTCAGGTCTCATAACGGAGGTATCGTCTCTGTTGTCTTCCAGAGGGCCATCTCAGATATACCTCTGAGGCTCCGTGATAAAGTGGCTTGGCCGGAGAAGCTTGGTCTAGCTTTAGTCTTGTATACGACGAAGAGTAACACAGTGAACGTATCTTCATCCATGCGCTGGTCAGTTTCACAGAATATGTTTGCAAGAAGAACTGTTACGAACACACACACACACACACTCACACACACACACACACACACACACACACACACACACACACACACACACACACACACACACATACGACGTCAGTCGACAGTCACCCACCCACTTCTTTCCCATAATATACATGCCTAGAGTACTGCAGCTGATATCGCTTCCCCCTTCCCAAGCCTTTCCACCGTCTATGGCGAAGTCCAGGGTCATAATACGGGAGTCCACTTGCTTCCATATCAGGAGATGAATGCCACTGGACACATCGTCTGGAGATGGAGTCCACTAGTCTCTGTGTCGAGAGACGACATCTACTGTTCTGTATATCAGGACACGGAGTCCACTGGCACCTTTTCCCTGAGGCAAGTCCTTTCGCTGGACATTTTGCAAAGCATTACGATCCTCTTCTCTACTGCGAACTGTCTTTACACACGACACTGCAGACCGAATGTATTTTGGTTGACAATTTATTGATAGGTGTCCAATGGTAACACCTGCATCCAGACTTTCGTTGTATAGTTTGTTTTTTTTTTCGCCATTTTACGTATTCCTGGTGATACATATTTTCGAAATGGAGTCGTCCGTCTACCCTGGCATTCTCTCTCTCTCTCTCTCTCTCTCTCTCTCTCTCTCTCTCTCTCTCTCTCTCTCTCTCTCTCTCTTCTATATGTGTCCCCGTTTGCTTGCGCGGGTCTTTTGTCTTCAATGCACGTGTATCAATGGAAGTGATTATGACTAATATGATAAGCGAGTGGCAGTGACGCATGTAATGTAAGTCTTGGCCCTTGGCCAATTTCCCGGCTCAACTTCAGAAATAGAGCAGCCCGTACGACGACTTCTTAAAGAAGTTTGAAGTACGGAAACATCTTAGACGAGGAGAAAAATAAGAATAGAGATCTAGAGAGTCTCCAGTGACGTAAAATACTTTCAACACCAACGCTGGCGTATTGGATTCCATGATCTACTACCCTTTCCTTATAAACGACCACTATAAGGAGGCCACTATACGTGGCTGGAACGAGTCGCTGTATAGTCGTAGAATTCTGCAACCCAATGCTTCCTGCAGGGGGGTAAATCCAGCTCAAAGGTGGACTTGGGACGCAGATCCTGTGTCTGCTGATCCATGCTGATACTGCAGCAGCGACGGCAGCTTCTAGAGCTGACCTGATCACACCGGATGAGGTACAAAAGGCCAGAGGCATGTTAACGTTCCAGGGGCGTGTTAGCGTTCCAGGGGCATGTTAACGTTCCAGGTGCATGTTAGCGTTCCAGGGGCATGTTAACGTTCCAGGTGCATGTTAGCGTTCCAGGTGCATGTTAACGTTCCAGGTGCATGTTAGCGTTCCAGGGGCATGTTAACGTTCCAGGTGCATGTTAGCGTTCCAGGTGCATGTTAGCGTTCCAGGTGCATGTTAGCGTTCCAGGTGCATGTTAGCGTTCCAGGGGCATGTTAGCGTTCCAGGTGCATGTTAGCGTTCCAGGGATATGTTAGCGTTCCAGGGGCATGTTAGCGTTCCAGGTGCATGTTAGCGTTCCAGGTGCATGTTAGCGTTCCAGAAGCATGTTAACGTTCCAGGGGCATGTTAGCGTTCCAGAGGCATGTTAGCGTTCCAGGGGCATGTTAGCGTTCCAGGGGCATGTTAGCGTTCCAGGGGCATGTTAGCGTTCCAGGGGCATGTTAACGTTCCAGGGGCATGTTAGCGTTCCAGGGGCATGTTAGCGTTCCAGAGGCATGTTAACGTTCCAGAGGCATGTTAACGTTCCAGGGGCATGTTAGCGTTCCAGGGGCATGTTAACGTTCCAGGGGCATGTTAACGTTCCAGGGGCATGTTAGCGTTCCAGGGGCATGTTAGCGTTCCAGAGGCATGTTAACGTTCCAGGGGCATGTTAACGTTCCAGGGGCATGTTAACGTTCCAGGGGCATGTTAGCGTTCCAGAGGCATGTTAACGTTCCAGAGGCATATTAGCGTTCCAGGGGCATGTTAGCATTCTAGGGGCATGTTAGCGTTCCAGAAGCGAGATAATGTTCAAGAGGCAAGTTAACGTTCTAAGGGCGGTATAACGTTCTAGAGGCATGTTAACCTTCCAGAAGCAAGATAACGTTCCAGAAGTAAGATAACGTTCCAGAGGGAAGTTAACCTTCCAGAAGCAGGATAACGTTCCAGAGGCAGGTTACCTTCCAGAGGCAAGTAAATGTTCCAGGTATAGAAGAAAAGGCTCCATTGCCTATGGTATTTTTGTCCAAATGCTCCTGTCTCCTTCAGGTTCCTGCTTTATCACACCCAGTTCTCTTCTGTAGAGGAAGTGATCATCTGAAACGCGTCCGGAAAGAGAGACTAGCTAATTTATCCACCAACTTAGATGAATGGATCAATGATCGCTTCCATAGCGTGAGGGATTTGGAGTAGGAACTCCCTGGTGTGCAAAGCAATGCCTGCTTTATCCTTCCAGTTCCTATGTTTGTTCAGTGTTGTTTCATCTTGAAAAAAAAAGAGACATTCAGAATCATGACGTTCTTTGGCACAACCTTTGGGGACATAATGGATTCCAGATCTAATCAAAGAACAACCTTCGCCGTAAGAATGGAACCAACCTTACATGAAGGTCGCCCCTGGACTCAATACTGCCTAGTGGCTCTTGGAAGCAATTCTTCCATTCACTTGCACAGCTATATCTTCTTCGTGCAGGTAGCGATGTATCTGTTGTTTGCCTGCCATTCATGCTACTCTACCCAGTGTTGACCGTCTCTTTGATGAAGAGTGTGTACGACAACCGTTACCATTTCAAAGGAGAAGGGAAATTTTTTCTCTAGTTCTACTGGATCATATTATCGTATTATAAATCCTAAAGGAACCATGTGATTTGACCAGCAGGTTCTTTTAGCATCTAAGTACTTAGGTGTTGCCTTGTGCCTGGGTGCATATCATGGATGATTCTCTCTCTCTCTCTCTCTCTCTCTCTCTCTCTCTCTCTCTCTCTCTCTCTCTCTCTCTCTCTCTCTCTCTCTCTCTCTCTCTCCCTCTCTCTCTCTCTCCCCACAGTGACGCCCGACATATTAACAGAAGTAACATTGACAGCCACCAGAGTTTTCCCCGACGATGTCAGAGGAGGTAAGAGTGTAAGGCCATAGGACGAAGAGAGAAATGTAAGAAGAGATAAACATGATACACAAATGGACAGAGGAGAGAGAGATGAAATTCTGTAAAGGAGAAGCTTGAAAGTGTTCCCCAAACATGGACAGATATGAGACACAACCGTCAAGTCGCCAACACAGATCAAGATTAGTGAAAAAGATGATCACAGACGCAACGATAACTGTGAATGGAAAACTAGAGTTAGGAGATGATAGCGAAAAACGGAATGCACTGATGAGTCAAGTAATGAGTGAATTGAAAATAAGAATTTATTTTTGTTTATGTTAGCCTGAGCCAGGTGTCCATTTTACCGACCTGCCTCTAGGGATGGATGAACAGTTGGGTTGACTGTGGACCTCCTACCACAACCAAGATTCGAACCTATGGACTCGAACCTGGGCGGCTCGTTAATGCTAACCGCTACACCACGAGAGTCCATATTACTTGAATATTACTGTGTTAAACGGTCAACAACACAGTAAGCTCCAATGAGCCAGGTTTTAGAATGACCTCAGAAACACTTCACAAGCAGCCTCGAAGGCTAGTGTGAACTATAGCGAGATTGAAAGAACACAAGACTCCACCAGCCTTGAAAGAAGGAGGGTAGGAGGAGACAAGATAACCAATGGAGAGTGGGAAATTGATAGAATCGAGGAGAGAGGAACCTGAAGAAGAAAAACCATTAATAAAGATCAGATAATTAATAGGTCTGCAAATATCCCGCTGACTATATATTAAATGAGAATGTATGAGAGCCCATTGAAAAAATTGGAAAGACCGTCTTATGAGGTCAAATACAATAAAGAACATCAAACATTCATATGATCATTTAAAAGAATACTTGTTAACCGGGGTAAAACCGTTCCAGATGAACCCAAAACTAACAGCTGTGCAATGTGTGTATGTTGGTAGAGAGCAGGATCATTGTTACAACAGAAAGAGATAGACAGTAGGCGTTGGGCATTAGCTCTCTCCAAAATACAAAGTCTCGTCTTAAGCACTCGAATGTTTATAGAGACTCTGTCTTATGTGAAGTTGTGGCATCCATCCTCCAAAGTACCCCCTTCGACGGGAATAGGAGGAAAATGGAACGTGTCTAGCTGGCTTGGACTGAGAATGCATATATATTTGCCCACTGATGATGCAGAACTTGACCCTAGCCCAGAGTTTCAGGGTCGGTCACGCAACGATGGTCGCAGTTGACCATGATTGACAGACGAAGTGCTGGGGTAAGATTGGTACCAGCGGAGGAGAGGGTGGGATTAGACCAGCGTCTCGTTCGAATCAGAGATTAGAAAAGCTTCGTGTTGCCATCAGCTCACTTACAAGGGACACGGAAATGGTTCCAGGTCACTGTAGTACAAAGAGCACGTAAGGTCCTAGTGGAACTGGTACAAATAGCATAGTAGGAAATAGCAGATAGATCCTAGGTTAGGTTAGAACAAATTTCACGTTATATTAGAACAAATATCATGTTATATTAGAATAGATTTCATGTTATATTGGAATAAATATGTTAGAACAAATATATTATGTTAGAACAAATGTTATATTAGAACAAATATCATGTTATAGAAAATATATCACGTTATATTGGAATAAATTTCATGATATATTAGAATAAATTTCATGTTATATTAGAACAAATATGTTATATTAGAACAAATATAGACACCACGGCAGGGCCATATAGATAGCACGCACACACGTACTAGGTTACAGAAGTACAAACAGCAGATAGGCTGTATTAATACAGGTTTCGGTCCATTACACATAACATTTAGCGGATGAAATTACACAACTATATAACAGACAGAAGCCGAGACCTACAACCGGGAGGTACAACAACTCCTCCCGCCGTCAGTTAGGCATGAAATGGAAGTTAGGCTGACCTACTTTTTGATAGGGTAATGAGCACATTCATTAGTATACATCACCATACGAAATTACATGACCATAGAGCATATTAGAAGCCCAGAACTTAACTTAAGTCTTTCATCCATCGTCTTTAGCATGATATTAAATCATGTAAGGTCATGTGATGATGATATATATATATATATATATATATATATATATATATATATATATATATATATATATATATATATATATATATATATATATATATATGTGTGTGTGTGTGTATATATATCTTTTTTCAAACTATTCGCCATTTCCCATGTTAGCAAGGTAGCGTTAAGAACAGAGGACTGGCCTCTGAGGGAATATCCCCACCTGGCCCCCTTCTCTGTTCCTTCTCTTGGAAAATTAAAAAAAAAAACCGAGAGGGGAGGATTTCCAGCCCCCCCGCTCCCTCCCCTTTTAGTCGCCTTCTACGACATGCAGGGAATACGTGGAAAGTAGTCTTTCTCCCCTATCCCCAGGGATATATATATATATATATATATATATATATATATATATATATATATATATATATATATCATTTTTTTTTATCTTTTTTTTTCCAAAAGAAGGAACAGAGGGGGCCAGGTGAGGATATTCCAAAAAAGGCCCAGTCCTCTGTTCTTAACGCTACCTCGTTAACGCGGGAAATGGCGAATAGTTTAAAAAAAAAAAAAAATATATATATATATATATATATATATATATATATATATATATATATATATATATATATATATATAAACAGTCAGTTGATATACATCGAAGAGACGATGTATATCAACTGACTGTTATATTTCTCTCTTGTGTCTCCCCTGATGATGTTATTATTACACGAAAGTGCACTTGGGAACTTTTCGTGTTTCATTTTCCCTGTGGACTCGTAGGAATATCTTAATCACGCCCAAAATTGTGATCCTTTCCAATATATATATATATATATATATATATATATATATATATATATATATATATATATACATATATATATATATATATATATATGTGTGTGTGATAAACGTGATGATGGCCTTCGACTTACATAATGAAACAGAGATCCTCCCTCTACACTCCCAGTCCAACATACTTGGCACTCTCTCTTCTTAACACCAGCATTAAACCCTTTTCCAAACAAACCACTTCATAATGAATCTCCAAAACCAACCCCCCAACCTAGAAATGGAGGACCTACCCCAGCCTCACACATCAGCAACATAGCTGCACTCACGGATTCCCTAACTCCCAACAGATACAACACGGATGAAGGATATATGAACACCGAAACAACCCGACATGTACAATACAACCGCCCTACCCCAAGTGACAATACACCCATCGGAAACCAAGACACACACCCACACACACACACACTGACGTACAAAGATAAACTTTCTCGCTTATGTTCTAGACATAATCCATCCCTAAGAACATTACAGACATCGATCTAGCAATTTTTTGAGACCGTTCATGCCCATGATGCAACTACACACACACACACACACACACATATATATATATATATATATATATATATATATATATATATATATATATATATATATATATATATATATCCTCCCCTCTCGTTTTTTTAATTTTCCAAAAGAAGGAACAGAGAAGGGGGCCAGGTGAGGATATTCCCTCAAAGGCCCAGTCCTCTGTTCTTAACGCTACCTTGCTAATGCGGGAAATGGCGAATAGTATGAAAGAAAGAAAAAGATATATATATGTCTAAGGAACTTTTAAAATAATAGAAAAAAAAGGAATAATCCTGGCATTTGAAAATCTGGTCACAAGGAAGCCATAAATTCTTCCAGATTGTTTTGTAGGCCTCAGTTTCGAGCCAGCTTCTCCTGACTGCTACTTTCTGACAAACTCAACCTTCTCATTTTTTTCGCTCTATCTGGACTACTTTTCTTCCTGAATTTTGTGGACTGCAGAGGTCTAGTCAGAAGGAAGGGGTGAGAGTACTGTTTTTTTTTATCCCTTTTCGAACAAATTTTTTCACATTATTCGAAGCTGTGTTACAAATGCCTCATAAATATTTACTGGGCTTCGAACCCTGACTTGATGGAGGGAGCGCAGAAGCCTCCACATATGGATGGAAGAGATGCCTCAGAGACGGTCGATTGTACCAAAATATCTTGTGGTATATTCACCTTGCCTCCTATGCTTATATAAGTCCCTTCGAAGAGGAGAGGAGTTAAAGTGGCATAGTGGCTGGAAAAGATAAGGAGAACTGAGGGGCGGGTATTGACTGTGAGGTTGATTGACTCAGTGTCTTCGTGTGTGTGGTGTGTGTGTGTGTGTGTGTGTGTGTGTGTGTGTGTGTGTGTGTGTGTGTGTGAGTAAATGGATAACAGTGAGCAGGTCTGTAGGTACGTGAGAGAAGTGAATGAGTAAACGAAATCCATTTAGGGAAACGTGTCTCAGTCTCTCTCTAGCTCGGAGGACCTCACCTCCTCAGCTCGTCTAAGATAAACAAGGCCGCTTTGGGATTTCACGCGAGCATCCGAGCTATTCTCCAGTTCCTAGCGAAGGCGAAACCTCTCCGTTCTTAATGGGTCGTCTGATGCATCAGCCTTGAGTTACACCTTTTGTTCCTTCTAGCCAGCTATCCAAGCTCGGCTGATGAAGAGAGATGGTCGTAGATTGGATTGATCAGATTTGTTTGCGTTGATCGTTTGAAGAACTAATCACTCTTCGTCAGTCTAGGTTGTATTGATCTTTTTAAGAACTAATCGTTCTTTGTGAGTCTAACAGTCTTCCAGGGCTGATCATTTAGCTATCTTTGAGTGTTTGAGAGTTGTTGACTCGATATCTTCAATGCTAACAGTCTTCCAGCGCTGATTATTTAGCAATCTCTGAGTGTTAGAGAGTTGTTGAATCGGTGTCTTCAATGCCACACATTCTAGAAATTGATTTCTCTATGTATCACAGTCTTTGAGGATTGACCCGTCTACGTTTGCGTGTCAAAGTCGTAAGAATTTACCATTGGACACATACCTAACATGGTCGTTGGTGATGGATTATTTTATGATCATGTGTCACGCTGTTCAAAAGCCTCTCTCTCTCTCTCTCTCTCTCTCTCTCTCTCTCTCTCTCTCTCTCTCTCTCTCTCTCTCTCTCTCTCTCTCTCTCTCTCTCTCTCTCTGTATACGTGCCACAGCATTTACAGCATTGATCCCTCTTGTCATCATGCCTACTTTATGTGCGGAGTGCCTCCCCTTGCTGCCCCGGGTCTAGACTGCACAAATTATGTCTTGATATTACCCTAATATATTTCCTAGAGACACCTAATCCCGATCCGAATACATTAGACTTCAATCTTGCTGCGAGGGAGGATCTTATCGATAATGCTATAGCTGCAGAATGGGTTTGGTACAAGAGATCATCATCCACTTTCGTGTGAAATAGGTTCCAATGCTGACGTTAATGGTGGTCAATGCTAAAGTCATAAAAATGATACTAGTCCCTTGTTTTTTGACAGATTTGAATGGTGTTCGTATTGTTCTTAAACAGGACAAGGTAGCTGAAGGTTTAGTTAGGCATTTACAGTAGTAGAGGAGGATTTTGTAACAGTGATAACAAAATGGTCATATAGTCTTCAAGTAAACCAAATTGGTGGGACACCAGAAAATCAAGGGGATGAATAACGGACGTAAATAAAGGGATCAATAACGAACGTGAATAAAGGGATCAATATCGAACGTGAATAAAGGGATCAATATCGAACATGATGCAACACGAATAGATGCAACACGAACAGGGAACAACACGAACAGATGCAACACGAACAGGGAACAACACGAACAGATGCAACACGAACAGGGAACAACACGAACAGATGCAACACGAACAGGGAACAACACGAGCAGATGCAACACGAATAGATGCAACACGAACAGATGCAACACGAACAGATGCAACACGAATAGATGCAACACGAACAGGGAGCAACACGAACAGGGAACAACACGAGCAGATGCAACACGAACAGATGCAACACGAACAGATGCAACACGAATAGATGCAACACGAACAGATGCAACACGAACAGGGAACAACACGAGCAGATGCAACACGAATAGATGCAACACGAACAGATGCAACACGAACAGATGCAACACGAATAGATGCAACACGAACAGATGCAACACGAACAGGGAGCAACACGAACAGGGAACAACACGAACAGATGCAACACGAACAGGGAGCAACACGAACAGGGAACAACACGAGCAGATGCAACACGAATAGATGCAACACGAACAGGGAACAACACGAGCAGATGCAACACGAACAGGGAACAACACGAGCAGATGCAACACGAACAGGGAACAACACGAGCAGATGCAACACGAACAGGGAGCAACACGAACAGGGAACAACACGAGCAGATGCAACACGAATAGATGCAACACGAACAGATGCAACACGAACAGGGAACAACACGAACAGATGCAACACGAATAGATGCAACACGAACAGATGCAACACGAACAGGGAACAACACGAGCAGATGCAACACGAATAGATGCAACACGAACAGATGCAACACGAACAGGGAACAACACGAGCAGATGCAACACGAACAGGGAGCAACACGAACAGGGAGCAACACGAACAGGGAACAACACGAGCAGATGCAACACGAATAGATGCAACACGAACAGATGCAACACGAACAGATGCAACACGAATAGATGCAACACGAACAGATGCAACACGAACAGGGAACAACACGAACAGATGCAACACGAACAGATGCAACACGAACAGGGAGCAACACGAACAGATGCAACACGAACAGGGAACAACACGAGCAGATGCAACACGAACAGGGAACAACACGAGCAGATGCAACACGAACAGATGCAACACGAATAGATGCAACACGAACAGGGAACAACACGAGCAGATGCAACACGAATAGATGCAACACGAACAGGGAGCAACACGAACAGATGCAACACGAACAGGGAACAACACGAGCAGATGCAACACGAACAGGGAGCAACACGAACAGGGAACAACACGAGCAGATGCAACACGAACAGATGCAACACGAACTGGGAGCAACACGAACAGATGCAACACGAACAGATGCAACACGAACAGATGCAACACGAACAGGAATCAACACGAACAGATGCAACACGAATAGATGCAACACGAACAGATGCAACACGAATAGATGCAACACGAACAGGGAGCAACACGAACAGGGAGCAACACGAACAGGGAACAACACGAGCAGATGCAACACGAACAGATGCAACACGAATAGATGCAACACGAACAGATGCAACACGAACAGGGAGCAACACGAACAGGGAGCAACACGAACAGGGAGCAACACGAACAGGGAGCAACACGAACAGGGAGCAACACGAACAGGGAACAACACGAACAGATGCAACACGAATAGATGCAACACGAACAGATGCAACACGAATAGATGCAACACGAACAGGGAGCAATACGAACAGATGCAACACGAACAGGGAACAACACGAGCAGATGCAACACGAACAGGGAACAACACGAACAGATGCAACACGAACCTGTGAACAACACGAACAGATGCAACACGAACAGGGAACAACACGAACAGATGCAACACGAACAGATGCAACACGAACAGGGAGCAACACGAACAGGGAGCAACACGAACAGGGAGCAACACGAACAGGGAACAACACGAGCAGATGCAACACGAACAGATGCAACACGAATAGATGCAACACGAACAGGGAACAACACGAGCAGATGCAACACGAACAGGGAGCAACACGAACAGGGAACAACACGAACAGATGCAACACGAACAGATGCAACACGAACAGGGAACAACACGAACAGATGCAACACGAACAGGGAGCAACACGAACAGGGAACAACACGAGCAGATGCAACACGAATAGATGCAACACGAACAGGGAACAACACGAGCAGATGCAACACGAATAGATGCAACACGAACAGGGAGCAACACGAACAGGGAACAACACGAGCAGATGCAACACGAATAGATGCAACACGAACAGATGCAACACGAACAGGGAGCAACACGAACAGGGAGCAACACGAACAGGGAGCAACACGAACAGGGAGCAACACGAACAGGGAGCAACACGAACAGATGCAACACGAATAGATGCAACACGAACAGATGCAACACGAATAGATGCAACACGAACAGATGCAACACGAATAGATGCAACACGAACAGGGAACAACACGAACAGATGCAACACGAATAGATGCAACACGAACAGGGAACAACACGAACAGATGCAACACGAACAGGGAACAACACGAACAGATGCAACACGAACAGGGAACAACACGAACAGATGCAACACGAACAGATGCAACACGAACAGGGAGCAACACGAACAGGGAACAACACGAACAGATGCAACACGAACAGGGATCAACACGAACAGATGCAACACGAACAGGGAGCAATACGAACAGGGATCAACACGAACAGATGCAACACGAACAGGGAGCAATACGAACAGGGAACAACACGAACAGATGCAGCACGAACAGATGCAGCACGAACAGGGATCAACACGAACAGATGCAACACGAACAGGGAGCAATACGAACAGGGAACAACACGAACAGATGCAACACGAACTGGGAGCAACACGAACAGATGCAACACGAACAGGAATCAACACGAACAGGGAACAACACGAACAGGGAACAACACGAACAGGAAACAACACGAACAGGGAAAACCACGAACGTAGAACTACACGAACAGAGAGCAACACGAACAGATGCAACACGAACAGGGAACAACACGAACAGGAAACAACACGAACAGGGAAAACCACGAACGTAGAACTACACGAACAGAGAGCAACACGAACAGAGAGCAACACGAACAGATGCAACACGAATAGGGAACAACACGAACAGATGCAACACGAACAGATGCAGCACGAACAGGGAACAACACGAACAGATGCAACACGAACAGATGCAACACGAACAGGAATCAACACGAACAGGGAGCAACACGAACAGATGCAACACGAACAGATGCAACACGAACAGATGCAGCACGAACAGGGAACAACACGAACAGATGCAACACGAACAGATGCAGCACGAACAGGGAACAACACGAACAGATGCAACACGAACAGATGCAACACGAACAGGAATCAACACGAACAGGGAGCAACACGAATAGGGAACAACACGAACAGGAAACAACACGAACAGGGAAAACCACGAACGTAGAACTACACGAACAGAGAGCAATGCGAACAGGGAACAACATGAACAGATGCAACACGAATAGGGAACAACACGAACAGGGAAAACCACGAACGTAGAACTACACGAACAGAGGAGCAGGTTTAGTCTACCCTCTATGATCCTTAGGTCGAGGGAAATTCGTGATAGAATAATCTATTACCATAATGATATGCAAATTTTCATAATTAGTCATTAATTGATTATCGAAAGGAATAACATAATGCTCTGTCTTATTATCATAATTTCCAATTATCGTATCATCCATTGTACAATTTCCAATTATCTCGATAGAGTAGCAAGTTATTATCATATATATAATTTCACCATTATCGGATTATCACTGCGAATGATGTATCATCATTGCGAATTATTAATTACCCTTTTTGAAACACTTGATATCATTAAGATAGTGTCGTATCTGTATGTATATATGTAATTTAGTATAGAAAAAAAAATTGGTGCTGATCACAAATTTGAGAAACCTTTCTCCCTTCGTGAAAAGCCAGTGCAGAGGTTGTGGTGTTGCGGTTAGCGTTGCTGACCATGACGTATTCATGGGCCGACCGATGCCAAGCGCATGGGTTCGAATCCTGGTTGTGGTAGTGGGTTCCAGAGTCAGCCCAGGTGTTCATCCTCCACAATGGGTTGGCCAGTTAATTGTGTACCTAGCTTAGGCTAAGGTGTCTATCTATCTACCTGCCTATCCATCTGTCTCTCTCTCTCTCTCTCTCTTTATATATATATATATATATATATATATATATATATATATATATATATATATATATATATATATATATTCGCCATTTCCCGTGTTAGTCAGGCACCCTACCCAGGGTTTGAATGCTTCTATTGGTGTATATACATTTGTGTGTCCATCGACACGTTTGTGTGTGTGTGTGTGTGTGTGTGTGTGTGTGTGTGTTTCTGCTGTTGGGGTTGTTTATCACAGAACGTGCGTCCACATTCACCTACCCTTGGCTGCTGTAAGGTCATGCTTATTCTAGCATTCTGTTTGACTCCCCCGTTTCCTCTTTACACCAGTTCCCTTGTCCAGACGTGTTCCATGGATTTCATGGATTTTCTCTCGACTCCTTCCACTAGACGAATACTTTTTCATGTCCAATAGTCTTTTCAGTCATGTTTATAATGTCTTAATCTGCTCCTCGTTGTATTTCCTTCCTTAGCATGTGTTCTCCATATTTTGATCGTCTCTTCGTCATGTGTTCATCTTCATCTAAGCATCCCTCTTATTTCTGACCTGAAATTGAGTTTTCAAATTGTGTTAGGTTGTGATGACTCATGAGCGTCTAACGTCCCTGGATAGAGGGTGGTTTTCTCACCTTACAGTATCCACTTCCACGTTTCCAGTCTCTGCTGTATCTCTCCAGCAACTGATAGTGGTTCAGCCCCTGTCTTGTCAGAGGAAAACGAGTTCATAGGACATGGTTGGGACAGATCCAGGTAGTAGTCTAGAGCATATATATATATATATATATATATATATATATATATATATATATATATATATATATATATATATATATATATGTGTGTGTGTGTGTGTGTGTGTACATATACCTTGATAAAGGTCTGTTTTCTTGCCACTGTGCTTCCCCCAACGTCAAACTATATACAGTATACAGTATACAAGTGATGGCAACCGTGGGATCGTCTTCGAAACAGTGGCCCACATCGGTGACTGTTTTAAACCATTCGTCCTCCGTGGTTCTTCGCGTTCAGTCACTCGTCCATCTACGCCAGACATCACTATCCATTTCATTCGTCTTATTCTCGAATGAAGGTCGAAGACGAGTGAGTTCCTCTCGCACCGGAGCTATGCACCACTTAGCTGCTATTTTGCGACTGGCTATGCCATTTATCCAGTCACCTCCAACCTGACGGGGCTCCCATGAGCTATATCTTCTTCGCTGGCGGCTCCTAACGGATCCCCGACATTCCAGAGGCATTGAGCGTTAACGACCTTTGGTCTAGGCTGAGCCATTATACCTCCCCCACCACCGCTGGGGCGCCCATGTGATATCCATTTCCTGATGATATCTATATGATAATGCATACCAACGTTCGTCATCAATAATCCTGGCAAAATGATCCACTCATCTTATGAATCGTTGGGACGGGGATTGCAAAGGAGTGTACTGAGGTGCAATAATATTATCATTATCGTGTCTTGTATGAGACTGCCAGCTGCTTCACGACATGAGTGCAGTAATGGGTATGAAGGGGTTGTTGATTGGTTTTGTACCGTCCGCAAAGTTGATTGATGTGCTCAAGAATTCTGGTGTATCCCAGAGCCTCATAAGGTGAGGAGAGAGTGTGTTGGCGCTGGTGAGGTCAGGAGAGAGGGTTCCTTAGCTTTAGGATTGTCTGTCTCAAAGTCAAATTGATTGAAGATCATCTTTAGGATGTGGGGATGGGACATCCCAGGCTTGAAGATTGTCTATATCAAAGTCAGATTAGTTGAAGATCATCTTTTGGATGTGGTTGTGGAGATGGGACTTCCCAGCTCCGTTAGGGCTGGGGAAAGAATGAGGTGACGCTATAGTGGACAGCGGACAATGCTGCTGAAATGACGTCGGGGGTTTGCCACATAAGTGCCTCTAGAAAAAAAAAAATGGAGTAGTTATACCTCTTGGCCAGGAAGGCCTTACAATGGTATCCTCCTGAGTCCGTGAATACATCATTTGATAAACTAGAATTATGTAGGGAGGATCCATGTTTCTCAGAGAGGGACACACACACACACACGCACACAAAGTCCAAAGGTAACGGGAGGTTAAGACCATGATCAAACACTCGACGTCTTCAGTCGATGAGTCTTTCATTTCCCTGCTTCCCCTGAACAGCGTACGTAAGGTTGGAGAGGGAAAAAAAAAAGTGGAGGAGGAGGACTTGAATTTGAATGTCAAAGGGTTGCACGAGTCGCTCTGTCGTGAGAAGAGCGAGAGCGGACTCAGTTGAGGTGGATGGCCGCGAACGACGCGACGCCAGCATGAATGGGCTGCGTAAGACAACATGGATAGTGACAGGGCAGTGGATGGATGGACGAGGATGGCTTCTTATATAGCATGCTGCTTAGTGTACATGGAGCTTGAAAAGTGTAGGTAAATCTTATCAAACAAAAGGGTTTTTACAGAGTTAGTTAGGCGCAGGGTGGGTTATGGTCGCGAAATTGTGGGCTTGTTGACCTTAGTGTTTGGGAAAACATTTTGGTGACTCGAGGTAATCACTGACGATGGAAGAAGGGGTTTGGCGACTTCAGGAGAGAAACTTTTATATACAGAGTTGCCGAAGTGAGTCAAAAGGACATAAGAAGTGAGGGCACTGCAAGAGGCCTATTGGCCCATGCTAGACAGTTACTCCTGAGTCTGTCCATCATACAACCAACCGCCTGGAACCCATATAATGAGTGTGGTGGATCGACTTGAGCGACGACATGCCATTTCGCCGAGTCTTGCTTGAGTAGCGTACTTGCCGTTTTTTAACTGACATACAGTACATAGACATCATTGTCTTTCATTATGCTGGATTCTATCATATTTGTATTATATTTCGTAGAAATATGATCACAGCGAACGTAATTAAAATCCATGTTGATAGATGTATTTGAATGTCAGTCTAGGCATGTTCAGATGAAACCCTTTTATTGTTGAGAATATTGTAAAAAAGATTTATCAACGGTTCTAAAGTATAAGTTGCTTTGTGCTTTATCAGCCTTGTGTTCGGGTTTACCTGAGTGAGGTCAACCGGGAATTGTCAGGTCAAGGTTAGGTTGAGGGTGGGTTATGCAATACCATCTTCCACCTCACCCCTCAGTTATTGCAAGGTGACTTGACCTCATTCCATGTATCCTCTGGTTCTGTACATATGACCTGTATTGCGTCTGTTTTGTCTCTCCATAACTTGTCCTCTGAAGATGTGGTAATACACGAAAGCGCTCAGGATTCTCGTGATTGCTTTTCATGGTGGTGTTTCTCCATTTCCGAAGTCTCATTGTTTATATATATATATATATATATATATATATATATATATATATATATATATATATATATATATATATATATATATATAAACCTCCGACAGCTAGGATCGAACCCGGGACCCCTGCGTGGCAGGCGAGAGTGCTACCGCTAGGCGATCATAGCCTAGCAGTATCGCTCCCGCCTGCCACACAGGGGTCCCGGGTTCGATCCGGCTGTTGGAGGTTTGTGTGTTATATGGAAGTGCGCGTTCATATGCACAATATTCGTGTATATATATATATATATATATATATATATATATATATATATATATATATATATATATATATATATATATATATATAAGGAACATCAACATATAAAGTAATAGTATCCTTTTCTGCTCCTCAGATGAAATTCTCTTTTCCTTTCGTTTTGGGGGAATAAGATTAAAAACTCATCAGAAAGTGTGGATGAGGTTTGAGAGAGTCTGATCTCATTTAAATGTTGATAATTCGAAAAGGCGACCGGGATCCCCTGCAGACGAAGCATATGAGCGATTTCCCAGTAGTGATCCTCCTGTAACTTTAGTACATCCTCCTCCTGCTGTGCATTTATACCTGACCCGTTTACTCGCCGGGGTTGAAGAGTCTTTATAGCCAAGTTGAACATCACTGGGCAGGCGACTGGAATCTTTATAATGTTAATAGGAAGTTTCTGAAGCTTCTGTAAGCTATTCCCTTGTTACCACCGCTTTAATGATCATAATAAGACATTCCAGACCTCATCCAAATTTTCTGATGAGGGTTATTTTAATGGCCAGAACGAGTGATTATCATATTTTAGGGTGTATGAATGACATTTCTGCTCATTGAAGAAGAGAAATTATCATCCTTATCTAGAGAGGGTGAAGTGACAGAGGGGACGACAGTATAACAACGAAGGTTTGCCCCAACTCATTGAGGCAGGAAGAGTTACTTCTGCTGGAATAGTTGAGAATTACCAGCGCCACCAGCCCGTCTTGAGCAGTAGGAATTGACTTCCTATAAAGTTGAGGACTGCCCGTATCAGTGTGCTTGTGTGTCTCTCCTTTAGTCTGTGTTCTTACACAAGCTAAGGGAAATGAGGGAAACATAGTGTTCTTGGGAAACCACTGTCGTAAAGACATCTACTCGAACGAAGAAGGAGGATATGAAATATCAGACAGTTTGCCGTGAATGTCTGCCATTCGGATCCCACAGTTACCACTGGAATAGCATGTGAAGAATCACAGTGTGTACATAAAGTATTTTTTCTTACAACTGGCGATAAGATTAACAACTGAATAGTGATTGGAATATGTACCAGGCGTAGTCTGGCATCCAAACCCATGAGTAAATGATGTGTTAGCTGTACACCAATCATCATGCACCTGAGGATCGTATAGTGCTGGTACAAGACTAACGATGTAGTCTACTGTCTGTGTGCCGGCGCTTGCTCGTAGTCCAGGGGAGGGGGAGAATGCAAAACCATATGGATTGAAATGTTCTGGGTGTAATATTCGAGGGAAAAATTACGCTCCTCTATCTTGGTCAAGGAAACGATGTATATTAAAGCACTGTTGGATGAGGTCCCTTTTCATCACATCATATTTTATCCACTGATATTCGTTAACAATGTTATATCTGTTTTACTATATCTATTTCATATAAACTGTAGAGCGGGAGTGTCTTAATGGCATTATATAAACACCAATTCCATCATTGCGAGAAGAATTCCAACGAATCTAACCCACGTGGGCGTATTACAATTCAAAACATCGATTTCCCATATTTCCAGACCTGAAGAATTAAGCAGCGGGGTCATTAAACTCCCACGGCTCTACGTGTTCACCTGGTGCTAGAGCTGGTGTTTGTACGGCTCTACGTGTTCACCTGGTGCCAGAGCTGGTGTTTGTACGGCTCTACGTGTTCACCTGGTGCCAGAGCTGGTGTTTGTACGGCTCTACGTGTTCACCTGGTGCCAGAGCTGGTGTTTGTACGGCTCTACGTGTTCACCTGGTGCCAGAGCTGGTGTTTGTACGGCTCTACGTGTTCACCTGGTGCCAGAGCTGGTGTTTGTACGGCTCTACGTGTTCACCTGGTGCCAGAGCTGGTGTTTGTACGGCTCTACGTGTTCACCTGGTGCCAGAGCTGGTGTTCGTACGGCTCTACGTGTTCACCTGGTGCCAGAGCTGATGTTTGTACGGCTCTACGTGTTCACCTGGTGCCAGAGCTGGTGTTTGTACGGCTCTACGTGTTCACCTGGTGCCAGAGCTGGTGTTTGTACAGCTCTACGTGTTCACCTGGTGCCAGAGCTGGTGTTTGTACGGCTCTACGTGTTCACCTGGTGCCAGAGCTGATGTTCGCACGGCTCTACGTGTTCACCTGGTGCCAGAGCTGGTGTTTGTACAGCTCTACGTGTTCACCTGGTGCCAGAGCTGATGTTTGTACGGCTCTACGTGTTCACCTGGTGCCAGAGCTGGTGTTCGTACGCAACGGACATTCCCTGGTTCTTTTCGCTTCCATCATCCAGTGTTTCCTGGAAATGGGAAAGCCTGATAGCTGTCAGTTCGGTTTGAGTCAAGTGCTTGAAGTTTTATTAGGTCGGAATTTCTCTCGCTTTGGACATGAGTATTTTGAGGAATTTTTAGTCGTATTTACATCTACTGGTGTATTTTCACATCTGCTGGTGTATTTTTACATGTACTGGTGTGTATTTTTACATCTATTGGTGTGTATTTTTACATCTATTGGTGTGTATTTACATCTGCCGGTGTATATTTATATATACTGGTGCATTTTACATCTACTGGTGAGTATTTTTACATCTACAGGTGTGTATTTTACATCTACTAGTGTGTATTTTACATCTGCTGGAGTGTATTTACATCTCCTGGTGTATATTTTACATGTACTGATGTATTTTTACATCCACTGGTGATTTTTACATCTACTGGTGTTTTGAGTTGAGCAAAAAATACAGATCTCTGTTATAGCTGGTCGTGTGTTACATATGGTCTGAACGTGTGTACAAGTGGTTGAATTACAGATGCATATATAGCTGTTGGATTGAACGTATCTAAATGATTATATTTCAAGTGTGTGTTTATATATATATACATATATATATATATATATATATATATATATATATATATATATATATATATATATATATATATATATATATATATTGTATGAATGCGGAGGAGGGTGAAATGAAATAAAACGTCTGAGGACAATATGTGGTGTGAGATGGTTTGATGGATACAGTAATAAACGGGTGAGAGAGAGAGGTGTGCTAATGAGAAAGAGCGTGGTGGAGAGAGGTGAAGAGGGCGTGCTGAAATGGTTTGGGACATATGGAGAGAATGAGTGAGAAGAGATTGACAGAGAGGATATAAGTATGAGAAATGAAGGGGACAAGGCGAAGCGGAAAACCAAGTTGGTGATAGATGGATGAAGTGAAAAAGATTTTGTGTGATCCGGGCCTGAACATACAGAAGGACGAGAGGCGCGCGCGGTTATAGAATGAATTGGAACGATGTGGTACACCGGAGTCGACGTGCTGTAAGTAGACTGAACCAGGGCATGTGAAGCGTCTGGGTGTAAACCATGGAGAGGTTTGTGGTTTCGGTGTATTGCACATGACAGCTGGAGATTGGATGCGAGCTCAACGCGGCCTTTCTTTGTCTGATTCTGGCGCTACATCGATAATGCAGGAAACAGGGATCAATAATGATTATCCTTATTATAAATCAGGAAACAGGATCAATAATATATATCTTATTATATATATA
This sequence comes from Panulirus ornatus, assembly GCF_036320965.1. Lineage (NCBI taxonomy): Eukaryota > Metazoa > Arthropoda > Malacostraca > Decapoda > Palinuridae > Panulirus > Panulirus ornatus. The sequence continues at coordinate 83,098,096 of NC_092227.1, forward strand.
TATATATATATATATATATATATATATATATATATATATATATATATATATATATATATATTTACTCTGGTCTGATTGCTTTTAGGTGTATACTTCACCTATGACCACAATGCAGTCATTTGAATGTCTTCGTCGCATAGTTACGTGTTGCTTTACCTGCATCTACAAAGCCACTTCCAATATACGTATCTTCCACTGTATGTTATCATGTATCACTGATCACATTTGGAGATCCGAGTCTTCATACCCATTAAGCTCAAGGTGCTGCTATTCTCGTTCCTGTATTTATCATATGATTGTCGATGTATTTGGGTGAATAACAGGTGGGTTTGCATTCATATGCGAATTGAAAACTTGAATATGAATAAGGATTTGACAACTTGCATCGTGGAGCTCGGGTTTTTTTCGTCTCTGTGGCAATGGATCGTCTATTAACAATATATCGATCGTGTGTATTCTCTGTTGTTGGGTGTGTATACATTGTCTTTTTTTTCTGTTTAGTTTTGTGAGTATTTCTCTATGTTATGCAGGCGTATTTCTTTTTATATGTATTCTGTCGGAATATGGATTGTATGTGTGTGTGTGTGTGTGTGTGTGTGTGTGTGTGTGTGTGTGTGTTTAAATAAATATCATCCAGACATCAAATAAATATTCTAAGAGGTCATCAAATGGAATTTCGAAATTATGATCATTGTATTGACTGACGTAATGTCATCTCAGTTGTTAACTCTAACTCCTGTACCACGAGAAATATCATTGAAGCTTCTATTATTGACTATACAAAGAATTTTAACATTGATATTAGTGAACGGTCTATACAAATTGGATAGCTTTATTGTTCATAGAATTTGTAAACAGTTCCCCTTCTTGTCTACTTAAATAAGTTTATGATCGCTTATTGCCAGACTCGAACGCACCCGACCTCCATTAGGGTAGTTACTTGTTTACCAAACGGCGTCCTAGCTACGTCTCATCGTTGTATATCAACTGACTGTTATATTTCTTTCTTGTGTCTGCCCTGATGATGTGATTATTACACGAAAGTGCACTTGGGAACTTATCGTGGTTCATTACCTGGTGGACTTATAAGAATATATATATATATATATATATATATATATATATATATATATATATATATATATATATATATATATATATATATATATCGCATACAAACCTCCAGCAGCCAGGATCGAACTTTGTTCGTATATATATATATATATATATATATATATATATATATATATATATATATATAGAGAGAGAGAGAGAGAGAGAGAGAGAGAGAGAGAGAGAGAGAGAGAGAGAGAGAGAGAGAGAGAATTATCTGAGCTCCCTGTCTCATTTTAATATCCTCATAGATATGTACACCATGCATGCAATCATGTTTAAAACTACCCCTTTTTTTTTTATCTCAGAAATGAAAAATGAAGCTGTGATTTTAGTAATATTTTTTTTTCTTTTTTTTTGCGATGGAAACTGAACATTTATTGCTAGGAAAAGTAATCGCATGTAATCTTGTTATTGTATATTGGATAAACAGTGGATTGTGTTGATCAAAAATTTGGAGAAAAAAAAAGTTGAAACTTCTGTTTTATGAATTTTCCTTGTTCATGCATACAGTCTCGTTCGTATGGTAAGGTAATGTCATACACTACACAGACATTCAGCACAAATTCTTTTTGAAATATATACAGGGTAAACTTTGGAGATGATATATATATATATATATATATATATATATATATATATATATATATATATATATATATATATACATAGAAATCGCTCGTGTCAAAGTTATGATGTATACCATTGTTAGAGAGAAATGAATATAATAATCTTTATAAAATTATTCTAATAAATGCTTAAGTGATTTTTATTGAGCGTGTATTTAAAAAGAATAAATCTGGGGCATATGGACGAAGATTTCAGTGGTATCTGGTAATGAGAGACCAAGTGATGAGCAAGAGTCTTATTGGTTGGAATTAGAAAAAAAAAAATGGGAAATGATCTCTTCGTTTTCTTTTGGGAAATGATCTCTTCGTTTTCTTTTGGGAAGTGATCTCTTCGTTTAATTTTTTTTTTGAGGAAATAGCGTAAGCTGTGTTGCACATTACAGAAATATTAATTGTTAATTTCACTATGAAAAAATTATTCTTTTTTTGTGTATAAAAATGCCTGGTCCATGCTTTTGTCATGTGGCTTACGTCTAGACAAAACAAGAATTTTTATTATAAAAAAAAAAACGAAATGTGAAAATATATCACCAGCAAAATATGGGCACAACATAAAAGGAACGCAATTATATCTGAAAAAAAAATTACAGTCACCGTTGGAGTTTTTTCCATTTGAAAAAATAAAATAAATGAAATTTTTTTTTCCAGCGAAAGATCTCTTGGTGTGAATACTCTCGCTTGCACAGTAAATAAGATTTTATATATGATTCTTCTTTATGCACATATACACACCTTTCTATCTATATATCTATCTATATATATATATGTATATATATATATATATATATATATATATATATATATATATATATATATTGGAAAGGATCACAATTTTGCGCTTGATCAAGATATTCCTATGAGTCCACGGGGACTCATAGGAATATATATATATATATATATATATATATATATATATATATATATATATATATATATATATATATATATGTATATGTTTGCAGTTTCCCTCGTCAGCGAGGGTAGCGCCAGGAACAGGCGAAGAAATGGCGCCATTCCTTCACATCTACATTCCAGCTGGGCCACCAAGAACGGTAGGGAGAGAGCGTTCTCAGTGGCCCGAGATCGTTTTTTGGGCGGGCATTGTGGAGTTCTGTCGACAGCAACTTATTCCCCTCACCCACAAAACCTTCCATGGATCCAACTGCTGCCATGGGCCACTCCACTTCCTCCATGTTCTCTCCATTCATACACTCTACCTGACCTTTCTCTATTACTTACTCAACTTTATTACCAGACTCTTTTTTTTTAATACTCTCAAGTTTTTCCCAGACTTGAGAAACCAGCTTCTGCAGTTTCTCTCTTGAATCTGCCACCAGAACCGTGCCATCAGCAGAGAGCAACCACCTCATCTCCCAGGCCTTTCCCACCAGACCCGCCCCTCTTCCTCTGTAAGGCTGTTCCATATACCATCCCTCAGACCATCACAACCTTATCCATATACAAATTAAACAAACAATCACACACACACTCACAGACACACACACACACACACACACACACACACACACACACACACACACACACACACACACACACAAACATTGTCATATATAGCAAAGTTGACAGTAATCATTTCCTATTCCAAACTGAATAATATGGAGTAATGAGGTACCTATTTTTTTTTTCCAGGGATCCCAGGAGACAGGCTGAAGAAGGAGGTAAGAATATGCTCCTTCCTACTTTAGCAATACTAGGATTATCTATTTCTATGCCTGCTACTACCAGTTGGAAAGGATACACATGATCCTAATAACCTCTCGTCCAGTTTACAGTCATTTTTCTCTTTGAAATGTCTATGTTGTTTTACCCCTACCACACCGACGTGCGAGTTTCCGATCCTTTTCCTCTATCACAAACAACTTCGAAAGGATCCGATCGCCATTTCTTGTTTGAATTCCTTCTCATTCCTTTGTCTGCTTTTGTATTTATTCCTTTGTACACCACGCGCAGAAGCCTTAACATACCACGTCCTCAGAAATCACACCAAAATACATGCAAAAAAATAAACAGTACGTTTGGTCATCAACGATACATTGTCGATTGCGGATAATTCACTCAAAAGTACAGTACAGCCATCAGGAAACCATGAGGAAAATGTACACGCTTGAGACCTTTAACGATTCAGTAGTTTTGAGACGAGGCAGTTCACGTAGCAACTAGCGTCCCTCGATTGATCGCCCTACACACACACACACACACACACACACACACTCCACGACATCTTGAAAGTTTAGTCAGGTCAAGTTACCATAAGCCTCTTGACCCACACGTCCTTCAGTGTGAGTAGTGTGCACAAGTACTACCCTCGTACACATCCAATCCAACTGGAGGAAATGCTCATGGGTGTCGGCAGTGTGTCTTAAGGAGCAACTCATCTACTCTCGTCCTCCTGTGCTCCAGTGCCAACACTGGCTAAAGGGAACTGATGAAAGACATCAGCCAATAAGATGCGAGCTCCACTACGTTGACGGTCCATTTTACCGATCTGAGTTAAAATTAACAAAACAACTCGGTCCTCCCCGACAGTGGGAACATTACCCAGCAACCGTTTGCAGCGCAGCGCGTACCGTCCGTCTCAATAAAAGTTGGAAAAAGGTCCATAAACCCGGATAATCCCTTGACATCAAAGACCACATCTGTTCTGTATAGTTCGTAAAAGGATAAGCTTTGTTTACATCCCTCTCCTCTTGCGTGGGTGTGGAAGCATATTCTTCCAGTAGCAGAAACCACTTCAAGCGACTAACGTACGACATTCTCGTAATGTTACGCTACGATCGACATCTTTGGTTTAATCAAGTTACGTAAGACATTCTCGTAACGTTAGTGCAAGGGAGATCTGTGGTTTAATCAAGTTACGACGTCCTCGTAACCTTACGCTACGAATGAGATCTGTGGTGTAATCAAGTTACGACGTCCTCGTAACATTACGCTACGATTGAGATCTGTGGTTTAATCAAGTTACGACATCCTCGTAATGTTTGTGGTTTAATCGTGTTACGACATCATCGTAACGTTGCTACTATGGACAACAAAGGTTCCATCAGACACAAGCCTTAGGATCAAGAACATGAATAAAAAGAAGAAGAAAGAAGAAGGAAGCCCATATGACACCATGTGTTACGATGAATGTCCCACTGCGTGTCGTAGAAGGCAACTAAAAGGGGAGGGAGCGGGTGGTTGGAAACCCTCCCTCTCTTTTTTTTTTTTTTCAATTTTCCAAAAGAAGGAACAGAGAAGGGGGCCAGGTGAGGATATTCCTTTCAAAGGCCCAGTCCTCTATTCTTAACGCTACCTCGCTAACGCGGGAAATGACGAATAGTATGAAATATATATATATATATATATATATATATATATATATATATATATATATATATATATATATATATATATATATATATATATTTTTTTTTTTTTTTTTTTTATACCTCGTCGCTGTCTCCCGCGTTTGCGAGGTAGCGCAAGGAAACAGACGAAAGAAATGGCCCAACCCCCCCCCCATACACATGTACATACACACGTCCACACACGCAAATATACATACCTACACAGCTTTCCATGGTTTACCCCGGACGCTTCACATGCCCTGATTCAATCCACTGACAGCACGTCAACCCCTGTATACCACATCGCTCCAATTCACTCTATTCCTTGCCCTCCTTTCACCCTCCTGCATGTTCAGGCCCCGATCACACAAAATCCTTTTCACTCCATCTTTCCACCTCCAATTCGGTCTCCCTCTTCTCCTCGTTCCCTCCACCTCCGACACATATATCCTCTTGGTCAATCTTTCCTCACTCATTCTCTCCATGTGCCCAAACCATTTCAAAACACCCTCTTCTGCTCTCTCAACCACGCTCTTTTTATTTCCACACATCTCTCTTACCCTTACGTTACTTACTCGATCAAACCACCTCACACCACACATTGTCCTCAAACATCTCACTTCCAGCACATCCATCCTCCTGCGAACAACTCTATCCATAGCCCACGCCTCGCAACCATACAACATTGTTGGAACCACTATTCCTTCAAACATACCCATTTTTGCTTTCCGGATAATGTTCTCGACTTCCACACATTTTTCAAGGCTCCCAAAATTTTCGCCCCCTCCCCCACCCTATGATCCACTTCCTCTTCCATGGTTCCATCCGCTGACAGATCCACTCCCAGATATCTAAAACACTTCACTTCCTCCAGTTTTTCTCCATTCAAACTCACCTCCCAATTGACTTGACCCTCAACCCTACTGTACCTAATAACCTTGCTCTTATTCACATTTACTCTTAACTTTCTTCTTCCACACACTTTACCAAACTCCGTCACCAGCTTCTGCAGTTTCTCACATGAATCCGCCACCAGCGCTGTATCATCAGCGAACAACAACTGACTCACTTCCCAAGCTCTCTCATCCCCAACAGACTTCATACTTGCCCCTCTTTCCAAGACTCTTGCATTTACCTCCCTAACAACCCCATCCATAAACAAATTAAACAACCATGGAGACATCACACACCCCTGCCGCAAACCTACATTCACTGAGAACCAATCACTTTCCTCTCTTCCTACACGTACACATGCCTTACATCCTCGATAAAAACTTTTCACTGCTTCTAACAACTTGCCTCCCACACCATATATTCTTAATACCTTCCACAGAGCATCTCTATCAACTCTATCATATGCCTTCTCCAGATCCATAAATGCTACATACAAATCCATTTGCTTTTCTAAGTATTTCTCACATACATTCTTCAAAGCAAACACCTGATCCACACATCCACACATATATATATATATATATATATATTTTACTTTTTTTTTCCAAAAGAAGGAACAGAGAAGAGGGCCAGATGAGGATATTCCCTCAAAGGCTCAGTCCTCTGTTCTTAACGCTACCTCGCTAATGCAGGAAATGGCGAATAGTTTGAAAGAAAAAGAAAGATATATATATATATATATATATATATATATATATATATATATATATATATATATATATGTGTGTGTGTGTCTGTGTCTGTGTCTGTGTAGTGGTGCAAGTCTCTTGTTTCCTTTCGTGCGTTGGTGTGGGTTGGTGTGGACCCTTACAAACCCGGGTTGTCACTACCCTTGTAATCACTATTAGTCGGTTCAGGTTTGGTACACGTACTGACCTTGAGTTACCCCTGGTGTTGCCTCTTCTAAGTATCGGTCATGCACAGTTCCAAGATCATGACGTTAACGTCATTTACGGTTGGAATTTGGTAAGACTCTTCATGAAGGCACTTCTTTAAGGGAAATCAGCTTTTTATAAGTTTATTTTATCTTTGTATTTCCGCTGCTTCGTAGATATAAAAAAGGATACATGGCCAAGACTCGATAGTCCATATAGAATACTATTATCTGGTCTATACCTATACTATATCTATACCCATGGACTGTGCTATAGACTAGTAATTTACAATTAAGATATCTCTCGCTATCACATAGACTACAATTGATGTGGAGGATTCATACCAACAACCAAATGTTTTTTTGGAGAGGTAAAGCTTCGTGAGAAGCAGCTTGAGGAGGAGGTAAAGTTTCATGAGTAGCAGCTTGAGGAGGAGTGAGGGAGGGAGGGAAGGGGAGGAGGTAAAGCTTCATGAGTAGCAGCTTGAGGAGGAGGGAGGGAGGGAGGGAGGGAAGGGGAGGAGGTAAAGCTTCATGACTTAGCAGCTTGAGGAGGAGGGAGGGAGGGAGGGAAGGGGAGGAGGGTAAAGCTTCGTGACTTAGCGGCTTGAGGAGGAGGGAGGAAGGGAAGGGGAGGAGGTAAAGCTTCATGAGTAGCAGCTTGAGGAGGAGGGAGTGAGGGAGGGAAGGGGAGGAGGGTAAAGCTTCATGAGTAGCAGCTTGAGGAGGAGGGAGGGAGGGAAGGGGAGGAGGGTAAAGCTTCATGAGTAGCAGCTTGAGGAGGAGGGAGGGAGGGAAGGGGAGGAGGGTAAAGCTTCCTGAGTAGCAGCTTGAGGAGGAGGGAGGGAGGGAGGGAAGGGAGAGGAGGTAAAGCTTCATGAGTAGCAGCTTGAGGAGGAGGGAGGGAGGGAAGGGGAGGAGGTAAAGCTTCATGAGTAGCAGCTTGAGGAGGAGGGAGTGAGGGAGGGAAGGGGAGGAGGGTAAAGCTTCATGAGTAGCAGCTTGAGGAGGAGGGAGGGAGGGAAGGGGAGGAGGTAAAGCTTCATGAGTAGCAGCTTGAGGAGGAGGGAGGGAGGGAGGGAGGGAAGGGGAGGAGGTAAAGCTTCATGACTTAGCGGCTTGAGGAGGAGGAGGAGAGAGGAGGTGATGGGGTATGGTGGCAGGCAAGGGCACCACCTTCCCCTGCTACATAAATATCGCCTCACTTCAGCAAACGACCCGATACCCACGAGGAGAGAGACCGACCTCCCCCCACCTGAAAATGCTGGACATAACTTGGCTTTCCCGTCTTGCATGTTTTCCAATACGTCTGGAATGTTCTGTGTCATATATGTATAGAAAATAGAATCTTAAGATACATTTATGGGTCGGCTGACAGTGAACCTTAGACTTGCAGTCCCTTTGTCTAATGACCAACCTAAAGGCCAACACAGTTCACTGTCAAATACGTCTCTTTAGAGGATGAGATTCAGCCTATGTTATAAACTTCGAGGCTGTGACATATCAAGAGATCGTAGGATTATATATATAAAGTCACCCCGAAGGTAACACAATTCTCTCAGCATCTTATCGTGGCAGACAATGACTCCAGTTTCAGTTCTCAATTTTACTGGTTCCCTTGCAGCCAGATTCGTTGTAACACAAGAAAAGCCGAAACCATTTTTCAAAGCCTTGTGTTCTCCTCTCTAAACGCCATCTGCTGTGGAGGTTTATGTTTCTCCTCGTAAAGAAAAAGGAAAAAAGAAACAGGAAAGAGAGAGAGAGAGAGAGAGAGAGAGAGAGAGAGAGAGAGAGAGAGAGAGAGAGAGAGAGAGAGAGAGAGAGAGAGAAATCGGTTTTCGTAAAACGCATTTTGAGACTCCAGAGAGAGAGAGAGAGAGAGAGAGAGAGAGAGAGAGAGAGAGAGAGAGAGAGAGAGAGAGAGAGAGAGAGAGAGAGAGAGAGAGACTAGGAAAGCCTTAGTCTACATTAGGTTAAGAGAGCTCTTAAAGTGGGGTACCTACGAGGTTTACCCGGCGTCGTGTGTACGGGATATAGGACCTCAGAGAGAAGACGTGATGATATGTCTTTTCCAGTGTCTTAATGATAAGGAAAAATCTTACCTTATCTCCTGGCTATAGTCGGTAATGGAGAAAGGGGATCCTACCCTTCTATATTGGCTATAGTGAAAAGTAGACGCTGGAGACTTTCGCTTTTTATTCTATTGGCTATAGTGAAGGAGAGTCCTTACCTCGCTACTGGAGGAGGATCCGTCTCCATCTACTGGGTTATAAAGAGGAGTGGAAGGAGTCATGTGTTCTACACTGAGGTGGGTGTTGGAGGAAGGAATCCTACTGTCTTTGCTCGATATGATGAACAGTGGAGGAGAGAATCCAATCTCTTTTACTCGATGCTGTGGACAGATGGAGGATGATATCCTTCGTAATTTACTGGTTATAGTGAACTATAAAGTACCAGCTTCTGCCCATGCATTGCGAGTATGGTGAATGGTGGAGGATTGAATCTTATCTCCTTGTCTTAAATCGGGGTTGAGGAAGGTGACTAAGTCTTCCCTTATGATATATTTCCCCATGCGGAAAGAGGATCGACTCCACTCCTGACTGAAGATTTGATGTGAGCTGTGGAGGAAAGTAGCCATAGCTTGCCTTGCGAACTAAAATCGATAAAGGAAGTAACAAACGTGCATGATTTGTCTGAGAGGACAAGGTAACGAAGACTGTAGAGTGAAATGATAGACTTGAAGACCATTCGGAAGCATGTCTTTGTCCTGTAATACGGGACCAGAGAAAATGAAGGAACAGAAGAATGGACGTATAAACTTCCCAAGTTCTGAATAGAAGTTCCAAATTTTGCAGACGAATGCAAGACGTTCACTCTTCCCTGCACCTTAGGGTGGAGGGAGCTGGTGGTATTCGAGCACGTAAAGATTTGATAATTATAGGAAACTAAGTTTGATCGTAGTGGAGACGGATGGATAAAACGGTGTCCATGTGATTTTGACCCAATATATATATATATATATATATATATATATATATATATATATATATATATATATATATATATATATATATATATATTTTTTTTTTTTTTTTTTTTTTTTTTTACTTTGTCGCTGTCTCCCGCGTTTGCGAGGTAGCGCAAGGAAACAGACGAAAGAAATGGCCCAACCCACCCCCATACACATGTAATACACACGTCCACACACAGCAAATATACATACCTACACAGCTTTCCATGGTTTACCCCAGACGCTTCACATGCCTTGTTCAATCCACTGACAGCACGTCAACCCCGTATACCACATGCTCCAATTCACTCTATTTCTTGCCCTCCTTTCACCCTCCTGCATGTTCATAGGCCCCGATCACACAAAATCTTTTTCACTCCATCTTTCCACCTCCAATTTGGTCTCCCTCTTCTCCTCGTTCCCTCCACCTCCGACACATATATCCTCTTGGTCAATCTCTCCTCACTCATTCTCTCCATGTGCCCAAACCATTTCAAAACACCCTCTTCTGCTCTCTCAACCACGCTCTTTTTATTTCCACACATCTCTCTTACCCTTACGTTACTTACTCGATCAAACCACCTCACACCACACATTGTCCTCAAACATCTCATTTCCAGCACATCCATCCTCCTGCGCACATCTCTATCCATAGCCCACGCCTCGCAACCATACAGCATTGTTGGAACCACTATTCCCTCAAACATACCCATTTTTGCTTTCCGAGATAATGTTCTCGACTTCCACACATTTTTCAAGGCTCCCAAAATTTTCGCCCCCTCCCCCACCCTATGATCCACTTCCGCTTCCATGGTTCCATCCGCTGACAGATCCACTCCCAGATATCTAAAACACTTCACTTCCTCCAGTTTTTCTCCATTCAAACTCACCTCCCAATTGACTTGACCCTCACCCCTACTGTACCTAATAACCTTGCTCTTATTCACATTTACTCTCAACTTTCTTCTTCCACACACTTTACCAAACTCAGTCACCAGCTTCTGCAGTTTCTCACATGAATCAGCCACCAGCGCTGTATCATCAGCGAACAACAATTGACTCACTTCCCAAGCTCTCTCATCCCCAACAGACTTCATACTTGCCCCTCTTTCCAGGACTCTTGCATTTACCTCCCTTACAACCCCATCCATAAACAAATTAAACAACCATGGAGACATCACACACCCCTGCCGCAAACCTACATTCACTGAGAACCAATCACTTTCCTCTCTTCCTACACGTACACATGCCTTACATCCTCGATAAAAACTTTTCACTGCTTCTAACAACTTGCCTCCCACACCATATATTCTTAATACCTTCCACAGAGCATCTCTATCAACTCTATCATATGCCTTCTCCAGATCCATAAATGCTACATACAAATCCATTTGCTTTTCTAAGTATTTCTCACATACATTCTTCAAAGCAAACACCTGATCCACACATCCACACATATATATATATATATATATATATTTTACTTTTTTTTTTCCAAAAGAAGGAACAGAGAAGAGGGCCAGATGAGGATATTCCCTCAAAGGCTCAGTCCTCTGTTCTTAACGCTACCTCGCTAATGCAGGAAATGGCGAATAGTTTGAAAGAAAAAGAAAGATATATATATATATATATATATATATATATATATATATATATATATATATATATATATGTGTGTGTGTGTCTGTGTCTGTGTCTGTGTAGTGGTGCAAGTCTCTTGTTTCCTTTCGTGCGTTGGTGTGGGTTGGTGTGGACCCTTACAAACCCGGGTTGTCACTACCCTTGTAATCACTATTAGTCGGTTCAGGTTTGGTACACGTACTGACCTTGAGTTACCCCTGGTGTTGCCTCTTCTAAGTATCGGTCATGCACAGTTCCAAGATCATGACGTTAACGTCATTTACGGTTGGAATTTGGTAAGACTCTTCATGAAGGCACTTCTTTAAGGGAAATCAGCTTTTTATAAGTTTATTTTATCTTTGTATTTCCGCTGCTTCGTAGATATAAAAAAGGATACATGGCCAAGACTCGATAGTCCATATAGAATACTATTATCTGGTCTATACCTATACTATATCTATACCCATGGACTGTGCTATAGACTAGTAATTTACAATTAAGATATCTCTCGCTATCACATAGACTACAATTGATGTGGAGGATTCATACCACCCAACAACCAAATGTTTTTTGGAGAGGTAAAGCTTCGTGAGAAGCAGCTTGAGGAGGAGGTAAAGTTTCATGAGTAGCAGCTTGAGGAGGAGTGAGGGAGGGAGGGAAGGGGAGGAGGTAAAGCTTCATGAGTAGCAGCTTGAGGAGGAGGGAGGGAGGGAGGGAGGGAAGGGGAGGAGGTAAAGCTTCATGACTTAGCAGCTTGAGGAGGAGGGAGGGAGGGAGGGAAGGGGAGGAGGGTAAAGCTTCGTGACTTAGCGGCTTGAGGAGGAGGGAGGAAGGGAAGGGGAGGAGGTAAAGCTTCATGAGTAGCAGCTTGAGGAGGAGGGAGTGAGGGAGGGAAGGGGAGGAGGGTAAAGCTTCATGAGTAGCAGCTTGAGGAGGAGGGAGGGAGGGAAGGGGAGGAGGGTAAAGCTTCATGAGTAGCAGCTTGAGGAGGAGGGAGGGAAGGGGAGGAGGGTAAAGCTTCCTGAGTAGCAGCTTGAGGAGGAGGGAGGGAGGGAGGGAAGGAGAGGAGGTAAAGCTTCATGAGTAGCAGCTTGAGGAGGAGGGAGGGAGGGAAGGGGAGGAGGTAAAGCTTCATGAGTAGCAGCTTGAGGAGGAGGGAGTGAGGGAGGGAAGGGGAGGAGGGTAAAGCTTCATGAGTAGCAGCTTGAGGAGGAGGGAGGGAGGGAAGGGGAGGAGGTAAAGCTTCATGAGTAGCAGCTTGAGGAGGAGGGAGGAGGGAGGGAGGGAAGGGAGGAGGTAAAGCTTCATGACTTAGCGGCTTGAGGAGGAGGAGGAGAGAGGAGGTGATGGGGTATGGTGGCAGGCAAGGGCACCACCTTCCCCTGCTACATAAATATCGCCTCACTTCAGCAAACGACCCGATACCCACGAGGAGAGAGACCGACCTCCCCCCACCTGAAAATGCTGGACATAACTTGGCTTTCCCGTCTTGCATGTTTTCCAATACGTCTGGAATGTTCTGTGTCATATATGTATAGAAAATAGAATCTTAAGATACATTTATGGGTCGGCTGACAGTGAACCTTAGACTTGCAGTCCCTTTGTCTAATGACCAACCTAAAGGCCAACACAGTTCACTGTCAAATACGTCTCTTTAGAGGATGAGATTCAGCCTATGTTATAAACTTCGAGGCTGTGACATATCAAGAGATCGTAGGATTATATATATAAAGTCACCCCGAAGGTAACACAATTCTCTCAGCATCTTATCGTGGCAGACACTGACTCCAGTTTCAGTTCTCAATTTTACTGGTTCCCTTGCAGCCAGATTCGTTGTAACACAAGAAAAGCCGAAACCATTTTTCAAAGCCTTGTGTTCTCCTCTCTAAACGCCATCTGCTGTGGAAGTTTATGTTTCTCCTCGTAAAGAAAAAGGAAAAAAGAAACAGGAAGAGAGAGAGAGAGAGAGAGAGAGAGAGAGAGAGAGAGAGAGAGAGAGAGAGAGAGAGAGAGAGAGAGAAATCGGTTTTCGTAAAACGCATTTTGAGACTCCAGAGAGAGAGAGAGAGAGAGACAGAGAGAGAGAGAGAGAGAGAGAGAGAGAGAGAGAGAGAGAGAGAGAGAGAGAGAGAGAGAGAGAGAAAGACTAGGAAAGCCTTAGTCTACATTAGGTTAAAAGAGCTCTTAAAGTGGGGTACCTTCGGGGGTTTTTCCCGGCGTCGTGTGTACGGGATATAGGACCTCAGAGAGAAGACATGATGATATGTCTTTTCCAGTGTCTTAATGAGAAGGACAAATCTTACCTTATCTCCTGGCTGTAGTGGGTAATGGAGAAAGGGGATCCTACCCTTCTATATTGGCTATAGTGAAAAGTAGACGCTGGAGACTTTCGCTTTTTATTCTATTGGCTATAGTGAAGGAGAGTCCTTACCTCGCTACTGGAGGAGGATCCGTCTCCATCTACTGGGTTATAAAGAGGAGTGGAAGGAGTCATGTGTTCTACACTGAGGTGGGTGTTGGAGGAAGGAATCCTACTGTCTTTGCTGGATATGATGAACAGTGGAGGAGAGAATCCAATCTCTTTTACTCGATGCTGTGGACAGATGGAGGATGATATCCTTCGTAATTTACTGGTTATAGTGAACTATAAAGTACCAGCTTCTGCCCATGCATTGCGAGTATGGTGAATGGTGGAGGATTGAATCTTATCTCCTTGTCTTAAATCGGGGTTGAGGAAGGTGACTAAGTCTTCCCTTATGATATATTTCCCCAATGCGGAAAGAGGATCGACTCCACTCCTGACTGAAGATTTGATGTGAGCTGTGGAGGAAAGTAGCCATAGCTTGCCTTGCGAACTAAAATCGATAAAGGAAGTAACAAACGTGCATGATTTGTCTGAGAGACAAGGTAACGAAGACTGTAGAGTGAAATGATAGACTTGAAGACCATTCGGAAGCATGTCTTTGTCCTGTAATACGGGACCAGAGAAAATGAAGGAACAGAAGAATGGACGTATAAACTTCCCAAGTTCTGAATAGAAGTTCCAAATTTTGCAGACGAATGCAAGACGTTCACTCTTCCCTGCACCTTAGGGTGGAGGGAGCTGGTGGTATTCGAGCACGTAAAGATTTGATAATTATAGGAAACTAAGTTTGATCGTAGTGGAGACGGATGGATAAAACGGTGTCCATGTGATTTTGACCCAATATATATATATATATATATATATATATATATATATATATATATATATATATATATATATATATATATATATATATATTATTTTTTTTTTTTTTTTCTTTTTTTTGCTTTGTCGCTGTCTCCCGCGTTTGCGAGGTAGCGCAAGGAAACAGACGAAAGAAATGGCCCAACCCACCCCCATACACATGTATATACATACGTCCACACACACAAATATACATACCTACACAGCTTTCCATGGTTTACCCCAGACGCTTCACATGCCCTGATTCAATCCACTGACAGCACGTCAACCCCGGTATACCACATCGCTCCAATTCACTCTATTCCTTGCCCTCCTTTCACCCTCCTGCATGTTCATTCAGGCCCCGATCACACAAAATCTTTTTCACTCCATCTTTCCACCTCCAATTTGGTCTCCCTCTTCTCCTCGTTCCCTCCACCTCCGACACATATATCCTCTTGGTCAATCTTTCCTCACTCATTCTCTCCATGTGCCCAAACTATTTCAAAACACCCTCTTCTGCTCTCTCAACCACGCTCTATTTATTTCCACACATCTCTCTTACCCTTACGTTACTTACTCGATCAAACCACCTCACACCACACATTGTCCTCAAACATCTCGTTTCCAGCACATCCATCATCCTGCGCACCACTCTATCCATAGCCCACGCCTCGCAACCATACAACATTGTTGGAACCACTATTCCTTCAAACATACCCATTTTTGCTTTCCGAGATAATGTTCTCGACTTCCACACATTCTTCAAGGTTCCCAGAATTTTCGCCCCCTCCCCCACCCAATGATCCACTTCCGCTTCCATGGTTCCATCCGCTGCCAGATCCACTCCTAGATATCTAAAACACTTCACTTCCTCCAGTTTTTCTCCATTCAAACTCACCTCCCAATTGACTTGACCCTGAACCCTACTCTACCTAATAACCTTGCTCTTATTCACATTTACTCTGAACTTTCTTCTTTCACACACTTTACCAAACTCAGTCACCAGCTTCTGCAGTTTCTCACATGAATCAGCCACCAGCGCTGTATCATCAGCGAACAACAACTGACTCACTTCCCAAGCTCTCTCATCCCCAACAGACTTCATACTTGCCCCTCTTTCCAAAACTCTTGCATTCACCTCCCTAACAACCCCATCCATAAACAAATTAAACAACCATGGAGACATCACACACCCCTGCCGTAAACCTACATTCACCGAGAACCAGTACAGTCAAGTAAAAAGCTATCGACCATATATGTGTGAGACACTCGACCTAATACAAGAGAAACATGAACCAAAATGAGGCGACAACACTAAATCTATTTATCACGAATGGCGTACCCACACACCACAGATAGTGAGGTCCACAAAGCCAAACCCCTCCCAGGTCACAGTCGTGGTGGAAGTGCTTACTGGAAATGGATGCTAGACAGACAAGACTACGCAGCGTGGGATGACATCAGCCATATAAACAATTTAGATACCCACTGTGATAAAGTGGTGAGCACAAATACATAGTAGAGCGAAGGTCCTGATCAGTTAATATATATAAACTAATAAAAGTCTTCTATTTTTCTACTGAACAACAAGAATGACTGCAAGATTAGCACTATATATATATTTCTTTCTTTTGTTTCAAACTATTCGCCATTTCCCGCGTTAGCAAGGTAGCGTTAAGAACAGAGGACTGGGCCTCTGAGGGAATATCCTCACCTGGCCTCGTTCTCTGTTCCTTCTTTTGGAAAATTAAAAAGCAAAAAAAAAAGCAAAAAAAAAAAAAAAATATATATATATATATATATATATATATATATATATATATATATATATATATATATATATATATATATATATATATATATACTTGCATTCTTATTCTGTTTCTCTCTTTACGCATCCCTGAGATAAGGTACCAAATTTATCTTGCTGGTTTATATTTATATCTGCATTACTCTATAACTCCTCAGTTATTATGGGTTCCTCACTGAACCCTTCTCTTAGTGTGAGGTGGTCTGTATGTCACTGTATTATAACTGTGTTCAAAGTTTTTTTTTTTTCCCCCTTTATTTTAGTTGAGTCGGCACGGACACCCGAGGCCCTAACAAAGGCCGTGCCCTTAAAGCTGATCCCATTTTATCGACTACATGCTGAGGGTCGATGAACAGCTGGGTTGACTGTGGACCGACTGCCGCAACCGAGATTCGAACCCATGGGCGGCCCGTGAATGCGTCACGGTCAGGAACATTTCTTGCAACACCGTTGCTAATACACAGTTATTTTTTATCTTTATTTCTTTATTCATTTTATTTATTTATTTATCATTTCTTTTTTTTGATGGCTTGTTGAGTTTCTTCATACCTACCGTTGGCATACAATGCCATACCACCTTCATGTTTGTCTTTAAGGTCTCATATAGCCTTACAAGTCTGCATCATTCCTCTTTCTCTCTCGTTTCAATCACAGTGTCAAGTATAATATTATCATCACCCACATACTCATTAAGGCAGTTAGTCTCATTAATCCTTGGGGTTCTACAGTTATTTTAGTCTTCGTGCATTCACACGAAATATTTTTTATGTGGAATATTTTTCTTCCCTGCTTCTCTTCTGTCATTTGAGCGTCTGTGTCTGTTTGATTTTTCATCTGTTTTGTTTGCTGTTATGTTCTAAAGTGTTTACGTCTGTTTAACTCTTTGCTTGTTTTTGTTTTGTGTTGTTGTTTTTTGTTTGTTTTTTTCAGCGCGTCGTCTGCTATCAAAAGTTTTTTAGTCATGCTTCCATTTCCGCTTCCACCACACACACACACACACACACACACCTGTTGTCCTACTTCTTCAGTTAGTCTAGCTCCTGTTGTCCTTATCGTACCGTTCCTGTTGTCCTTATCGTACCGTTCCTGTTGTCCTTATCGTACCGTTCCTGTTGTCCTTATCGTACCGTTCCTGTTGTCCTTATCGTACCGTTCCTGTTGTCCTTATCGTACCGTTCCTGTTGTCCTTATCGTACCGTTCCTGTTGTCCTTATCGTACCGTTCCTGTTGTCCTTATCGTACCGTTCCTGTTGTCCTTATCGTACCGTTCCTGTTGTCCTTATCGTACCGTTCCTGTTGTCCTTTTCGTACTGTTCCTGTTGTTCTCATCGTACTGTTCCTGTTGTTCTCATCGTACTGTTCCTGTTGTTCTCATCGTACCGTTCCTGTTGTCCTTATCGTACCGTTCCTGTTGTTCTTTTCGTACCGTTCCTGTTGTTCTCATCGTACTGTTCCTGTTGTTCTCATCGTACCGTTCCTGTTGTCCTTATCGTACCGTTCCTGTTGTTCTTTTCGTACCGTTCCTGTTGTTCTTATCTTACCGTTCCTGCAGTCCTCATCGTACCGTTCCTGCAGTCCTCATCGTACCGTTCCTGCAGTCCTCATCGTACCGTTCCTGTCAGTCCATATCGTACCGTTCCTGTTCTTCTCATCGTACCGTTCCTGCAGTCCTCATCGTACCGTTCCTGCAGTCCTCATCGTACCGTTCCTGCAGTCCTCATCGTACCGTTCCTGCATTTCCTATCTTACCGTTCCTGTTCTTATCGTACCGTTCCTGCAGTCCATATCGTACCGTTCCTGCAGTCCTCATCGTACCGCTCCTGTTGTTCTTATCGTACCGTTCCTGCAGTTCATATCGTACCGTTCCTGCAGTCCATATCGTACCGTTCCTGCAGTCCATATCGTACCGTTCCTGCAGTCCTCATCGTACCGTTCCTGCAGTCCTCATCGTACCGTTCCTGCAGTCCTCATCGTACCGTTCCTGTCAGTCCATATCGTACCGTTCCTGTTCTTCTCATCGTACCGTTCCTGCAGTTCTCATCGTACCGTTCCTGCAGTTCTCATCGTACCGTTCCTGCAGTCCATATCGTACCGTTCCTGCAGTCCTCATCGTACCGTTCCTGCAGTTTTCATCGTACCGTTCCTGCAGTCCATATCGTACCGTTCCTGCAGTTCTCATCGTACCGTTCCTGCAGTCCTCATCGTACCGTTCCTGCAGTCCTCATCGTACCGTTCCTGCAGTTCTCATCGTACCGTTCCTGCAGTTCTCATCGTACCGTTCCTGCAGTCCTCATTGTACCGTTCCTGCAGTTCTCATCGTACCGTTCCTGCAGTTCTCATCGTACCGTTCCTGCAGTTCTCATCGTACCGTTCCTGCAGTTCTCATCGTACCGTTCCTGTTGTCCTTTTCGTACCGTTCCTGCAGTCCATATCGTACCGTTCCTGCAGTTCATATCATCCTCTCTGATCCCGTATGTGATGGGTTGTCATTCATCGCTGGTCAACATGTCCTGTTATCATCTTTAATGTCCCTCTCTCGTGGTCCATTATAGTGGTCAGTCCTATTCCCTCTGTCCACCATGTTCAGTCTGTTTTTTTTTTTGTTCATTGTGTATCATTGTACGGGGAAAACTTGGTTTTTGTTTTTTTTCTGTGAGAGACTCGCCTTCATGTCTTCTGTAATCCTTGCCTAGCTCTACCATCCCCACTGGAGGATGTAAAAAAAAAAATGAAAATAAGTAATAATATCTGCAAATCTCTCTCTCTCTCTCTCTCTCTCTCTCTCTCTCTCTCTCTCTCTCTCTCTCTCTCTCTCTCTCTCTCCCCCCCCACTTGCGTTCCCTGAAGCTGTCAAATGTCCCTACAGGGCATTTACATAGGTTACTGAACCCGGAGTTTACTTTCCTGAAGCCAATTTTTTGTGTGTGTGTGTGTTTTGTAATATGAGAGAGAGAGAGAGAGAGAGAGAGAGAGAGAGAGAGAGAGAGAGAGAGAGAGAGAGAGAGAGAGAGGCAGACAGACAGAGACAGAGAGAGAAAGGTTTCTCAACGCCACACAGACAGACAGACAGACCCCAGACAGCTGTACGGGGGCTAGTGTATATTACATCGCAGTCTTGCTGTATTTGTCTGTATACTACAATAGATCATAGTGTCTGTCTGTCTGTGTGTGTGTGTGTGTGTATGTGTGTGTGTGTGTGTGTGTGTGTGTGTGTGTGTGTGTGTGTGTAGTATAACGAGAGACTATTATAAACCTTTGGATAAAAGAAATATATGTTTCCCTACCATTTGTGATGTATTTGTACGAAAAGTAATTATCGCCGGCGAATTCAAGCGTTTGTTAATTTCATTAATCTGAATGCAGGCTAATGACTTTGATATTTAATGTTAGGTACAGGTTGTGAGGTCTACAGTGATCCAAATGTTTCAGACTCTTACTTACAGTTTTTGGATCTGTCCTCTTTACTATACCACACTAGGAGGAAAAGTTGTAGCATCTTACCTTCCAAACACCTGTATTGTATGTACTAGAAAAAAACACGGTTTTTATTAGCTGATGGATTAGCATGATTACCAGTCGAAGGCTCTTAATTGATCAATACGTCCAATCCCGTTGATCAGGACGTCCAATTCCGCTAATCATTACGTCCAGTCCTACTGATCAGTAGGTCCCCCCCCCCCACCCCCAACACAGACACACTCACGGAATCATAATTCTCAATTCTTTGATGTATTTTCCTCAGCTTCCTTTGTGTTTTGAAGGGTCTGTATAAGAGAGTGGAAATAGATAGAGGGTGGTTGAGAGAGCAGAAGAGGGCGTGTTGAAATGGTTTGGACAAAGAGAAAATGAGTAAGGAAAGGTTGACCAAGAGGATATATGTGTCAGAGGTGGAGGGGGGAAGGAGGAGAAGCGGGAGACCAAATTGGAATTGTGCCCTCCTTCCTTGTAAATACCATCCAAACGCCCTCCCCATTTCTCTTTCACTAGCAATTTTACTTCATACCATTCTCCCAAAATAA
Source organism: Panulirus ornatus (assembly GCF_036320965.1). Classification (NCBI taxonomy): domain Eukaryota; kingdom Metazoa; phylum Arthropoda; class Malacostraca; order Decapoda; family Palinuridae; genus Panulirus; species Panulirus ornatus. The sequence continues at coordinate 83,118,683 of NC_092227.1, forward strand.
CATCTAGATATACTCCTACAATACCGGAATACCTTGAGAACTAATTATGACTTTTTACCTATACAATACTGATGTTAGTGAACGCCAATATGTCAATACGTCAGTACTGATAGATGCAGCTCATTCGTAATATGCAAATGTATTGGATACTCTTCTATTTTTATGAAAGACTTGCAACTCTTTTTTTTTTATTTCTTCTTTCAACGTTCGCGCGTCCAAACATTTTGACAGTCGCAGGTACAGCGAGCAAAAGAATCCACTCATTAAAACTTTGACTTGTTTTTCATCGTACTAATTCGAATAGCAGCACCACCATCGCATCACGTTGAGATTTCATCAAGTCTACTGTCAGTTACTAACGTATGAACGCACTCGTTCGTCCACACACACACACACACACACACACACTGTAACCACCCCCCCCCCTCCCTTCCCCAAGGGAGCGGACTCACTAGCGGCCTCTGGAAAGCACTAAATGAGTCAGATAACAGAGCGAGACACAATCGCCATGATGGTGTAGGTGTCTATGCAGCTCATTTCCATATATACGTTACCAGTGGATGAAGTATATAGTACACCCAGGATTGCGTCTCTTCTGGATTATACAGACAGACAGACAGAGTGAGACTGACAGACAGAGTGAGACTGACACACACACACTGAGATTGACACAGAGACAGATAGACAGACAAGACAGACAGACAAACTGAGACAGACTGACAGATAGGTAGACAGACACAGAGCAACAGTTCTTTGAAAGATGCAGAGACAAAACACCGTAACATCAAAGAATAAACGTGTCAGAAACGATGCAAAATAAATGATTTTACAGTGTAAGAGTGGCGGACGAATGGAATAAACTGAATGAGAAAACGAGAAATGCGGACAGGATACGTTAAGTTTGAAAAAGCTGTATCGATAGTAAAAGATGTATCAAGACTTTCACGAGGGCAAGACTCTCTCTTACGCAATACAAAGAAGTAATGACACCCACAGACATAGGAACCTCTCATCTCTCCCCGGACTGGACTAACAGGTGGCTGCACTCGCAATGGGCTATAAATGCCCCGCCCCCTAGAGAGCCGAAGTGGACGAATTGTACCTAAATGTCAAGGCTTCATGTATCACAAAAGTGTATCATCTCCAAGAGGATTTCTGCTGGTAATGGAATGTCCTCTCCAGCTCCCGCCACACTGTAAGGAGCTTCTGTCGAAATTCTTGACGGTGTACAGTCAGGATACGAAGCTCAGAACAGGGAAGTGCTTTTCAGTCTTGCATCCACAGTGAAGAAGACGTCAGGAAAACGTTCTCGATGGGTTTTATTTCGACAATTTCTATATTATCAAGCGATGATGAAAAGCCTTTTCTCTGTTTCTGTGGAATAGAACCACCATAGGGAAACATCTGGTATAACTAACTTATAACTGTGTAATATGATTACTAAAAGCAGCATTTGGCTAATTTCATTTGATATATCAAACATCTAATTAGAAATATCTAATGTAGATATTCCATTTATTTGTTTGGCCCAAAGCTGATGCACTTCTTGAAGAGTTTAAAGTGTCAAGATTGCTGGAACAGCCAGTCAGCACTCCCGTATATGAAAAGACACCAGCTTGTCATCCATTTAAGTCAAGAACCATAACTGTACAGTATGTAGCCAGCGTCTTCACAAGAGTGTCTTCCTCATTCAACAAATATATATCCATCGGCTGTCTGGTGTGACGGACGAAGTATCATGTTATATATAGGAAGTTATAAGAAGGAGAGAGTTCCCCAGTGACTCGTACACTGTAGTTCAACTTGTGCAGTTCTCATTACTGATGGCCGGCTAAAGAAAAGAGGAACCTCGTTGACATAAGCTTGACTCCAGAAACGTATGATTCAACGGTAGTTCTTCTTGTAGTCATTGGAGCTCCACCAGCAGTCTTAATACTTGCTCTCGAACAGAATCTTCATGCCAAGGGTCGGTCTCGATACAGAAGTCGTAGAAGATCATGAGATGATTCTAAAAAGGAACTACGACTTCGAAAGTATAAACAAGAGGGATGGGTGGATCAGTGTCAGTGAACAACAAGGACTACTCCAACAACCATAAAGATCCCGAATCTCTTAAGTGTGTCTCCAAGGAATAGCCATAACAAAATGAAGAGACTCTACCTTGTATTGCGGTTATAGCCAATCCGGTACGTTACTAAGATACAGCGATTCTGTAGACCGTGGTCTTTGTGAGATCCAGATAGACGGAGGAGTTTTGAGTTTCTGGTTCAGCAGCCTACGCTTCTACTGACTGACTTGAAGTTCTTCAGCCGTACGAGCGGCTTTTATATTGTGCACTTCTGTCCATCCTGTGGGCAGTGGGGCAAAAGAGGAGGATACAGAGTGCACAAAAGGTCAACGGACAGGTGGGCCGTGTCATTGATTGGAATACATTGTATAGTGACGGAGTCTGGAAAGTGCTAACAAGTTTAGGCGAAATCGATTGAAATACATTTCATAGTGACATAGTGAGAAAAGCTTTAAACAAGAATTGAGAAACGGTGAATAAATCATCTAGCAGTTTACATAGTAAGACGTATATGACCTCAGCGACCTGATTTAACCCCCGGATCTCTCCTGAGAGCACTTCATTCCAGAACCCGAAGCTGACTAGTGGTTGCATCCTGGCTTTTAGTCCCTTGTCGCGGGATGCGGGATGAGTTTCTCCTTCCTTCCCCAGACGGCTATAATTCTGAGGAAGACTCAAGCTTAGAATAGTCTCTGTCTTTACTATATAGTTTGCTCTCTAATCTCCTAAACTCATAAAATCTACAAACAAGAGAAAAACTGCGTCACAAAACTTGGATGTGATATGGTATATTTTGTTTGCGTTTGACATATCATGTTCAGGTTTTGTAACTTTTTTTTTCTCTTTCTTTTTTTTGTAGATTTCTTATTATGCCTCTGCGAAGGTGAAAGTCTGAGTGAAATGGATACTTTTGGACAACTAGTGTGTGAGCACCTACCGAATGGTACAATAATACAGAGGAAATTAGAGAACATAAGAAAGAATATTAATAACTCTAAATATGCTGTCGTATTCAATTATATATATATATATATATATATATATATATATATATATATATATATATATATATATATATATATATATATATATATTTATTTTTTATTTTGCTTTGTCGCTGTCTCCCGCATTAGCGAGGTAGCGCAAGGTAACAGACGAAAGAATGGCCCAACCCACCCACATACACATGTCTATACATACACGTCCACACACGCAAATATATATACCTATACATCTCAATGTATACATATATATGCACACACAGACATATACATATATACACATGTACATAATTCATACTGTCTGCCTTTATTTATTCCCATCGCCACCCCGCCACACATGGAATAACAACCCCCTCCCCTCGTATTCAGTTACACACACACATATATATATATATATATATATATATATATATATATATATATATATATATATATATATATATATATATATATATATAAACCGTCAGGGAGTATGTGTTTATGTGCATTATCCTGGATCATCCATCTTATCGTGGAGAAATATTACCCCGAATAATATTAACATTTATAGCAAATAAACATCGTTAAATAAGTGTATATTCTCATTTACGGAAATGCGTTAAAAATGTAGACCAAAAATCTATGCAAATATGGTATTAAACACTGCTATATTTCTGATGGGAGCCAAATGCAACCTAAGTCCCTTTTCGTAGTCCATCATGTGTCGAGTTGGGGGGGAACCTAGTGTCGAGGGTGAAAATATCCAAAATTCCCCAGTTTTTGGAATCTTTTTTTCTTTTTTTTTAGGTAAAATATCTGTCCAAAATAACCACATCCACTCCAGTATAAACACCATGTCCCTTGCTCACGTCTCCGCTTTAAGAGCGACCGTGGAGTGTAAAGTACAAACCTCACACTTCATTCGCGAGTAAAATGGCTCATATTTCACCCTCATTGTGAGGGTACGTTTATGTGATCCTCGTCTCTCTCTCTCTCTCTCTCTCTCTCTCTCTCTCTCTCTCTCTCTCTCTCTCTCTCTCTCTCTCTCTCTCTCTCTCTCTCTATTCCCTCATGACAGACTTAAAGCAGATATTTTGCCCTCGCTCACACCACCAGCCTTCAACAGACTCAGAAGATATTTCTCCCACACGTTTATTTTTCTTCTTCTTCTTCTTTAGGCTTTCATAATAGTCGACTTTTATCGTTGTTCTCTTTGTTAAAACAGCCTAATGCCATCTTTTCACTTTTGTTGAAGAGTGATATATATATATATATATATATATATATATATATATATATATATATATATATATATATATATATATATATACTCGAACTCTGTTTATAGAACATCTGTGCCTACATTCTACATTCCTTCTATTCTTACTCGACATAAAAATCTTCTGCTTTGATATTATTTCAAGACACACTATATCCTCCTGCATGTTCAGAAGACGTAGAGGAAGAGACTGGGGTCAGTAAAAGATGAGGAACAAGGGAGTGAGACATATGAAGCTTTGATGAAATTTCCATCATTTTTTTTCTTTCTTTTTCCATATTTTGGGGAATATATTCTGGGCCAGCGTCCCCTGTCCGGTAATGAGGATCATACTGTGGCTATAAATTAGCCAAGTTACTCTCTCGCTTTCAGGATAATTGCCAACATATCGGAGGGAACAAAGGGAGGGGGTTAAACTGCCGGCCATCATCACCGAAACTGTCGTTTCAAACGACTGTCAAAACAACCGATAACAACCTAACTACACCCCCCCCCCCCCCATATTATGGTTATAGTTGGTCCACACTTATTGAATTATAATGAAAACGGGGGTTTTGGGTTGATTATTCCCTACGTATATATATATGCAGGCGCTCTCTCGTATATACTGTTGGCATAGGTTATTATCAGATATTTGGCGAATCATCAGGAGTAAATGTGAAAATAGATAAATGAGCGTACAATTATTTTCATTTAATGAAATATGCAAAAAAAAAAAAAATTATGTGATGCGGGAACACTACTCTTTTGTTTTGTTTTTTTTAAGATTAAATCCGACCTGATTCCCTTTTAATGGTTTCATGGTCGTGGAGCTGGGACTGAATATGCAATATGTGAAATAAGCCTTAAATCAACAGGTATTAAGGTTGTTTTTTTTCCCCCAATTAAAGCGTTCCTACATTAACTACACACCACCACCACCACTACCACTCCTGCTCCTCCAAACACCTTTATGAGTCCATGTAGGTAAGGAGGGACCTGGTCTTAGCCATCGTTTTCCAGTGTTGAGTGAAGGGAAGGACAGTGAAGGCGATGCTACTTGCTTTGGGTTCTTCTTGCTCAAGCGTCTTCCGTGAGGTACACATCAGTAGCGAGGAGACTTTCCTCATACCACCTCATCTGTAATAACCGCCCCACATGCCTCGCCTCATTTGAAAAAGCAACGTATGCTTCCTCGCTCTTCAATATATATATATATATATATATAGTCCATACATATTCGCCATTTCCTGCGTTAAGAACAGATGACAGAGCCGCAGAGGGGATATCCTCACTTGGCCCCCTTTTCTGTTCCTCCTTTTGGAAAAAGTAAAGCGGGAGGGAAGGATTTCCAGCCCCCAGCTTCCTCTCCTTTAAGTTGCCTTCTACCACACGCAGGGAATACGTGGAAAGTTTCCTTTCTACCCTATCCCCAGGGATATGTATGTGAGAAATACTTAGAAAAGCAAATGGATTTGTATGTAGCGTTTATGGATCTGGAGAAAGCATATGATAAGAGCTGATAGAGATGCTCTGTGGAAGGTATTAAGAATATATGGTGTGGGAGGAAAGTTGTTAGAAGCAGTGAAAAGTTTTTATCGAGGATGTAAGGCATGTGTACGTGTAGGAAGAGAGGAAAGTGATTGGTTCTCAGCGAATGTAGGTTTGCGGCAGGGGTGTGTGATGTCTCCATGGTTGTTTAATTTGTTTATGGATGGGGTTGTTAGGGAGGTAAATGCAAGAGTTTTGGAAAGAGGGGCAAGTATGAAGTCTGTTGGGGATGAGAGAGCTTGGGAAGTGAGTCAGTTGTTGTTCGCTGATGATACAGCGCTGGTGGCTGATTCATGTGAGAAACTGCAGAAGCTGGTGACTGAGTTTGGTAAAGTGTGTGGAAGAAGAAAGTTAAGAGTAAATGTGAATAAGAGCAAGGTTATTAGGTACAGTAGGGTTGAGGGTCAAGTCAATTGGGAGGTGAGTTTGAATGGAGAAAAACTGGAGGAAGTGAAGTGTTTTAGATATCTGGGAGTGGATCTGGCAGCGGATGGAACCATGGAAGCGGAAGTGGATCATAGGGTGGGGGAGGGGGCGAAAATTCTGGGGGCCTTGAAGAATGTGTGGAAGTCGAGAACATTATCTCGGAAAGCAAAAATGGGTATGTTTGAAGGAATAGTGGTTCCAACAATGTTGTATGGTTGCGAGGCGTGGGCTATGGATAGAGTTGTGCGCAGGAGGATGGATGTGCTGGAAATGAGATGTTTAAGGACAATGTGTGGTGTGAGGTGGTTTGATCGAGTGAGTAACGTAAGGGTAAGAGAGATGTGTGGAAATAAAAAGAGCGTGGTTGAGAGAGCAGAAGAGGGTGTTTTGAAGTGGTTTGGGCACATGGAGAGAATGAGTGAGGAAAGATTGACCAAGAGGATATATGTGTCGGAGGTGGAGGGAACGAGGAGAAGAGGGAGACCAAATTGGAGGTGGAAAGATGGAGTGAAAAAGATTTTGTGTGATCGGGGCCTGAACATGCAGGAGGGTGAAAGGAGGGCAAGGAATAGAGTGAATTGGAGCGTTGTGGTATACCGGGGTTGACGTGCTGTCAGTGGATTGAATCAAGGCATGTGAAGCGTCTGGGGTAAACCATGGAAAGCTGTGTAGGTATGTATATTTGTGTGTGTGGACGTATGTATATACATGTGTATGGGGGGGGGGGGGGGGTTGGGCCATTTCTTTCGTCTGTTTCCTTGCGCTACCTCGCAAACGCGGGAGACAGCGACAAAGTATAATGAATAGAATATATATATATATATATATATATATATATATATATATATATATATATATATATATATATATATATATATATATTTTATTTATTTATTTATTTATTCATTATACTTAGTCGCTATCTCCCGCGTTAGCGAGGTAGCGCAAGGTCTACCTCCGTATTCTCTGCGTGTCATGCGGCGCTGATACCCTCTCATCCTCAAGTTGCAGGTCCCCCTCGGAGGATGACCTCAACACAGACCAGAGGGAATAGTCGTAACCCTCCCACACAGATGGTTTGGAGGAGGAGGCATGTATGTATTAGGGTTTTCAGGGCATTCATAAATGTCATGAACCACCACCATGTCCATGTTCTAAGCCATTGGTTCCCATCCTAGGGGGGCGCCATGGGCGGTGTTGTAGGTTCAAGATCGGATCATTATGTGAACGACTATGATGATGATGTTCTGTACGACACTTAAGTACACTTACAACGACACTTAAGTACACTTACAACCTTATTTTTGAATATTCATTGTATTTAAGCTTTTCCTTTCCCATAAGCATGGGTTCATTGCTGATTGTACGCGTTTTACTTCTAGACAGTATAAGGGATGGGCTACAAGCTCTTCAGATGAGGTATATTGGCCCATTATCTCATAAAGGTTGGGATCCATTGTACTAGACAGTCATAAAGGTTGGGATCCATTGTACTAGACAGTCATAAGGGTTGGGATCCATTGTACTAGACAGTCATAAGGGTTGGGATCCATTGTACTAGACAGTCATAAGGGTTGGGATCCATTGTACTTGACAGTCATAAAGGTTGGGATCCATTGTACTTGACAGTCATAAAGGTTGGGATCCATTGTACTTGACAGTCATAAAGGTTGGGATCCATTGTACTTGACAGTCATAAAGGTTGGGATCCAATGTACTAGACAGTCATAAAGGTTGGGATCCAATGTACTAGACAGTCATAAAGGTTGGGATCCATTGTACTAGACAGTCATAGCCACTCTGCCAACATCCTGGATTAGTATGTCACCTCCTGGTATTAACACCACACTGGCCATGAATATACCATCCCCAAGATCTTTTCTTTCTCTTATATTTTTCTTCGAAAGGTTATTGTCTCGTGACGACACTTGTGCTTCTGATGAGCTTATAGAAGAGGATATTCTCGCTGTAATGGAGGCATGATATCCAATTCTTTTCTCTCCCAAGATTATCACTTCTTCCAGTCCATGGTCTAGCCGCCACTCCTCCTGTCTGTCCTGATGAACCATTCGCGGCAGAAGAACTTGGCATACCGGGCGCTGATAAAACCATCTCTCCTTCTGCTTCTCAGTCAGCTTTCATATCTGTATGAAACTCATGGCAGATGCATCATCGCTGCTCGTGAGGCTAAATGCTCTTTGATCCAAGAGGAAGTATGACGACTCTTCCTCTTCTTTAACTGACTGGTCTTTCTGTTCTTCTTTAACTGACTGGTCTTTCTGTACTTCTTTAACTGACTGGTCTTTCTGTTCTTCTTTAACTGACTGGTCTTTCTGTTCTTCTTTAACTGACTGGTCTTTCTGTTCTTCTTTAACTGACTGGTCTTTCTGTTCTTCTTTAACTGACTGGTCTTTCTGTTCTTCTTTAACTGACTGGTCTTTCTGTTCTTCTTTAACTGACTGGTCTTTATGTTCTTCTTTAACTGACTGGTCTTTCTGTTCTTCTTTAACTGACTGGTCTTTATGTTCTTCTTTAACTGACTGGTCTTTCTGTTCTTCGTGTTTCAAGTATCTTCAATAACGTTCGCTCTGCTAACTCTTCTTGTCTTTGCGATTCCCACGCTAATTGTAACGGTGATAAACGTGAATCTCTCTCTCTCTCTCTCTCTCTCTCTCTCTCTCTCTCTCTCTCTCTCTCTCTCTCTCTCTCTCTCTCATCAAGAAAACAACTATTTTCTAGTTTTCTTTTTCTTCTCGAAATTCATCTTGAATTCTAACGTTCCACCGCCCTATACTGCATCACTTACTAATCTTAGTGTCCTCCCTTAAGATCATCTTCCATGTCCACATAGTATTTATGTTGCCAGACAAAATTAAGGCTCACAGACCAGATGGGTTCCTTCCTCGAGTTTCGAAGGAATTTGGATCTGTATTGAACAGCTTTCTCTTCTCTTTTACCTTTAGCTTCGCTCTGAAATCGACAACCAATTTTTCTTCTTTTTTTTTTTAGGAATAATTTATTGATACGATCAGTCCTTCCCATCTGTCGTCCATATTGCTTTGGTTTTCTCGATAGCCAAGGTCTTTGACTCTCTTCAACTCCCATTTCTTATGCATCTGAAATGTCACTTCTCTTCCAGCTCATCTGCGTGGCTTTGGCCTTTGCAAGAGGGAGTTCTAACGGGAGAGAGAGAGAGAGAGAGAGAGAGAGAGAGAGAGAGAGAGAGAGAGAGAGAGAGAGAGAGAGAGATCCTTTCTTACAATACTGACGTATGTAATTTTCTCTTGAGAGACTTGCGGGGAAATCTGCCCGCCTCTTTTTTTAGTTCTTCTTACTCGCTCTGTTCCCTCATGTCTAGTTAGCCTCTTTCTGGTGTTGTGTGTCCATAACTATCGGTGAATTTACCCCTCATGGTTCTGTCGTGTCACCTAAGATCTTCCTTCTTAAAGTGAGCGAGTTCTCTTTTCTTCAGATGAGGTCACGGCTGACGACCGAAATTTATATTCTTTCTTTCTTTCTTTCTTTCTTTCAAATTTGCCTCCCCCCCCTCTCTCTCTCTCTCTCTCCTTTGCTCGATCTTCGCCTCGTCCCATCACACAACTATAACTCACATTTCACAAGATTTCCCAGCGGGACGGACGGTCGCAAGGCTAGTTTAAATTTAACTCCGTTCAGAAGACCCAGTTTCTTCCTATTTCTCTCTCCTAAAAAAAAAAAGAAAAAAAAAAAGTCACAACTTTCCCATCTCCTTTGATGGCTCTGTAATTCAGTCATCTACGCACCGATAGGTCGGCTGGGCTGTAGTGATGTTCTGTCAAGAAGAACTAAGTTCCGTCTCGCCTCGTGGCAGAAATTCACGTGGATGGAGAGGTTAATGTGGGATTCACAAGGGGTTTGAGGAGGAGGGCCCACCCTGACCCGCCCCGACACCTCTCTCTCCTCAAGTCTTGTCATTGACTCCACTGTATCGTCTCCCCACCTAGGTAGGTGTACGCTAGTATCCCCCAACTCGTTAACACCTTAAGACTACCATAGCGTCAGTCTCATTCCCGACTTACTGCTGAAGGGGAATTTCCATCGAATTCATCACACCAAGGACCCGCAGGAAGAGCTCTGCTTCTCAAAAATCTGTCGAAGGTTCGCTCGAAGTCTCGTCTCTGTCATCACAAACAGAGAGGGGACACAGAAAGTTCCAACACGTCAACGCGATGCACGCCTTCTCCTTGACTGGTCTCAACTCTACGGTTGGAAGAGTTTGGGATCTAATCCCAGTCGATATTGGCTTGGCCTGACCTCCTACCGACGCAACCAATACTACAACCTATCTCTCGTAGCATAGTACACGCAACCAGTTCTCTGATATACACCCCACATTGCCACCTCCCGATCAGCCAGGATGTAACGTACAGCGTTAAGACTTACTGGGGCTCTTCCATGAGGCCGCAATGCGGTACATGGGAGTGTGGATTGTCTGGTATACCCCGGAGTGAAGTGCTGTGCATGGATCACTTCCCCGTGTGGCGGGTTTGACTACACCAAGCTAACGTGTCATATAACTCACAACCCCGCATCTCTAGTCCGATCCGTGCAATCCCTTTTTCTTCTGTAGTCTTACACGCGTAATTATAATGTATTGGAGTCATCACGCCAATTCTTTTACCTCTCGGGTTCATGATGGGGTCGTATTTAGGTAGCTTGTGTCACGCAGGATCTACACAAACTGCTTGCTGATTACTGCCTATAGTATGTTACAAATCATGCTTGTGTGTGTGTGTGTGTGTGTAATTACGACATTGCGTTTAACTCAGTACATCGTTAATAATAATAATAATAATAATGATAATGATAATGATGACCATCAGTATTGTTATTATTATTATTATTATTATTATTATTATTATTATTATCATTAATCCTGTTAATGTAATTATTATTATATCTTATTCTTCCTTTTATTATTATTATTATTATTATTATTATTATTATTATTATTATTATACGCCCTTCAATATTGGTGAAATTTTCCCGTAGCCAATATCTAGGATTATCCCGTTGAGTAATAGGCCAGTGGTGGTGGTGATGTGTTGTTGTGTGTTGAGTAATGGTTTGGCTAGTAATTATGAGGGGAATGTCTGGTGGAAAGGTCTCCTGCGGGTCATTAGTCTGTCGTGAGTGCTTCCATGTTTCACTGTCTCGCCCAAAGGTGTTTTTATGGGTCACTGTGGAGCTGGGAGTGTTTTCATTGGGTTACAATTGTGGGGAGGGGGGTGTTATTGCATGTTCTTGTCTTGTCTGGATTGCACCCACGGGTGATTTTCCGGTGGGGAGTTGATTTCCCCCTTTTCCGTCAGTTTGTAGAAATGCATCTGTGGGTCGTTCGCTGTCTCTTGGGGAGTTTATATTATGTGGGTTTATCATCTTCACCGAAGCTTTTCAGTCGTTCACTGTCCAACTGAGTCGTTGGCTTAGGGTATCGCTTCTGCAGGCCATATGATGAGAGGAGAGAGTTTTTGAGTCATTATCTGATGGGATGTGATCTCGTTGGTCTTGTCACGTTTGTTTCCAAGGGCCGTTGTTTTCCGGGGAAACCTTTCCATGGGCCACTGACTTATTGGAAGGTCTTCCGTGGGTCTTTGTCTTGGAGGAGGGGAAGGGTCTTTCGTGGGTGATCGTGTTGGTAATGCCTTAATGGGACAGTGCCTTGTGGTGTGTGTGCTTTCGAAGACCATGGACTTATCTGGCAAGTTCCCTAGGGCCATTGTAATGTCGGGTGGTCTTCCACGGGTCTGTGTCTTATAGGAAGTGATTCCGTGGGTCTTTTTCCGTTCGAGAGGTGCTTCCGTGGGTCGCCTTGCTAGTATTGCTTCTGTGGGAGGGACAGAATCTTGTGGGGAAGGCTGCAATGGAGTGATGTCTCTTGATGAATGATTGCAAGGGCAACTGTGTTGTGTGTGGGGAGTGGATTCATTATTTCATTGGTGAAGTGCTTCCATGAGTGACTGGCTCATGGAAAGTGCTTCTCTAATTATCTAATGAAGACTATGTCTAATTATTTATAGTAAGGGGCGCTTCCTGTGGGTAATTGTCTGATAAAGAGATGTTCTCTGTGGGTAAGTTGGTAATGGAGAGAACTGCCATGCTTTGATTCACCAGTGGGTAATGCTTTCGTTGGATGGCTGGCTTGTGGGGATGCATTGCCTTTGGGGTGAATAAGTGACTATGTGGAGTGCCTCCTGCTGTGGGGTGATTGTTTCTGTCACTGACGCTGTCATGTGGTCACGGTCTGGTGAGGAATTCTCCCCTAGAGCGATCAGCCAACGGGGTGTATTCCCATGGGGGTGAATGTCTAGTGGGGAGTGATTCACTGGGGGTGAAGTGGTCGTGTATGCTTCAGTTGAGAGACTGCGCGGTGGTGGGGAGAGCATAAATGGGGTGATTTTATGTTGGGGAGTACTCCATTTGGGGTGACTATGTCGTTGGGACTGCCACAGATGGGTGATGTGATGTGGGCATGGCTTCAGTGGGGTGATCAGTGTGTGGTGTGGTGGGAGTTCTCCAGTGCTAAGTGGGTTCGACCTCTGTGAGTAATGTGCTGAGTAACTATACTAAATGAGTAATGTTCCAGTTGGGAGTTGTTGACCCATGAGGGTCATGTGGGGCCCAGGGAAGGGTGCAGGATGTCCTGTTGAATGATAGACATCTCGTCCAGATATCGACCCTTTGCGAATAGGGACTTGAGATCAATCCAGAAAGGATGGAAGTGTATGAACGGAGCTTGTACACGTGTGGCTATGAAAGGCGCTGTAGACAAATTACATGATTTCTGGGAAATGAATTATAGTCAGTTGCTATAGGCTTAGACAGACACTGAGGAATTATATGAAATTACATCAGTCTTTCACAAATAGCTGTCAAATGTCTTCCCATACCTTTCACTGGTGTTGAGTCTGGAGCTAAGAAAATGATAGACTGTAGTGTGTTTACGGTGACACACACACACACACACACACACATAGACACACACAAACACACACCGACTGTCGGTCTCAGAGTCTCTCCCACTTCCTGATAAGTCTAGGGTCAACTGTACCCACCCATTCCACTCATTCATTTTACATTCGCACTCGTCCCATTCGTGAAACTATACACACTGATGAAAAACGCCGTTCGAACTTCCTCGAGAAGGACTTTATAAATAGTTGACTTCGTCAGCCTTAGTAAACCAGATACATTCACCGGGTAAAAAAATATTGTATGTGTAATGGTATGCGTTGGCATCAGTAAGGTCGTGTGTACCAGAGTGAGGGGAGGAGAAGCTGTCTGTGGTGTGGCTCCTCACCTCACCAGTTGTAGCTCTGAGCCAGTGTCACGGTGGGCGGTTTAGGCAAGTTACATTAGAAGCCTATCGCCTTCAAGGCCCCCCCAACATAAACCCAATACAGACTCCAGTAAGTCAGTTCACAGTGTAAAATAAATGTTCATAGATCTTTTTAAAGGATGTATGATGGTAAGTAGTAGGAGAATCACTCAGTGCAATGTTCATAGATCTTTTTAAAGGATGTATGATGGTAAGTAGTAGGAGAATCACTCAGTGCAATGTTCAAAGATCTTTTTAAAGGATGTATGATGGTAAGTAGTAGGAGAATCACTCAGTGCAATGTTCAAAGATCTTTTTAAAGGATGTATGATGGTAAGTAGTAGGAGAATCACTCAGTGCAATGTTCATAGATCTTTTTAAAGGATGTATGATGGTAAGTAGGAGAAGAATCACTCAGTGCAATGTTCAAAGATCTTTTTAAAGGATGTATGATGGTAAGTAGGAGGAGAATCACTCAGTGCAATGTTCAAAGATCTTTTTAAAGGATGTATGATGGTAAGTAGTAGGAGAATCACTCAGTGCAATGTTCAAAGATCTTTTTAAAGGATGTATGATGGTAAGTAGGAGGAGAATCACTCAGTGCAATGTTCAAAGATCTTTTTAAAGGATGTATGATGGTAAGTAGTAGGAGAATCACTCAGTGCAATGTTCAAAGATCTTTTTAAAGGATGTATGATGGTAAGTAGGAGGAGAATCACTCAGTGCAATGTTCAAAGATCTTTTTAAAGGATGTATGATGGTAAGTAGGAGGAGAGTAACTCAGTGCAGTCATTTTTTTTTTATAAATTGTGTTATAATGAGAGTAGATAAGAACACAAATAAACAGTAACAATATATGGTATGTACTCTTGAGAAAGAAAAGGATAATAGTTTACTGCTACAGTTTTTCCATCCTGAAATATTCAGAGGCCAAGAGTTGATAAGAACCAGTGTATACAGAATAACCAGAGTAATTTTTTATATGTTCACATCACTCTAATCGCTAGGTTGATGTAAAGAGGTCTGTGTTAATCCGTGATCCTACAATCTTATATACGACCGTAGTTCCTGGGTTTTCTGAACTTGATATGAAAGTAAGACAATAGCAATAACTTTCATTACGTTTTAAAGATGATAAACAGTATCGTGACATAGCTATAGAGAGATTTTACAACTGCTATCAACACGAGGTTAAAAGCACTTGTAACGTTTAGTGATAAATGATCCAGCCTTCAAAATATATATAATGGTAAGTTAAACCTTCATTGAAATAATAAACCTGCACTGTCAAAAAGCGATTTGATGAAAAGACATTACTAAGAAAATGGTTAGTAGATTGTATCTTACCCTTTGCAAGACTTGGCATTTTGAGATCCCCTGAAGGGTCGTCCCTCCCCCACACCGTTTTCTTAACCTAATCTAGGTGTAGGTTAGGTTGGGACAGGAAAAAAAAAGAGAGGAAGTTACGGTAGATTAGGATTGCTTTGTATTCTAACTTTAACTAGCCTAACTTAACCCAAGCCAGCCTAACTTAAAAGTTGATTTGGTAAGAGCTACCAAGAAAAGTGCTTTGTTCCAGCTTAAAGCCACTTGATCTTGCATTGCACAATGGGTAAACGTATCTTCTACCATGAGCAGAGAATGTGTTTTAGGAAGCGTACGAAGATTACAAAGGAATCCAACTGAATTGATATACGAATGATGGGGAACAGTAATAGATAATATGGAACCTTTTAAGGCCATTTGTCATAGCGAAGGAGATCAGAAACATTGAAAATATTATGATAATCGTAGACAAGTAAGGACGGAAGATTTATGGAGAAACATTTGTAAAATTTACGTGTATTTAACGAGGCGCACATAAATGTCAGCTGTAGACTTCAATCGAAGTATTTGTCAAGTGTGTTTTTCTACAGCGTAACTCGAATGTTAATTAGTCTTACTGCTAAATCTCTTCATACGTTAGCAATCCTGTTAAGACAGATGCATTTTGCCTCATTCGAAGTGCAGTGTTTGACCATGTAGTACCCAATACTGTACGTGAAATCAGATAAAGGTATTTTTAAACATGTGCATAAATCTAGAATGTCTAAGTCTTTCATAATTCTAAATACCCGTAGCAATTCACCTTGGGATCTTGATAATGAAGTAGATATGAAATATGTTTGGATCAAGACCACCTAATTTTACGTTATCGTAAAATTTCCCGACCTTCAGAACTCCTGATCTGAAGCACATTCGTCTAACTCTGTTTATTTACCATCAAAGCGTCATTTCTAAACAAAAGAACGTCTCCAGTGTAGGATTGACAGACGCCCGAACGTTCGTTTTCGAACATGGAATCTCTTTCTATTACCTCTATAAGGGAGTATAAATTACCGGATCCGTTTCTCCTTTTTTTTCTTTTTCTCCTATTCACTCCAAGGTTCTCTCCATGGGGGAATATTGATCCTGGTACAATTATGAGTGACCTGATTCTCCCATCAGCTGCTGTTTTCGCACGCGACAGCTTCGCCAGCAATATATCACGCGCGTGCGTCTCCCGCCTCCAATCAAAGTTGAGGTTATTAATAGACGGGTCGGAAAGTCCTTGAAATTGGACACCCATGAAATGAATTTTGTCCTCGGAGTTGGCGCCCTCTCCATTTCATATGATTCTGACGAGCCCAGTTCAGACGACAGGGCCAAGTTTCGTCTTGGGAGAGTTTTGTGCCTTCGAAAACCTTCATAAAAGTGTCAGTTTTGGTGATAAATGAGCCGTGTCGATTGCAGACGAGGCGTAATTATCAATATTACTTCCCACTGTTACACTCATGATTCGATGAGATACATGATGATGACGATGGAGTCGACAGATAACTGAACGAGAGTTGTTCCTTCTCTATCAAACTTAAGTTTTGAGAGTTGTGTATATTTTCTGTGGAGCCAAACGTTCATATGCAGTCAGATATTGATCAAACGAAGGTCTTGTGTGGTTCACGCTCAACTTGCAAACCAATATCCATTTCTTATCATCTGAGATATTTACAGTTTTCGAACAATATTCTCACATTTGATATTCTCTTCTTCATGCTCATAACTCGATACTCAAAGGGCTTTTAAACGAAGACTTTTTTTTTTTTTTCAGTGACACTTATTTCTTATGATCTTGTCTCCCTGCTCATACAAGATGGTGGAGGGTTCCATGAAGAAGCTCTGACTTGCGTACCTCCAGTTAGTTCATATAAACCTTTCCCTTCGGTGTACTTAATCCTCATGATTCACCCATCGGGCTGTATCTCTTCCAGTCACCAAGGTTACCAGGCCAGTCAAATCAAGTATGTGACTTTTCCTTCACTGTGGTCGATCGAGGTTGGATATCCTCTGGGAAATATCTCTCTTTTGTTTTTTTTTTAGGAAGCCTGAGAGATACTGGATCACTGGGATAATTTCAGTTTCACTGGGAAGAAATAGGAAGGGAGATAAGAAATTAATAGGGAGCTTTAAGAAAAGGTATGGTACTCCGAAGTGTATACATACTGAGATATATTTTTTTTTTTCTGAAAACATTACGTCACGTGTATTCATATTTACTGCCTTGATGAAATGTACACAACTGTTCTCATTTGTTCTTGTGTGCCGGAGGCAAACGGAACGTCTCTGGTTCTAAGTTAGTTCGTTTGTTTAATTTGAAGCTGGCCTGATGACTTCCCATATGTCACTGGCCTTAAAACCCTAAACCAAACCTCGTACGAAAGGTCTTCAAACTCGGGAGTAACCCCGGAATTACCGGATAAAAAAAACTTCACAACTTGGTGTGAAAAAAAGTCTTTACAGCGAAAGTTGACACTTATCACATTTTGTGTCACTTCCCTGTGAGATTGATCGAGTAACGAGGTGTATGATGAATCCTTTAAGGGATGGGTTTGGATGCGTCGGTTGTAAAGCTTCTTCGGTAGGGTTAGTGAGAGGAGGGAGGGCGGGCTGTTGGTCGCTGGAGACCCCTGGCTACGAAGGAGGGTGGGTTGTTGGTCGCTGGAGACCCTTGGCTACGGAGGAGGGTGGGTTGTTGGTCGCTGGAGACCCCTTGGCTACGGAGGAGGGTGGGTTGTTGGTCGCTGGAGAACCCTTGGCTACGGAGGAGGGTGGGTTGTTGGTCGCTGGAGACCCCTTGGCTACGAAGGAGGGTGGGTAGGCTGTTGGTCGCTGGAGACCCCTGGCTACGAAGGAGGGTGGGTTGTTGGTCGCTGGAGACCCTTGGCTACGAAGGAGGGTGGGTTGTTGGTCGCTGGAGACCCCCTTGGCTACGAAGGAGGGTGGGTTGTTGGTCGCTGGAGACCCCTTGGCTACGGAGGAGGGTGGGTTGTTGGTCGCTGGAGAACCCTTGGCTACGGAGGAGGGTGGGTTGTTGGTCGCTGGAGACCCTTGGCTACGAAGGAGGGTGGGTTGTTGGTCGCTGGAGACCCCCTTGGCTACGAAGGAGGGTGGGTTGTTGGTCGCTGGAGACCCCTTGGCTACGGAGGAGGGTGGGTTGTTGGTCGCTGGAGAACCCTTGGCTACGGAGGAGGGTGGGTTTTTGGTCGCTGGAAACCCCTTGGCTACGGAGGAGGGTGGGTTGTTGGTCGCTGGAGACCCCTTGGCTACGAAGGAGGGTGGGTTGTTGGTCGCTGGAGACCCCTTGGCTACGAAGGAGGGTGGGTAGGCTGTTGGTCGCTGGAGACCCCTGGCTACGGAGGAGGGTGGGTTGTTGGTCGCTGGAGACCCCCTTGGCTACGAAGGAGGGTGGGTAGGCTGTTGGTCGCTGGAGACCCCCTTGGCTACGGCTGCTTGTACTTCGACTCTCCTCGTCTGGCGTCATACCGTGATGAGCAAAGAAAACAGGCAGAATACGCCTCTCCAGCCCATCTCTCATTCTTGGCATCACACATGCATAGCATCATCTCTGACCTGTGGTACGTGGACATCACCCAGCTTCCGGTGAACATTAGATTCGTATCTATTAATAGTTAAGGAATAGATAAGATGTTCAGATGTCCTCTTATTATTATTCTTCGTTGTCTTCAGTATCGCTTGCTGGTCCCTACGCTGCTTCTCACGGAGTATATGGCGCAGTACGAGGCCAGGCTTACACCTTCGTCTGCTCCTACGTCAGGAATGGCTTGCTCTTCGCGTATTTGTAAAGGCGGCCAGAGGTAGTGCATGGAATGAGTGTATACTTACATGCGTCTCAACATGGCTCTCAAAGAACTCGACTCTCAGTGGACCTGCCTTCCTGGCAGAGGATTTTGCCGACCCAAATGAAGTGTTGCCGCCACAGAAGGCACTCCGAGTCATACCAACAAGAAGCATAATTGAAGATATATGATGTTAAAAGAATACTTTCTCACCGGGAGAACAGTGCATTAGGGCGTGTTGTTTTCACAGGGAGGGAGAGAGAGGATTACTCCAGGTCTTCTGTGTTGCGACGGACATGAAGAAATCGTCACAAGCTGAATCATCGAGCAAAGCAAGACTTATATTTTGTAAGCATCAAACGTCGAAAGTTATTGAAGCTTGGAATACATATAAATAATAGATATTTTCAATAAGAAGAATCCGACCGTGTCATTTCCTACTTTTGTGGAATAGTTCAGTATTTCATTCAGAAGTGGAGGGAGAAAAAAATTCAAAAATCCACGAAAAAGAATACAGTTCTCGTACTAGTCTTCATGCGTGTTTGATCATGTCACCAGGCTTGGTTGTAAACCATGAGCTCGACATGGATTATAAGGTAAACTAGACTGCGTTGCCGGGATGTAAGAGAATACTACATCAAGGTGTTGGAGACCCTGGTAGGTAATGATCGTCTTGGAAGGATACAGAGCGTCAGTAAAACACATAACAGTTAGTACCTCCAGCGTCGCAGAACACAAAGCTAAGGCAGACAGCGTCACACAGTATACAACCAACGCGTCCAGCGTCACACAACACAAAGCTAAGGCAGACAGCGTCACACAACACAAAGCTAAGGCAGACAGCGTCACACAACACAAAGCTAAGGCAGACAGCGTCACACAGTATACAACCAACATGTCCAGCATCACACAACACAAAGCTAAGGCAGACAGCGTCGCAAAGGTATACAACCAACACGTCCAGCGTCACACAACACAAAGCTGAGGCAAACTGCGTCACACATTATACAACTAACATGTCCAGCGTCGCACAACACAAAGCTAAGGCAGACAGCGTCACACAGTATACAACCACCACATCCAGCGTCACACAACACAAAGCTAAGGCAAACAGCGTCACACAAGATGCAACCAACACGTCTAGCGTCACACAACACAGCCAACAAACCCCGCATCGCACAACCCAGTCAACACACAATATACAACAACCAACACTCCCAGCGTGACACACAACACACGCGAGCACCACACCCACAGACGTCCCTCACACCCACCTAGTTGACGGCAGCAGGTAGACGCCGTTACCAGGTCCTGGTAACCATACCATCATATACTCGGGCCTTATGAGGAGTGTTGGTGGGGGAAAGGGCCTCTCATTATGCATGCATGAGACGGTGTTAAGACTAGGTGTCTACAACCCCGTACCTGAAGTAATCAAGTCATTATTACTCCCGCCTCCTTCTCCTGGGTATTCCAGGGATATTTCCCTCTCCGGCACAGCTCGTACTCTCCAAGAAATAATTCCAACGGAGTTTGGCTTTATTTTTCCTCGGATAAATCACGTAGGTTTCACTGACAGGTTGGGGGAAAAATCAGTAATGAAGGCGTGCGTGTTCATTCTACCCATGTTTTACCTCGCTGGATGACAGTGTAATTGTTGTATTGTACTGCTGCATTGTACTACGTTTGAGAGTAATGTACTCGTGTGTGTTACTCTTAATTTCTGTGTGTGTGTGTGTGTGTGTGTGTGTGTGTGTGTGTGTGTGTGTGTGTGTGTGTTGTGCATTGACAAGTTAATGGGACGACCCTTGGTCGAATGACTCTCATTGTCGTCTGTTGATGGCGCCCTTTGGTACTTTCTTTTGACTGTCGCTCTCAATATCATTTTTTTTTTTTTGTTCCTCGTCCTCTATGGCACTTCTGCTGTCACTGAACAGTAATTCCACCACCGTTTTCTAATGCTGTTACCGTCACTTTGTTGTTACGTACGTTGTCGCTGTAAGGTACTGACTGATTCCTACAGTCATTCTACAGTTTTCGTTCTGTTTACGGTCGCTCTCCAATGCCCCTACCTTCGTTCTACGGGACTTTTATCGTCGCTCTATAGCCCTCCCTCCGTCGCCATACAGTGGATTTTGCCTGTCGTGTTCTGGTACCTATACCAGCGTTCTAATGTATTCCCCGACTCTGAACTCCATGCTATAGGTGTTTCAACTCCATCCAACCCTCCGACAGTCTCCATAGTAACCCTATCTACATAAATCTTCCTCCCCCTTTTCTAGCCAATTAACCCTTTGTGTTTATATCGTCCCTCTACTATTCAGGCCACCTTAGAAATGGCACTCGGGGCCTGAAATTGACTGGCTTAACGCTAAACTAACCTCTTAGTTCGTCCAAACGTTTCTGGGATCTCTTTTGAAGATGTTATGTCCTTCCCCATCCTAGACGTCTTGTTCATCCTAACTCCACCACTACAGTACATCAAGACTCGGATGTCACCCCTGTGAACTTCTCTCTCTCTCTCTCTCTCTCTCTCTCTCTCTCTCTCTCTCTCTCTCTCTCTCTCTCTCTCTCTCTATATATATATATATATATATATATATATATATATATATATATACATTCTCTCGTCATATTGGTTAGTCGTGGACGGAAGTTGCTAGAGACGTATGAAGTTTCAAACTTTCCACCCGTGTCTGGTCGAAGTTGTCCCCACACATCTGTCTCTAACCTGTCTGTTGAGACAAGGGGACCTTCAGTACAGTTTCGACCAAGTGTGTCTCAGGACTCTGGTTCTCAGTGTTAATCTACTGCCGTGTTGAGGCGCTTGCGTTCCTCGTTGGTCCATCTGTCCGTTCCAAACTTGTAGACACACAGCGAGGAAGTTGCTGGACGCACGATGACTAACCCCCTCCTCCTTCTCCTTCTCCTCCTTCGTACACAGTTGTCAGTAATTGATCCATTCCTTCGGCAGGATAGAAATAGCTTGCTGGCTACTGGGGTGACAGACTTTCAGGAAACTTTTATACTACAGACTGTTCTGGGAATGTGGTAGCCATTGGGGAGGAAAAAATATCTTGCCCTTGCCTCACACTTCAGCAACCTCAGCTCACAGTCCCCCTCTCTCCGCACTCCCGCAGCCTCTCCCCACATCCAACAAATATAACAAAGACAAAACACATACACACTATTATAACCCGAAAAGCACTGAACAACCTCCCCACTCAACTCGGGTCTTAAACTCCGCTAAGAAATATTCATACAGAATTGCTGAGACGACGCAAAGTAATCAAGGGATTTGCACAGAATATGAGTTTAAGATTTGCCCTGATTGACAAGGGAGTTTCGCGGGTTGAGGCTGAGGACGGACGTATCCCTAAACCTTCAAGATATATTCTATTTTTTTCTCCAGTATTGTCATGATCATCTCACTCCCTACGTAAGTACAACAAACCCCTCAAAAAGAAAAAAAAGTTTCTTAGCCCTCAGTATCCATCTTTCGAGGCAAGAGGCAAACATAACCATATCATTTTATCCAACAAGGTGGACTTATACCTACCCAGAAGAATAGACTCGTCTACAGTGAGTTGAAGAGAGATTCCACAATAACACACACACACACACACACACACACACACACACACACACACACACACACACACACACACACACACACACACACACACACAATGCCCCGAATCCCTGGCATCTTGGACTGATAAGAATCTTCAGGCTCCCGCCAGACTCTACTGCCAATAAAAGGAAGGGTTTCTGACAGTAGTAGTAAGGGCCCCTTCCACGACCCTTCCCTTTATAATAGACCTGCCTAATTTTCTATTCACTATACCACCATTTTTGGTTTTTGCTTAGGAACCTCTCTTCTGCTGGACACCATCTGCTTAATACTTCTCCTGATATATTACTTCTCTCTGAGACTCAGTAGTCTAATGATGTTTACACTAGCCCCATTCTCATATCCGACTGTAATCCCCTCACACGATTCCAGTTTCGAAGACAGTGTCTCTGTTGATTCCAACACCACCAACACATCGTTGGCATACTTCGAGAACCCCAGACTCTAGCATTATCATGTGGACAAGACAAGAATCCGTTTGCCTACGATGAAGCTGTCCAAAGTTCTTAGGCAAAATTTTTAAATAGTTCCTGTTTTATCCACAAATGATATTCTATGACAGGGACTCTGCCAGACCTGAAAACCACAGAGCACAAACACTTGTGTACCAACGGTGTCTTAGCTCCCCCTCTCTTGCGTATATATATATACTGACTGTTCTAAGTCTTCTAACTCATTCTTGTATTTCCCCTGAGGATGTGATTATACATGAAAGTGCACTCGGCTTATCGTGCTTCATTTTTCCTCACGGTTAGCGTAAAATACTAGACGATTTGCATTACTTTGACGCACTACGATAAATATATATATATATATATATATATATATATATATATATATATATATATATATATATATATATATATATATATATATATGTGTGTGTGTGTGTGTGTGTGTGTGTGTGTGTGTGTATGAATGTCTCTGTACGTGCCTGTGTCCATATTGTTGTGTGTGTTTCTTCATATACAAGACTTTTATGACTCATAAAGAGTTGGTAGTATCCCTGACGAACTGTGAACTTTGCAATGTGTCGCTGTACTTTTATGTACCCACACGTCTCTTCCACTGGACAAAGGAACAGTTCGTACAGTTACGGCCAGACGTTTTGTAACAACACGTCTCTGATCCTCCTGCTCTCACTCGATCTGCATTTAGTAGTCTCGACACAAATTCCTTGGTGAACCCCAACGTAGACGTGGTGTCTCGTTGGGGTGTCTCGTTGGGGTTGACGAAGTCTAGTACGTCTAGATAAAGCTGGTCTCTCTGGGGTTGACGGTAGTCTAGTACGTCTAGATAAAGCTGGTCATAAGTCTTTCTTTCCATCTATACAAACGGATGGCTTCGGCACAGCTTCGTTCATGTATATTAGAAAAAGAAAATTTTTGTTCGTGATTGTACATCGAATCCCATCAAGAGTATTTCTTCAGAAAGTATTTTTATTTTGTATCTTCTTCATGATTTACTTCTTTTTTTTTAATAGGGAAATGTAGGTTTTCAGACCTGCTTAGCTTCTGGCTAGAACTGGTTAGTTCCCTTACGTTGTCAATGGTTCGATTCGCTGTCTCCGTTTAGTGACTTGAAGTTTTCGAGATCAGGATGACGTGTGTTTAAAATACGGCATTATTTTTTAGGGGGGTTAGGCTCTTCTCCCTCCCCGAAGCTCTTCTTAAGAACGCTCATACTATCTGTCCTTCTCTGTCTGTCGTTAAATCAATGTCTTTCAAGAATACGTGACCTTGGCCTTTGATGTTTTAAGATGCTGCCACTTTACCAACCTTCCATCTCTGTGTCTTAAACACATTTGACCTTTTTGCAAGGTGACCCTGGCCTTGAAAAGGCCATTCGACCCAGAGCTCTCAAAATAGCCCCATGTGGAGGCGGACGTAGCTTTATGAACTCCTCCCGTTGACCTTTAACAGTGTGACGGTCACGTGGACTCTGCTGTTGTGTGGGCCGTTAAAGATGAACATATTTTTTTTTTCTCCTCTCTCTCTCTCTCTCTCTCTCTCTCTCTCTCTCTCTCTCTCTCTCTCTCTCTCTAAGGGGTAGTTTCTTCCTGCAACCTGTGTGTGTGTGTGTGTGTGTGTGTGTGTGTGCGATGCTTTTAAGAGAGAAAGAGAGAGAGAGAGAGAGAGAGAGAGAGAGAGAGAGAGAGAGAGAGAGAGAGAATGTGTACGATGTTTATGGAAGAGAGAGAGAGACTGAGAGAGAGAGAGAGAGAGAGAGAGAGAGAGAGAGAGAGAGAGAGAGAGGTATTCAGTCACTCTCTTGTCCTTTTCTCTTAGAATTCTAACCTCTCCATTCCGTTTACAAAAGCATTTGTTAATATGCGACCAAGAGCTCAACTAATTAGAATACTTCTGTGTACAAATTATCTCCACAGAGAGTGTAAGTTACTCTCCAGATTAAATGACTGGTTGGCGGTTCCAGAGTTAGCTCATGTGTTATAGTAGACTGGTCCAACAAAGTTAATCTTATGTTGAATGGCAAATATTGCTGTATGTTAATAAGGATAGTCTCTACGTAGAGACGGAATCTTCCTCTTTTTGCCCTTCCATTAAGGAGAAAGATTTACTAGGGTAATCATAGCCATATATATATATATATATATATATATATATATATATATATATATATATATATATATAAGCAGAAAAGGGAACCATGGGAGCGGAAGTGATACACAGGGTGGGTGAGGGGGCGAAGGTTCTGGGAGCGATGAAGAATATGTAGAAGGCGAGAACGTTAGAGAGCAAAAATGGGTATGTTTGAAGGAATAGTGGTTCCACCAATAATAAATGGGTGCGAGGCATGAGTGTAGATTGGGTTGTACTGAGGAGAGTGAATGTGTTGGAAATGAAATCTTTGAGGACAATATGTGGTGTGAGGTGGTTTGATAGAGTTAGTAATGAAAGGGTAAAAGCGAGGTGTGGTAATGAGTGTGGTTGAGAGAGCAGAAGAGGGCGTGTTGAAATGGTCTGGACATATCGAGAGAATGAGTCAGGAAAGATTGACAAAGAGGATATATGTGTCAGGTGGAGGGAAGGAGGAGAAGCGGGAGACCAAATTGGAGGTGAAAGGATGGAGTGAGAAAGATTTTGAGCGATTGGGGCCTAAACATGCAGGAGGGTGAAAGGCATGCAAGGACTTCAGTAAATTAGAACGAT
This sequence comes from Panulirus ornatus, assembly GCF_036320965.1. Lineage (NCBI taxonomy): Eukaryota > Metazoa > Arthropoda > Malacostraca > Decapoda > Palinuridae > Panulirus > Panulirus ornatus. The sequence continues at coordinate 83,144,280 of NC_092227.1, forward strand.
GTGATATACCGAGGGCGAAGTGCTGTCGATGGACTGAACCAGGACGTGTGAAGCGTCTGGGGTAAACCATGGAAGGGTGTGTGGCGCCTGGATGTGAATAGGAAGCTGTGGTTACAAGAGACAACCACCGGTCTACCCAGTGTTCTTTCGCTGTTTCCCAACCTCACCTCGATAGGGTTAGCTTGGACTTAGTCTCTCTCGCATGATATGCCAAACATCCCTGTTTCAGTGCAGTGCACCTCCAATGCCTGGGGTTGGCATGTAGTAGACCAGACGACCAGGGGAAATCACCTCCCCTACCCAACAGTGCTGGGCTCCTCTTCATGTATACATGCGTCATTCCAGACGCCGTAGTAACTACGTGGCCCATACAATATCTTTCTTCCAAGCATAATGTTGACTCCGTATATCTACACCCTTCGTACATGTACCTCCTTTTCCCTCATAGATTCCCTTTTCTCTTCCGTCGCTCTCATTGCTCTCACACTCACTCCTCTAGTCCTTATCACTCTCGTGTCACTCTCATCCCTCATTTCCTCGTGCTTCTAATATCCAATTCCGCGACGTGGCTATCCATGTTCCACCTCAGCAAGACAACATTCGGCTCATCGACCAATTTCCCCATCTCCCGAAGTCTCATCTCAGATGTCCTCATTTCTCACTCTGTCAGGTCTCCCAACTTGACGTATAAATTCTAAGGAATTCACTTCAGCTGCCTGCTATGCTCTTTCTCTTTTTTTAATAGGATACAGTTGCTGATACAGGTTCGAGATTATCTCCTGTATCATTGAGTGATTTGGTCCATTCCATAGACAGGTTTACCTCCTACATGATGCTCAGTGTTAACAGTATCGTCCTAACTGCTGACCGTCGGCCTTATATATATATATATATATATATATATATATATATATATATATATATATATATATATATATATATATATATATATATATATATATATATATATATATTTATTTTTTATTTATTATACTTTGTCGCTGTCTCCCGCGTTTGCGAGGTAGCGCAAGGAAACAGATGAAAGAAATGGCCCAACCCCCCCCCCCCATACACATGTATATACATACGTCCACACACGCAAATATACATACCTACACAGCTTTCCATGGTTTACCCCAGACGCTTCACATGCCTTGATTCAATCCACTGACAGCACGTCAACCCCTGTATACCACATCGCTCCAATTCACTCTATTCCTTGCCCTCCTTTCACCCTCCTGCATGTTCAGGCCCCGATCACACAAAATCCTTTTCACTCCATCTTTCCACCTCCAATTTGGTCTCCCTCTTCTCCTCGTTCCCTCCACCTCCGACACATATATCCTCTTGGTCAATCTTTCCTCACTCATTCTCTCCATGTGCCCAAACCATTTCAAAACACCCTCTTCTGCTCTCTCAACCACGCTCTTTTTATTTCCACACATCTCTCTTACCCTTACGTTACTTACTCGATCAAACCACCTCACACCACACATTGTCCTCAAACATCTCATTTCCAGCACATCCATCCTCCTGCGCACAACTCTATCCATAGCCCACGCCTCGCAACCATACAACATTGTTGGAACCACTATTCCTTCAAACATACCCATTTTTGCTTTCCGAGATAATGTTCTCGACTTCCACACATTTTTCAAGGCTCCCAAAATTTTCGCCCCCTCCCCCACCCTATGATCCACTTCCGCTTTCATGGTTCCATCCGCTGACAGATCCACTCCCAGATATCTAAAACACTTCACTTCCTCCAGTTTTTCTCCATTCAAACTCACCTCCCAATTGACTTGACCCTCAACCCTACTGTACCTAATAACCTTGCTCTTATTCACATTTACTCTTAACTTTCTTCTTCCACACACTTTACCAAACTCCGTCACCAGCTTCTGCAGTTTCTCACATGAATCCGCCACCAGCGCTGTATCATCAGCGAACAACAACTGACTCACTTCCCAAGCTCTCTCATCCCCAACAGACTTCATACTTGCCCCTCTTTCCAAGACTCTTGCATTTACCTCCCTAACAACCCCATCCATAAACAAATTAAACAACCATGGAGACATCACACACCCCTGCCGCAAACCTACATTCACTGAGAACCAATCGCTTTCCTCTCTTCCTACACGTACACATGCCTTACATCCTCGATAAAAACTTTTCACTGCTTCTAACAACTTGCCTCCCACACCATATATTCTTAATACCTTCCACAGAGCATCTCTATCAACTCTATCATATGCCTTCTCCAGATCCATAAATGCTACATACAAATCCATTTGCTTTTCTAAGTATTTCTCACATACATTCTTCAAAGCAAACACCTGATCCACACATCCTCTACCACTTCTGAAACCACACTGCTCTTCCCCAATCTGATGCTCTGTACATGCCTTCACCCTCTCAATCAATACCCTCCCATATAATTTACCAGGAATACTCAACAAACTTATACCTCTGTAATTTGAGCACTCACTCTTATCCCCTTTGCCTTTGTACAATGGCACTATGCACGCATTCCGCCAATCCTCAGGCACCTCACCATGAGTCATACATACATTAAATAACCTTACCAACCAGTCAACAATACAGTCACCCCCTTTTTTAATAAATTCCACTGCAATACCATCCAAACCTGCTGCCTTGCCGGCTTTCATCTTCCGCAAAGCTTTTACTACCTCTTCTCTGTTTACCAAATCATTTTCCCTAACCCTCTCACTTTGCACACCACGGGGAAAATGAAACACGAAAAGTTCCCAAGTGCACTTTCGTGTAATAATCACATCATCAGGGGAGACACAAGAGAGGAATATAACAGTCAGTTGATATACATCTAAGAGACGAAGCTAGGACGCCATTTGGTAAACATGTGATTGTCCAAAACCATATATATATATATATATATATATATATATATATATATATATATATATATATATATATATATATATATATATGAAGACAGATGCTAGAAGAAAAGTTTTCTAAGTTTATCATAACTTCTTCAAGACTCCATTACTCGTATAGAGCACTTCCGTTCAAGATTTCGTGGTATACACCATCGTCCAATATACGCATCACTTACTAACGTCTCGTTCCTCTATAGCACAGCTTACCAACCTTGGAGGAGGAGGAGGGAGGAAGGGAAGGGAGACGGGGTCGTTATGCCTCGTGGGGTCGTTATCTGCCCAGGGGGTCGTTTTGGCAATTTCAGTCGGGGGGTCGGTCGTAAGGTCGGCCCGTCGTCGATACTACGCACCATTCATCCATCACGAATGACTTCATAAAACCTTCAGAGGGGTTTAATTTTTTTTTTTTACGTTATCTCCTGTGAAAGATGACTTCAGGTAAACTGGTATCGTTCCCCTCTCAAGAAAATATCGTTACACACACACACACACACACACACACACACACACACGCACCAGGGGTATGTGGCTGGGACCACTGACCAAAGTTGCTAACTCTCCACCTCACCCGACATAAGTGAATGCAGCAGTTTTAGAAGCCCATACCTCATCATCCCCTCCTCCAGAACGTCTCTTATCTTCTTCACAGCCAGTTATATTCTCCATTCCGTTCTCGTTTCACTTTCACACTTTTTACGGTACATTTAACCCTCTCATTCAATACAGTGCTATCCTCTTCATTGACCCTTCATCTCGTTTTCATGCTACCTTGCTCTTTCTACCTTCCTGATCTCCACCAAAAGAAAACAGTAACGTTTCCAGGTTAATCATACTTCCTCTATGAACTCTAACGTATTTCTGTTTTTCGTGATATTGGCAGAGTCTTTCTGCCACCATCTCATAAATCGTCCTTATCACATTCCTTTTATCTCAGCTCTGTTCGTGTTTTACGTCACCCTTTATATTCCTATACTCCTATATACATTCCTGTGTTGTGTTAATGAGACAGAATCCCTTTACATGGCATCCAATCACACTTAAGCACAAGGCATTCCAGTCCGCTTTTGACAGACGTATAGTGAAGATAGTGGTCTCGCGTCAATCATTATAACTATTTTACATGTATCTGTAGATTCACCCAAACGTGGAGGAGATGATTATTATCAGTGTAGACTAACACTCACTCTTCTCTTCCAGGTCCCTCTGGCTACGTCTGTCATTACGTAGAACTGTGAAGGTAAGTTAGTGGTTTTCCCCCCACATTCGAGACTCTGTCACACTAATGACCATTCGACTCAGTTCGTGAAATATGACATATAAACAGTGTTAAAGACATTAAGAAATGCAGACACTTTTACGAGTTATGATAAGAGGAGAACTGGGAAAAGATATGATTATTTAAAGTTCATGTTTGCTAGATATATGATAGAAGAGCTAAGAAAAGTTATAATTATCTATGGTTGATATTTGTTAGATATATGATAAGAGAACTAGGAAAGTTATAATTATTTAATCTTCATATTTGCTAGATATATGATAAGAGAACTAGGAAACGTTACAATTATCTATGGTTGATATTTGTTAGATATATGATAAGAGAACTAGGAAAAGTTATGATTATTTAAAGTTGATATTTGCTAGATTTATGATACAAAGAAACATAGGGAAAATAATATTATGTAAGGTCAATATTTGCTATATTATGATCAGAAGAGAAGTGGGTAAAGTTATGATTATCTAAGGTTAATATTTGCTACATTAAGCAGATGAGGTTAAATCATATGCATGTAGAAAGGTACAAAATACAGTTATAAAGGTTTGTTGTTGTGTAATATTGTACTACAGTGACACTAAAGGGATCTTGTGCTTATATTTTCTTCGTTAGTATACAGAACAAAATATCCTTCATATGTTATATGTATCACTGGTTCACAAAAGATCCTTAGGCAAAGTCCATATCATATGGCATTACCGTCCGAGGATGTTTTGGTTGGCTTGAAGTGGGATCTGGGTCTTCGCTCCAGTACGTTGTACAGGCAGTCCTGTCGCAAAGATTGGTCACCGAATCAGCTGAGACGGCACGAACAACGAAATTCCACACACGGCCATTAAATAGGAATAAGACATTGAGTAGATTCTTCCATGTATCTTGATCAAGCTTGCTCTTCCTCGTTTCTACAACCGTGCCTTCAAGCTATGCACGTGGCGGTTATAACAACAACATTGGTGTGTCATTTTCGGATGAACCTTTCCATTTTGGCTCTTGTTGTATGCCACAGTCGCCCCTTCTGGCGACAGGACACTGGTTGTACGCTCGTCAGACTTCTTATTCTTACGTCTAAGCTCAGAAGAAGATATCAACTGGTATCGTAAACTACATACGTTAGGTAGAGGATAACGGTGCGATATCGTAAAGTGCATACGTTAGGTAGAGGATAACGGTGCGATATCGTAAAGTGCATACATTTGGTAGAGGATAACAGTACGATATCGTAAACTACATACGTTTGGTAGAGGATAACAGTACGATATCGTAAACTACATACGTTTAGTACAGGATAACAGTACGATATCGTAAACTATATACATTTGGTAGAGGATAACAGTACGATATCGTAAACTACATACGTTTGGTAGAGGATAACGGTACGATATCGTAAACTACATACGTTTAGTACAGGATAACAGTCCGATATCGTAATTTTGACACACTTTCTCTCCCACAATACGATTTCGTCATATTGACGAATTAGTATTTTTTCATTTTGTACTCTATTACCATAGCTTAACTCTAGCCAACGCAACGCCAAGCCATACTAACTTAACGTAACTAACCCTTAACGTACTGTAAATTAGATGAACTACGAAAGATAAAAGAGTTATATTGTAAGTTTCACTCATGAAATATGAACAGGGTGGACCCCTGGCTCGCCTCGCTAGTCCTACTACTCAAATGTCGCATTGCTGTTCTGAACTCACCGCTTGTCTCTTTGTCCCCCTCTGCCTGCACCCACACGTCACTGCAGCAGATTCATTTCACTGCATTAAGAGCTGGTTCATCTGGCAGTTGGTTGAACCCCTCACTGCACGAGTGATTGACATGCTTTTCTAGCTTTATCTTTGTCAGTAATGTGTCAGATGACTGGTTAAGAAAGTGTGAGGTCAGGTCGAGTTAGTTGGAGAGAGATAGAGTACGCACGTTAAGGTCACTGGTATTTAAGGTCACTAAGAGAGACATACACGTTAAGGTCACTGATATTTAAGGTCTAAGAGGGTAATACGCGTTAAGTTCATTGATATTTATGGTCACTAAGAGGGATATAACACGTTAAGGTCACTGATATTTAAGGTCACTAAGAGACATACACGTTAAGGTCACTGATATTTAAGGTCTAAGAGGGAAATACACGTTAAGTTCATTAATATTTAAGGTCACTAAGAGGGATATAATTCGTTAAGGTCACTGATGTTTAAGGTCACTAATGACGTGAATCGTCATTATACACACCAATTAAGGTCAGAGATGTTTTAGATGTTTTAGGTCACCGAGAGAGACCGTTTTAGGTCAGCGAGACGATGTCAAAGGGGATGATGTTTTAAGTCACTGATGAAGACCACATAAAGTCACTCTGATGTTCGACCACAGGTAGAGACGAGGTCTGTGGTCAGTGCTGTGTTGAGTATCACACACGCAGACCATCTAACTTCATGTGATGTTATGGTTTGATGAGAAAGACCTTGTCAAGTCTGGGATGTTTGTTGGTTTCTAATAAAGACCAAACAAGGTTACAGATCATTTGTGTTCCCTCGTGGTACAGTGGTTGGTTAAGGGTCAAGCTAGATGGTGAGGATTCGAATAAGACTCGAACCCTGACCTAATCGATGGAGGGTTTCCTTAGAAGAAGGATGGATCATACGAAGGTTGGTGGAGTTGAGGTTTTGGTCGCTTTGACACAACTCCTCTTCTCCCAAGCTCAGAGAAGCCATGTTATGTTGCTCAATGTAAGAAAAGGAATTCATCCAATCCATTATGATTCGTGACCTGGGCTATTATATACATCTTAGATATATGAGAATAAAGAAACGGAAACATTAATCACCTCATACAACATCATTCAAGATTTTACAAGAGTCTCCTTTGATGTATTTGAACTTTCTAAAAAACCAGATCCTTTTTTTTCACGGCCATCGAGTTATTTCGACATAATTCACATACATTCAAACATACTCTTCCCATCTCTCCCCTACATCACTCCCCTACATCACTCCCCCACCCTCACCCTTACACCCACATCAACACCCACAACAACAGTGGCCTCTCGTCTTAAACGTATTTCACAACATCTGTGGATCTTCATCCTCCATAATATTTTCGTAGTGGCATCTAAATATTTACCTGAATTATAACACAAACACAATCGTCCCGCTGTAACAACCCCGACGTATACGAGTTCCGGAATGTTGTTAAAGTTACTCTTAATCTCACGCACCAGCTCCTGGCGAGATTGATATAATATGTAAAGCTATTGTGTGGGTTTAGTAGGAAGGGGGAAAGAAGGGAGGAGGATGGTCTGGGGGTCTTCTTCTCTCTCTCTCGGTCTGCTGTCTCCTGGAGTTATAATAGGCCTTTCCAATCTGGTAGGTTGGATGACTCTGTCACTGGTTCAGTTTTTTGGTTTTTTTTTATCTAATCATATTTTCTGATGGACTTAACTGGTAGAGTCACTCGTTCCTCGTCTCTGTGATCCTTTGTCACGAAGGATGGACTCTCTCTCTCTCTCTCTCTCTCTCTCTCTCTCTCTCTCTCTCTCTCTCTCTCTCTCTCTCTCTCTCTCTCTCTCTCTGAAATTGTCCTCAGGTCATCAACCCACAGTAATAAATGGATGCTACCTATTAGAATACTTCACCTCTTCGGTTTTGTCCCATCTTACTGATGCCTGTTGAAGCACGAATATTCCCTTGAAAGAGCACTTGCTTCAGGCCTTGTGAGCTCATTTCGGACACCTGATTGATAAAGTATGCTCATCCGAACACAGGATTGATAACTTAAACATGATTCGGACACTAGACGCTAGATGATTAACAAATGAGAATTCGAAAACATGATTATGAGCGAGTCGCGTAATCGAATGCTCCACGAAATATCTTTTTTAAAAGCTCATTAGGTCTCTTGATTAACAATAGTTCATGTGCATACATTGAGACGTCGGGTAATCAACCATTGCCAATTCGAAAACTCACTGATGATGAACTTGGAATGTGCACGTAGACACATTCCGATACCTAGTTTATAACTGGTGTGCGAATCATAATGGTATTCGAACTTGATAGATTCTCTCCACACCGATAGCAAAAGACATTGATACAAGTATTCTTGATAACAGAGATAAGACTCCACACGTGTAAATAGAACAATTGATGCTCCACACAGCGAATGTTACTCCACACAGAACCATAGAACACGTGTTATACAGTGTGAAACACCCCACACATAACGATAGAACACGTGTTATACAGTGTGAAACACCCCACATATAACGATAGAACACGTGTTATACATAGTGAAACACTCCACACATAACCATAGAACACATGTTCCATATCATGAAACACTCCACACATAACTATGGAACATATGTTCCATATCATGAAACACTCCACACATAACCATAGAACACATGTTCCATATCATGAAACACTCCACACATAACTATGGAACACATGTTCCATATCATGAAACACTCCACACATAGCTATAGAACACATGTTCCACACAGTGAAACACTCCACACATAACTATAGAACACATGTTCCATATCATGAAACACTCCACACATAACCACAGACCACATGTTCCACACAATGAAACACTCCACACATAACTATAGAACACATGTTCCACACTGTGAAACACTCCACACATGAACACAAAATGTACATTGATATATATATATATATATATATATATATATATATATATATATATATATATATATATATATATATATATATCTTTTTTCACAAAGAAAAAAAATACTCATGAAATCAGACCTGCAGTTATTCGACGCATTGAACTACTTTGCATATGAACACAAAGTTACCCATGTTCTGTATGACTAAACATTCTACATATGAATACAGAATCGCATCCTGTAATTCGATTCCAACTGGAATGTGACTGATGAGTTTCCTCTAAATCATTCAACCATAAGCGATATGATTAAGTCCCCGTTTGTATATTATATATATTATATGCATCAGAGGTTATCCCAGTGTGTATAATATATATTATATGCATGAGGGGTTACCCCAGTATGTATATCTTCTATGCATCAGATGTTATCCTAGTTTATATATACATATATATTATATCTTATATGCGTCAGAGGTTATCCTAATTTATATATACATATATATTACATCTTATATGCATCAGAGGTTATCCTAGTTTATATATACATATATATTACATCTTATATGCGTCAGATGTTATCCCAGTGTGTATAATATATATTATATGCATGAGAGGTTACCCCAGTATGTATATCTTATATGCATCATAGGTTATCCTAGTTTATACATATATATCATATCTTATATACATCATAGGTTATCCTAGTTTATATATATATATATATATCAATATATATATATCATATCTTATATACATCAGAGGTTACCCCAGTTTGTATACCTTATATGAGTCAGAGGCTATCCTAGTTTATATATTTATATCTTATATACATCAGAGATTATTGGTCTGTATGCAGAGTATAATAGCTGAACTTCATTATTTTTTGATGTATGGGATGGAGCCTTAATTAATGATGTATTAAGCTGTTGATATCCTCTCCATCCAGCATTGTATACATACACATACACAGACACATCTGACCTGGGTAGAGTTCGCCCTCTGTAGCTTTATGATGATGTAGAATGATATAATAATCCATGTTCTTTGTTGTGGTGCTGATGAGTACGTAATAACTCATATGTTCATTTTGATGTTCATTGTGTGATGCTGATAGAGCACACGATACAAACATATGGATTGCGTGTTCATTATCAAGCCATATTGTAATTGAAAATCAACGCTTTAGAATTACACTCAGTATGATTACATTCATTGTGCGAACCATCATTGTGTAATTGGAAAAGCGATGGTTCACACTTACACTTACACTCGGTGTGAGTACATACATTCACTGTGCTAACCCGATTATAATCACTGGTCTCTTTGGGAACTTAGTGTCTTCCGGGACCGGAGCCTTTGACATAGTTTAAAAAAAAATGATGAAAAGTCGTTCTTGTGCTTCTGATTCAACGCTACGAGAGCAACTGTGTGTGTGTGTGTGTGTGTGTGCGTATGTGTGTGTAAGGGGAGTGGAGAGAGAGAGAGAGAGAGAGAGAGAGAGAGAGAGAGAGAGAGAGAGAGAGAGAGAGAGAGAGAGAGAGAGAATGGTTCATTATACCTAGTAGAATATTACCCTTGAAGTCAATGATTCAAGAGATATGATTTAAGAACTAATGTACAAAAAGAAAATCGTTGGTTTTATTACAGTGAATTTGGCAACACACGAAAGAATTATGGGGAGAGTCTCGGCACGAACCACATGAGTGAAACTGATTCGTAAGTCAGGTCTCGAAATCAAGATTCATTCGTTTTCCTTCCATAGATTTTTTTAAAAGCCTCGTAAACAGACGTGACAAACACACCGACAGAGGTAACTGATAGCGACGTAGCTTCACGATGTGAACGTAGACAAGCTTAGCTTTACGATATGGACGTAAACAACCTTAGCTTTACGATATGGACGTAGACGAGCTTAGTTTTACGATATGAACGTAGACAAGCTTAGCTTTACGATATGGACGTAAACAACCTTAGCTTTACGATATGGACGTAAACAAGCTTAGCTTTACGATATGAACGTAGACAAGCTTAGCTTTACGATATGAACGTAGACGAGCTTAGCTTTACGATATGAACGTAGACGAGCTTAGCTCTAGGATATGAACGTAGACAAGCTTAGCTTTACGATATGAACGTAGACAAGCTTAGCTTTACGATATGAACGTAGACAAGCTTAGCTTTACGATATAAACGTAGACGAGCTTAGCTTTACGATATGAACGTAGACGAGCTTAGCTTTACGATATGAACGTAGACAAGCTTAGCTTTACGATATGAACGTAGACGAGCTTAGCTTTACGATATGAACGTAAACAGGCTTAGCTTTACGATATGAACGTAGACGAGCTTAGCTTTACGATATGAACGTCAACAACCTTAGCTTTACGATATGATCGTAGGCAAGCGTAGCTTTACGATAAGAACGTAGACACGCTTAGCTTTACGATATGAACGTCAACAACCTTAGCTTTACGATATGAACGTAAACAACCTTAGCTTTACGATATGAACGTAAACAACCTTAGCTTTACGATATGAACGTCAACAATCTTAGCTTTACGATATGGACGTAGACAACCTTAGCTTTACGATATGAACGTAAACAAGTAATAGTAACGGAAGCGATGACCAGTCATTGTAAATATACACCTGGAAACTACGGAAATAAATTATAATTTCCATTCGCGATGTAACTTCTTTTAAGAGGACACTTCGAGATGCTGAAGTGTGTATGGAACTTAAGATGAACACAGGCAAAGAGGAAACACGTCATATATACATTATAAATCTCTTACGTTACGAACTTGAATTACTATCTGGACCCAAGCATTTACCCAAGTGACGCTAGCTCATACTCTTCATATATTGCAAGTAGATTCACCATACCTACGACAGTATGATCCTGATGGTGATGTTTGACATTGGTGATGATCAAAGACATCCTGCTTTGTACCTCTCATACAGCAGATGTCATGATAATACCACACTTTGTTGGTTATCATAGGAAACAAGTGAACACCACTGCAGCAGCAGCGTCGTGTTAAATTCCATACCATACCAGACATTAGCAGCAGCGTCGTGTTAATTTCCATACCATACCAGACATTAGCAGCAGCGTCGTGTTGAATTCCATACCATACCAGACATTAGCAGGATCTGATAACTTTTTAGTAGCTATCGTATCAACAAACTGGTTTATTGCCCGTTTCAAAATCGGGATTTTTCATCTCTGATTTGATGATACCATCGAGTTATGAAGAATTCGGTCAAGGATTGTGGAAGCTAAGGAGATAAAGGGTCAATTCCATGTTGGTTAGTAGGATGGTTCGCTGGGGGAGGTTTTATATTGGTCTATCACCTGCCATGGTCGTTGAGGTGCGTGATCGTCAGGTTACTACACCCACCAGTTGAATGGTTCATTGATGCCTTCTTCTTCAGGCATGAAGGATAATGATAGATAGGACCATCCATCTACCGATGTCACTATGCAGGTGACCCGTCGTAAGCTCAAACACCGCCAAGAGCCAGTAAGAACAACGAGAGGACATAACATCAAAATTTATCAAAAAATGATTTAAAATGATATAAAGAAATACTTCTGTCACACAGACTGATGAAGGAATGAAATGAACCGGGTGAAGGACATTGTAAAAATCAGCCAACATAGAACAGTTTTACAAGTTGCATGAGAGAAGAGAAGGTGATCGTGGTTTGAGACATGGCGCCCCGAGAAAGTAGTTAACGGCAGATGGATATTTATACCACACACACACACACACACACACACACACACACACACACACACACACACACACACAGAGTCTCCGTGGTGTGGTGGGTAGCATGGCAACGTATGAGTCTTGGGGGGGCTTTACTGGCTCAAAGGCAAGCCATTTGTACATTCCCTTTGGTGCTGATCGATGAATAGGCCCCTGGTGTACGCTAGTGTGTGTGTGTGTGTGTGTGTGTGTGTGTGTGTGTGTGTGTGTGTAAGAGACTGGGGCCTTGTAAGTGTCAAACGTTGTCATGGTACTTCACAAACAGAAATATCACTTTTTCAAATACACAATATCAACCTCTTTCTCGTATGAACCACATGTGTAAGTTCCACCATTCGTCTTGACCAACCCGGTCAGTACCTGAATATTCAACCCTTCCTCCTCCTCCTCCTCCTCCTCCTCCTCCTCTTTGGTATAACTAGACACATGACCTCGTCTAACAACGGTGACACGTAAATTTCCCAAGCTTGTCAAAGTCACTTCAATTTCACGGGCCGTCTGCTCTGGGCCGAGGTTACAAGAGGCGGGAGGAGGAGGTGGTGTTGGCCTGCCTGCCTGCCCCTTCCACAGTGGGTAACTGAATGGCCGGGGGAAAATGACTGGTTAACTGGTTGATGAACTGGTAGGTTGGCTGGTGACATGGTTGGTTGACAGGTAGGTTGGTTGGTTAAGTGGTAGATTGAGTGGTAAACTGGTTGGTTAAATGGTAAATTGACTGGTAAACTGGTAGATTGAGTGGTAAACTGGTTGGTTAAATGGTAAAGTGACTGGTAAACTGGTTGATCAGTTGGCAGTTTGATTGGTGAAGTGGTGGGTGGATAGGTAGGTGTACTGATCAACTGGTTGGTTGATTGATAAAGTGGATAGTTAAGTGGTAAGTTGACTGGTAAAATGGTTGTTTAACTGGTAGGTAAACTGTCTGATTAACTAGTGGGTTGTTCAATAAAATGATTGGTTAAATGGTAGGTCGATTGGTTAACGGGTAGGTTGATTGGTGAAGTGATTGGTCAGCATGAGAGAGATCGATGGTTGGAAAGGTAGCATGATATACCAATACGATATACTGATTAAAATGATTAATCAATATCGGAGAGTAATAAGTGTTGACCAAACCATATTTGAAAGATATTTAGAGCGTTGCTCTAAACATATTCTGGGAGCTAATTCTACGTGTCACATTCATTTCGCAGTTAAAGAAATATTTTCGGACAGTCCAGATTAACTCGGTCACCTCTTTTAAGTTTCGGTCCATTTTCTCTCACTGGTAGTGCTGGTGCTGTTGTGAAGAAATTTTCAATGTCGACTCTGACGTGACTGACTATGATTGACAATGAAGAAGTTTGCCTCACTTACGTACATGTCGCGCTTCTTCGTTGCTCACTGAAATGCTATTTTGCTTGTGTATTTGGAAGGATCATATACCAGGTTATGCGCTCTGTTCTCCTAGAACACTCCAATGACCCGGTATTACCCATTAGATTGTTTCAACCATCTGTTGAGCTTAGTAATTACACATGCTGTTGTTTCATGTGACTAATTACATATACGGATTGAATCACACACAAACAAATGGTGAGTTTGTGATGTTCTTTCCCCAAGATCGGAAGAAGAACCCAAAGATGAACAGATTTACGTTAGTTCCTCAACGAAAGGAAAAAAAAAAAGATGGAAAAATTACGTATTGGACAAAAGGTATGTTCAGAAACGACGTCCAGTCAAATTTATCCGTAGAAATTAAGCTGGGTAATTGCATTCTCTTCCCTGGATAGTAATCATTTGGCAATGAGATCAAATCCAGTATTTTTTCCGATATTGGAATTTTTTCTTTTTTTTTCATTTCTGGATTTCAGCCAGTTAGCGAAGCTTAATGTTTTATGTAACAAAGGTTCCAATAGTCTGCATTTCCCTACCTATTTATGTGTACTCGCATACCTACGCATTTGTATAGTCTCTCTCTCTCTCTCTCTCTCTCTCTCTCTCTCTCTCTCTCTCTCTCTCTCTCTCTCTCTCATACTTCATCGCCGTTTCCCGCGTTAGCGAGGTAGCATCAGGAACAAGAGAAGAAAGGCCGCATCAGCTCACATCCGTTCTCTACCTGTCTTGTGTAATGCACCGAAACCACAGCTCCCATCCCACACCCAGGCCCCATTGACCTTTCCGTGGTTTTCCCCCACACGTTTCACATGCCCTGGTTCAGTACATTGACAGCACGTCGTTCCCAGTATACCACGTCGTTCCAGTTCACTCTGTTCCGTGCACGTTATTCACCCCCCTGCATTTTCAGGCCCCAATTGCTGAAAATCTTTTCCACTCGATTTCGTTAACGGGTAGGTTGATTGGTGAAGTGATTGGTCTCCACATTCTCTTTGCTTCCTCCACTCTAGCGCATATAACTTCTTGGTTAACCTTTCTTCGCTCATTCTTTCCATATACCCTTCAAACATACCCTTTTTGCTCTCCTAGATAACATTCTCTCAATCCACACATTTTTCATGGCTGCCAGAACCTTCGCCTCCTTCCCCACCCTATGACTTACATCCCCTTCCGTGGTTCCATTCGCTGCCATGCTCACTACCAGATATCTAAAAATCTTCACTTCCAGTTTTTCTCCATTCAGACTCACACCCCAACTAATATGTCTCTCATTACTGCTGACCCTATGAACATTGTTTTTATTCACATTCACTCTAAACTGCCTCCTTTCACACACTTTTCCAAATTCAGTCACCAACTCCTGCAGTTTCTCTTTCGGATCCACCAACAATGCTGTATCATCAGCAAACAAGTAACTTACCTCCCAGTCCCTCTCATTACCAACAGACTGCATATATATATATATATATATATATATATATATATATATTCGCCCCTATCTTTAAGACTTGCGTTTACCTCCCTCACCCCCAGATTTATAAACGAATTCAACAAACACTGCGACATCACACACCCCTTCCGCAGACTGCCCTTCATTGGGAACCACTCACTCTCCTCTCTACTCATACACATGCCTTACACCCGTGATTAAAACTTCTCACTACTTCTAGCAGCTTTCCTCCCACCCCGTATATTCTTAAAAGACCTTCCACAAGGCATCTCTATCAACCTTATCATATGCTTTCTTCAGATCCTTAAATGCCGTATACAAATCCTTCTGATTCTTTAAGTATTCTTCTTTCTCTCACAAATTCTTTAAAGCAAACATCTGATCCTCACATCCTTCACTACACTTCTCAATCTGATGCTCTTTGCATGCCCTCATCCTGTCATTCAATACCTTCCTGTGCAAGTTATTTGGTATACTCAATATACTTATATCTCTGTGGTTTGAACACTCACCTTTATCCCGCTTCTTTAGCTTTAAACACTGTCAATTCATTTTCATGACTAATGGAAGGTATTAGGTTTCCATGAGTTACGATCAATCGGTCATCTTTAATGGGTTGAACTTTCTCTCTCAAATGAGGAGTCATTCAAAATGGGAGAAGACGAATTTGAGACAGTGGGTTACTGGAAATGAGATATACGAAATGGGTTATGAAAGACAAAAAAAAACAATGTCAAGGTTAACCAGGGAATTACCATTTATGTAATGGGTTCTTAAGGACTTAGAGAAATGGTGACCGTATCCTGATGGAGGTTAGTCTGTCATTTTTTACATTATATCTGAATATACTGTTTAACAGGTCTCCCAATGTTTTGTGGAGTTACTGCTGCAAATGATAACACACACACACACACACACACACACACACACTCAGAGTTTGTATGTTCTATGAAAGTGCACGTCCATATGCACTTTGTTCGTATGTATATATATATATATATATATATATATATATATATATATATATATATATATATATATATATATATATATATATATATATATATATATTTTTTTTTTTTTTTTTTTTTCTTTGCCGCTGTCTCCCGCGCTTGCGAGGTAGCGCAAGGAAACAGACGAAAGAAATGGCCCAACCCACCCCCATACACATGTATATACATACGTCCACACACGCAAATATACATACCTACACAGCTTTCCATGGTTTACCCCAGACGCTTCACATGCCCTGATTCAATCCACTGACAGCACGTCAACCCAGGTATACCACATCGATCCAATTCACTCTATTCCTTGCCCTCCTTTCACCCTCCTGCATGTTCAGGCCCCGATCACACAAAATCTTTTTCACTCCATCTTTCCACCTCCAATTTGGTCTCCCACTTCTCCTCGTTCCCTCCACCTCCGACACATATATCCTCTTGGTCAATCTTTCCTCACTCATTCTCTCCATGTGCCCAAACCATTTCAAAACACCCTCTTCTGCTCTGTCAACCACGCTCTTTTTATTTCCACACATCTCTCTTACCCTTACGTTACGTCAAACATCTCATTTCCAGCACATCCATCCTCCTGCGCACCACTCTGTCCATAGCCCACGCCTCGCAACCATACAACATTGTTGGAACCACTATTCCTTGAAACATACCCATTTTTGCTTTCCGAGATAATGTTCTCGACTTCCACACATTCTTCAAGGCTCCCAGGATTTTCGCCCCCTCCCCCACCCTATGATCCACTTCCGCTTCCATGGTTCCATCCGCTGCCAGATCCACTCCCAGATATCTAAAACACTTTACTTCCTCCAGTATTGCTCCATTCAAACTTACCTCCCAACTGACTTGACCCTCAACCCTACTGTACCTAATAACCTTGCTCTTATTCACATTTACTCTTAACTTTCTTCTTTCACACACTTTACCAAACTCAGTCACCAGCTTCTGCAGTTTCTCGAATCAGCCACCAGCGGTGTATCATCAGCGAACAACAACTGACTCACTTCCCAAGCTCTCTCATCCCCAACAGACTTCATACTTGCCCCTCTTTCCAAAACTCTTGCATTTACCTCCCTAACAACCCCATCCATAAATAAATTAAACAACCATGGAGACATCACACACCCCTGCCGCAAACCTATATATATATATATATATATATATATATATATATATATATATATATATATATATATATATATATATACACGTTCTCGAGCTTTAAGTTCGACTCGGTATTTCATTTTTTTCACTAAATCATCCTTTTTGTCTCTAACCCTTGCGAACAACATCCAAGGGAGTGTTTTAAGTCATGTTTAATTAGAAATCAACCCTTTTTACTTTTACTAGAAAATACTTTTTTTTTCCTAGCTTGCTTTTACACCCTTCATTGTTTTTAAGTGATATGTATCGTGTTTCTATTCATAGATTCCCCTAAATACCGTAGTAATGTTTGATAGTCACATGTTAACAGTACGTGCCTCTAAAACACCAGTAATGTGAGCTATTGATGTGTTTGTGTAGAGAGGACGTAATTAGATTTCAAACTTCCGGAAACTGTGTGGATATCATTTTTTTTTTCAATTAATTTGGACGAGAGACTCTACTCGAATTGAAAAAAAAAAAATGTCGGTTTAACTTTATAATCAAACAGTGGACCGTGATCAAACATTTTTGTTTCTCAGTTCAAAAAAAATCACCTTCTAGTCGTGATTAATGCATTTGAACGTGGGGGAAAAAAAAAAAAAATATTATAGGGATTACTAACACACACACACTGGAGTTACAAGCGAAAGTCGTACACAGACGGTTCGCTATGGCAAATTACACGTAAGAAGAGGTTTTAGGGCCAAAGGGCATTCGAATGTACAGGCGCCCTACACCAAACGAAGCATCAAACGCAAGAGGGTTCAACCAGTACTCGCAGCAACAGGGTTCTACACATTCTAACAACAATGGGGTTCCACAAATACCGACAACAGAGGTTTCACAAATACTAGAAGCAACAGGGTTTGACGAGTATGAGAAACGGGAGGGTTCCACAAATGCTGGCGGCAACAGGGTTCCACAAGTTCCTGTAACAACAGGTTTCTACAAGTCCTAGCAGCAATAGGGTTCCACAGGTTCCTTTAATAGTAGGGTCCCACAAGCTCTAATAGCAATAGGGTTCCATAAATTCCTGTAACAATAGGACTCCACAAGCTCTTAACAGCAACAGGGTTCCACAAGTCCTGTAACAATAGGGCTCCACAAGCTCTAATAGCAATAGGGTTCCATAAATTCCTGTAACAATAGGGTTCCACAAGCTCGAACAGCAACAGGGTTCCATAAGTTCCTGTAATAATAGGGTTCCACAAGCTCGAGCAGCAACAGGGCTCCATAAGTTCCTGTTAAAATAGGGCTCCACAAGCTCTTAACAGCAACAGGGTTCCACAAGTTCCTGTAACAACAGGTTTCTACAAGTCCTAGCAGCAATAGGGTTCCACAGGTTCCTGTAACAATAGGGCTCCACAATCTATAACAGCAACAGGGCTCCATAAGTTCCTGTAAAAATAGGGCTCCACAAGCTCTTAACAGCAACAGGGTTCCACAAGTCTTGGGTAACAACAGGATGGTTGTACCAGACCTATCAGTAAAACAGGTGCCACACGCGCTTGGAACAGCGGCATTTGTGGCAGCAACAGGATTCATCAAGTACAATTAACGGAGGGAAAAAAAACGTAGTTAAAAGCTTGTCGATTTTCCCCCAAAGGGTATGAGCAAAGACGAACAGATAGGAAATGTAGGTGAGATGAAGGCGTCGCTCTACAATTTAGAAATATATAGTGCCTTAGGGAGCCTGAAAAAACAATGAGTAAGGAAGCCTGTGAAAGAGATATGGTTTTACAGGCAACAGAATGATGATACACACACTAGGACAGGGGATAGGTACAAGAGGGAGATATAGGAATGGTAGGACAGGGAACAGAATATTGGAATGGAAGGATAGGGATTAGACACTTAGAATGGGAACATAGGAATGGTAGGACAGGAATAGATACTAAGGATAGAATAGAGGAAGGATAGAAATATTCAAAGTGAGATTAACAAAGCGATAAATGGTAATCAAAGGTAGTTAATGACGAATTTTGATATAGCAGGATACAGATTGTACACACTGGAGAATTTTAACTCTCAGGAAATTAAATGTTAGTCGATGGATGTAATGTAGGGAAAGGAATTTCAAGGTTAAAAAAAAGAGGAGGGCGAGTTGGGTGACAGGCACGAGAGTATTACATGCATCAGTGTGTGTAATGGAGTGAGCCAAAGAGAAAGAGGGTAATCATCCCCACCTACAGTACAGTGGTGGAGGCTGAGAATGGTATGTGTGTGTGTGTGTGTGTGTGTGTGTGTGTGAGCCTCAACTGGGTGATGGTGAGGATGGGCCATGTTGTTGAAAATGAGTGTGGCTAAAGGTTGCTAAAACGAGGGAATACCATACTCAAGCAGTCTTGTAGGTGGGGTAAGTATATAGTGATGATGTATCCGAATTCCTAAACGGTGTATAGTGTCTATCAAAGTATATATATATATATCGGTGCCTATATTAAGATGGCGGTAGATGGATGTATACCTGGGTCTATTAGGTGCGGTCATCACTTGTGAGTATAATTTTGGATTCTAGAGAAAGAACCTCAGAGAAATTTTAGAGGTAAGAAGACGTAGTTAAATAGAGAAGAAGAGAAAAGGGAAAGTGTTTTTATTTTAAGAAGGTATATTTAAATCCCTTACCCACATAATTATGAAAGGGAAAAAAAAGAAGAGTCGAGGAAAGGTATTTACGAATTTGAGGGATATGAAAAACCTGTCTTTTATAATGTGCCAGGCTATAGTTATAGGGAAAGATATGAGAAGATAGGGAGTTCCAAAGTTTCGACGTGTAAGCGAAGATATAGTTATCAAAATGGCCCACCCTTGAGTTGCCAGCGGCCACGTAGTTATCATGTGATACCTCGGCTTGCAGAGTACCGCGAAGTCTAGTCGCCTGCTCTTAAGAGCAAAATCCAAATTAATATATATATATATATATATATATATATATATATATATATATATATATATATATATATATATATATGATTGCAAATATCGTTAAATCGACTTCATTTCACGGAGTTGTGCACTCGATATTTTTAGACCTCAGTTAACGAGAAGATTGAAAGCGCCAGACTTTCCCAGAACGTATTTAGAAGCATGAATACGAAATGGAATGAGGACATGAATAAACAAAAAAAGAAAAAAATTATTCACCATTACCTAAGTATTCATTTAAACGAATTGGTAGAACTTTCTATTAAGCATTTTTAATAAATGCCTCCCAAAAGGAAACGAGTCTGAAGTGTATTTTGAACCTTTAATATAAACGGGATTACGGGTGTTAGAATACATGATCCACGTGAGTGTAGATAGAATACAGGATCCACATGAAGGTAGATAGAATAGAGGATCTACATAAAAATAGAATATAGGATCCACATGAAGGTAAATAAAACACAGGATCCACATGAAGGTTGATAGAATACAGGTCCCACATGAAGGTAGATAGATAGAATACAGGACCCACATAAAGATAGTTTGGTGTTAGAGATTAAACACAGTTGTTAACTTAGTGGCTATGAAGAGCTTATAGGTCATTAAGCCCGAATCGTTAAGATACGTTGAACAGTTAAGGGACTAAAATTAATGTATATTTTGATACGTTAAACAATAAAGGGACTAAAATTAACGTATATTTTGTTAGATTGTATTTTGTTAGATTGTTTGAATTTTAGGTTATCAACAGCCAGGGTCATTAAGGCCGCCAGCTTAAAGCTAATACACCAAACGAAAGATCTTCAACACCTTCATCAGTTGTCGAAGATAATTCTAAGACCATATATAAGACTATGCCTGTGGCCCAGGTATATTGGATGACTATAATAATAGCCATTTGTGAATTACCTTTTAGGTTTATTCGGTGGCCCACCCCCCTTCACCCTCAACACTCATGTTGGACAACAGTCAGTCAGTTAGATCTTTGTAACATGAGATGATAATCTGTGTTAGATTTAATGTTAACCCCTAAAGTGGTTTTCTTATACATGTCTCTCATGCTAATGCAGTCATTCATAGTCGTGTAATTGCAACATAGAGGATCTGACAGCGTGTTTACTTTATGACATGTGTGTTCAAGGTAGTGTTTAAAAGAAAAATAGATACCCATTCGACATTTAAGTCATATCCTAAAGATATATTCTTTGTGCCCAGATATTTCTCATTTGCTTCCGATTCACCGAAATGCCTTTTGTATAATATTCACCACAACCCAGTGAATGTGATTCATCAAAGGCCGTTTTCACTGATTCATCAAGACCTGTGTGATGACGCAGAATGATAACCCATGTTGACCCATAAAGGCTCATCTTTGAATCCCCTATCCAGTTCAATGAGACTCTGAATCACACTACTTCATTGTCTCAGATTTCAATGAGACTTTGAATCACACTGCTTCGTTGTCTCAGGTTTCAGTAAGACTGAATCACACTGCTTCATTGTCTCAGGTTTCAATGAGACTCTGAATCACACTACTGCTTCATTGTCTCAGATTTCAATGAGACTCTGAATCACACTACTGCTTCATTGTCTCAGGTTTGAATGAGCTTCGTTCCCAACTAACACACACGGTAGTGTATCACTCCAGCTTAGCTTAATAGGATTCTCACTGACTTGCCTGAACTTATTACGTAAATTTATTGGCACATTGTACTTACGAGACGCTGTAAATAATATCAAGACCTCACGAAATCTGTCACGTGTAATTATGCATCATTTTGATTCATTTTCTTGAAAGTATCATACGCCATTATCTCTTAACTCTTCTCTCTACATTATCCTCTGACGTATCATAAACCCATTATCTTTAATTTCTCATAAGACGTTATCTCATACGATAGTCCAGTACTGTATGTTTGACTCTATAACACATTGACTCATGACAGTCTTCTTGTCCTCATTATAACGTCTCATTTCTGAATCACCTCATCTCACCTCATCAAAATTCACCTCATCTCACCTCATCAAAATTCACCTCATCTCACCTCATCAAAATTCATTTTTTTTTTTTTTTTTGTATATCATAATCTGTTATCCCTAATGAGATCCAGTATTTCAAACACCTAGTTAGACTTAGCACTGGCTATCTCTTAACTCTATGATCCATTATCTCTCACTAATTGTCCCTTCTTAGTTGACTTATTATCACTTATTATCTCTACCTGGTGATAATCCAATTATTATAGACTCATTCAAACACTCACTAGCTCTGACTCACCGTAAGCCAATATCTCTCTTTAACATCTCATAACTCATCGCTACTCATCATCCACTCCTCACCGAAATAGGAGTACATGTCACTCACATAGAGTTATCTTTAACTTGCCACATTTCCACATCTTGTGAACTGCTACAGTGATACCAGAATTTAACCATGCATTGAAAGCCCGTTTCATCACCACAGACGGAGAGTGTACTCAGGTATGCCTTTGGCCAAACCATCACCCAACTACTCATTCGATCTCATAAACTACTACTGAAAAAGACGAGGCAGGCAGGGCTAGCGCATAGCGCTCACCACAAAACACTCTTTTAAAGATTCTAGACGAAGCATGAGTCGGGTCAGTTGTCTAGTGAGACGTGTGAGATGTTTCTTTTTTCTTTTTAGCGTATGGACACAAATCCAGCAGCTCACGTCTGGGTGAGGAACAGAGAAAGAAAAAATGCACATACCGATAACCACAGGCAGATATATATAGAGAGAGAGAGGAGAGAGAGAGAGAGAGAGAGAGAGAGAGAGAGAGAGAGAGAGAGAGAGAGAGAGAGAGAGAGAATTAACAGACCTAAATAGACACAGGTAAACAGAGAGAGAGAGGAAGAGAGATGTATCGAAGGAAATACATAGAAAATTTATATATATATATATATATATATATATATATATATATATATATATATATATATATATATATATATATATAAAGAATGAATTTAAGCCACATAATCCGGGGGAACGCGTTCACCTGAAAATATCAGATCACACAGATTTCGTCTCACTGGAAGGGAAAAATGGCCACGTCAGCTGTATAAATGGCAGGGATATTTCAGTGTGACAGGAGGGGTTTTAAACTCTTAACCTGCATGTTATAACCTCATTGTCCTGAGTCTGATTAATGTCCAAAATTTGTCGATTAGAATTGTCTTATATATATATATATATATATATATATATATATATATATATATATATATATATATATATATATATATATATATATTCTTTTTTCTTTCTTTTAAGCTATTCGCCATTTCCCGCGTTAGCGAGGTAGCGTTAGGAACAGAGGACTGGGCTTTTTTTGGAATATCCTCACCTGGCCCCCTCTGTTCCTTCTTTTGGAAAAAAAAAAAAAAAACGAGAGGGGAGGATTTCCAGCCCCCCGCTCCCCCCCCCCCCCCTTTTAGTCGCCTTCTACGACACGCAGGGAATACGTGTGAAGTATTCTTAATCCCCTATCCCCAGGGATAATATATATATATATATATATATATATATATATATATATATATATATATATATATTTTTTTTTTTTTTTTTTTTTTTTTTTTATACTTTGTCGCTGTCTCCCGCGTTTGCGAGGTAGCGGAAGGAAACAGACGAAAGAATTGGCCCAACCCCCCCCATACACATGTACATACACACGTCCACACACACAAATATACATACCTACACAGCTTTCCATGGTTTCCCCGGACGCTTCACATGCCTTGATTCAATCCACTGACAGCACGTCAACCCCTGTATACCACATCGCTCCAATTCACTCTATTCCTTGCCCTCCTTTCACCCTCCTGCATGTTCAGGCCCCGATCACGCAAAATCTTTTTCACTCCATCTTTCCACCTCCAATTTGGTCTCCCTCTTCTCCTCGTTCCCTCCACCTCCGACACATATATCCTCTTGGTCAATCTTTCCTCACTCATTCTCTCCATGTGCCCAAACCACTTTAAAACACCCTCTTCTGCTCTCTCAACCACGCTCTTTTTATTTCCACACATCTCTCTTACCCTTACGTTACTTACTCGATCAAACCACCTCACACCACACATTGTCCTCAAACATCTCATTTCCAGCACATCCATCCTCCTGCGCACAACTCTATCCATAGCCCACGCCTCGCAACCATACAACATTGTTGGAACTACTATTCCTTCAAACATACCCATTTTTGCTTTCCGGGATAATGTTCTCGACTTCCACACATTTTTCAAGGCTCCCAAAATTTTCGCCCCCTCCCCCACCCTATGATCCACTTCCGCTTCCATGGTTCCATCCGCTGACAGATCCACTCCCAGATATCTAAAACACTTCACTTCCTCCAGTTTTTCACCATTCAAACTCACCTCCCAATTGACTTGACCCTCAACCCTACTGTACCTAATAACCTTGCTCTTATTCACATTTACTCTTAACTTTCTTCTTCCACACACTTTACATATATATATATATATATATATATATATATATATATATATATATATATATATATATATATATATATATATATGCCTTCAAACAGCAAAGATTCGAACCGCTACCATTTGCGTGGGAGCTGTTTCCGCGAAGGACTAGGGTATGGAGTCCATAATAGAGAAATGGCTATTTAGTTACGAGTAATCGAATACCCTATGTAGATATACAAATAGATGGATCGATGATAGATAGATAAATAGATGAATAATCACAAAAAGCGTGCTCTCTCTCTCTCTCTGTCTCTCTCTCTCTCTCTCTCTATATATATATATATATATATATATATATATATATATATTGGTGAGCAACGGGGTCTACACCGGTTATTTCTCAACAGGCGCACATAGCCAGCAGATAGCATTTTACCGAACCTAACTGTACAACGCGGAGGTATATGAATACGAATAAAGTGCATATGAACGCGCACCTTCATAGAACATACAAACCTCCAACAGCCAGGATCGAACCCGGGATCCCTGTGCCACAGGCGGGAATGCTACCGCTAGACTATTGGTCTGGATGATAGGAAATAACTATGCTAGTTGGCGCTCAAACTTCCTCTAGAATATTTCCAAAGATTAAAAACTTAAGTAGGTAGCGTTCCCTGGAGAAAACATTCGCTGGACCAAACGTTCGCTGGAGAAATGCTTGGTTGGATGACCTTCGCGTTGTCAGTAACTTTGCTCAACGCTCGACTGAATTTTCCCTTTCATTTGTCAGAGGAAGTTTTTGTTTTTTTTCTTTAACCAACTGCTGATGACAGACTTCCCTTTTGATATATCCTTGTCCTCAAACTGTGTCCATCAGTCATCCAAAAACATGGTGATCTTGACCAAGGTACATTGTAGGCCTGTTATGACATTTAAGTCCAGGTTCTGTGGCGAATTCTCAGATCTTTTCTTCTATCATCGAGTCTAGAATGACATTACGAAACATATACGTAGATCTTTTTTATATATATTTTCTTTGCGTGAATGATGACAAATTGAATATATATATATATATATATATATATATATATATATATATATATATATATATATATATATATATATATATATATCCTCTGTCCAAAGTAAAAAAAGAAATTGGAAGTAGACTCAAAATTGCTCATAACGTTCCGTTGTTGATTCTGATCTCCGTCATTGTCATAATTACTGTCATTCATTTTTTTTTTTTTTCAAAAACGTTAATGGAGATTGCACGGTCGACTGAATGCCCTAATCAGAGCGTCTCATTAACGCTCTCTCTCTCTCTCTCTCTCTCTCTCTCTCTCTCTCTCTCTCTCTCTCTCTCTCTCTCTCTCTCTCTCTCTCCACTGATCGAATTTCACCCCGTGCAGATCTTACATTCATACTCCATTCGCACCTTTTCCCATTTCGCGTGAATGGGGAGACAGTACTCTGATCGGTCGTGTCATAACTAACCCGAAGGCGCATTATCTATTCATTTATCGTATCGAAATCTCATTTGTTATCTTACTGTTGTGCTTCATAACACTGCAGTTCATGTATGTGATAATGTAAACATGCGAGACTTTAACCATATCCTCGGCTTTCTCTTGTGTACACACCACACACACACACACATAGCGAATATTGGTACATCTTTAGCGTAAAAGAATTAAGAAAAGATAAACTGCTGGAAAATATATATATATATATATATATATATATATATATATATATATATATATATATATATATATCGTTGTATCTAAGTTTTCCTTTTTCCCCTGAACGTTTTGATTAGATGTCGCCAAAGGTTACATAAAAATCTGAAAGATTAATAATATTTCTCAGACTAATGATGTTCCCAGAGATGGTTCATAGACATGTACTGGAACACTGAACACACACTTACACACAGACACACACACACACACACACACACACACACACACACACACACACACACACACACACACACACACACACACACGCCTTTGAACACACACTTACACACGCCTTGCCAGTCACACACGCCTTGTCAGTATGACTTTCGACTTGATTCTGTTCTCAACAATATTTTTTGAATCAATTCACGAAATGGCAGAAGCAGATGGATTTCATTACATTTAACCACTTCGTAATTGAGAACACGTAATTATTTTAATCATCCACCTTTCTCAAATATACGGAAATCTATTTCAACTTATCCTCGTAACCCCGTTTCATTTTTGTTTTTCATTTTTCCAGTCCGTTACCACTTGATCTCGAAATGACCCTGACCGCATCGTCAAAGTATTTCCAGAATTCCTTCTCCAATGCCCAGGTATCTAGAAGTCCTTAAGTGACAGGGAAGAATGTGAGAAACCTTCCTATAGAGAGATTTCACATTATATCTTATATCTTATTCGAATGAACTTTCTTTTTTTTCTCTCTCTCTCTTTCAGATTCTATCCGATAAAGATAATCCTTTCAGGTTTTTCAGACTATCTGGGTTTTAAAGCAAAACAAGTTATTTATCCATATTGATAACCTAATTATGGATGAAAACTTTTGAACTTTGTCTTCGTTCTTGGTCATGTGCGTTGCAGAAATGCCTCTGTGTCGTGTTGTTTACATATACGTGACATAGTCGTGATGTGTCGTGTGGCATCTTGTGCATTAGTCTACCGTGTCATGTCGTGTCTTGTGTCGTGTAGCGTAAGTGTCGTGTTTGCGTGTATATAAATAAAGCGTATCCCGCTAAACTTGAGACCTCCCAATCGTGTGGCATCTTGTACATTAGTCTACCTTGTCATGTTGTGTCTTGTGTCGTGTAGCGTAAGTGTGTCTTGTGTAGCGTTAAGTGTCGTGTTTGCGTATATATAAATATAGCGTATCCCGCTAAACTTGAGACCTCTTAATCGTCATGCAATATATTATTAAAGGGAGACGGCAAAGCCCTCGTCATGTCGATGACGTAATCCCAGAATGTTTACTGAACTGTGAGGAAGTTTTCGTAAATAGTGAGAGGATCATACAGCTCACTGGGTCGATGTTCCTTTCTTTTTTATATCATTACATTCTGATCTTTTTTGTTGGTGTTCCAAGATACGAAGCGTCTAAAACTTAATGAGACCGAATGAGATTGCTGGGTGTTTTTATTTCACACAGGATTAATGATGATCATTGTTAACTACGATGGGTACTCCAGCACTGTCCATCCTACAAAGAGATATGGGCAACTCCTTCGAGTCTAATGTTTGATATTAATTCTTGCATTACCGACACTATTCTGCTATTCACTGGTCTGGTGGTAAGTTGCCAGACAATATGTGAACATTTGGTTATAGATTTTGGTATATAGACTACGTCTTACACGAATGGATCAATGGCGAGGCTGTCTATGTACCTATCTATGTGACGGAAACTTAGTCAATGGCTAGACCGTCTACATATCTGTCTATGTGACGGAAACTTAGTCAGTGGCTAGGCCGTCTACATATCTGTCTATGTGACGGAAACTTAGTCAATGGCTAGGCCGTCTATATATCTGTCTCTGTGACGGAAACTTAGTAGAAATGTTAAGCATAACTAAATAGCGCAGTCAGAACAACACTTTCCACGTACAGTATATTTCCCAGGGAAAAAAAATAATGGAGCAGGGGTTTGTGTGGAGTATATCGCTCGGCATGTGACACCAACTGGCAGAGACCATAGAGGCCACTATGGTCTACGTAAATGACAGGACAATGCTACCGCTAGATGGCGGTTTTAGGTAAGGGGAGAACCATGGAAGGGTTAGGGGGTTGTGTTTGGACGGGAGGGTCGTCCAGTGGTTGGAGGTGTGGGGAGTGGAGTGCTTTGCGAGTGGGAGATTGGAGAGAGAGAGAGGGGATGGCCGTGCACTGGGTAGGGTCTGGGGAGAGGGAATGGTTTCGGGAGGAGAGGGCGCTATGCAGTGGGTGTGGGTTTGGGAAGGGGGTCATGTGGACCTTTGCATCGGGGTTGGTGGAGGCCTGTGGAAGAGGGATCATGTGGTCCATACAGGGGATGGGTTAGGCTCACGACCACAAGGAGATGGTGACCAGAGCCTGGAAAGCGGTGGTGACCAGAGCCTGGAAAGCGATGGTGACCAGAGCCTGGAAAGCGGCGGTGACCAGAGCCTGGAAAGCGATGGTGACCAGAACCTGGAAAGCGGTGGTGACCAGAGCCTGGAAAGCGGTGGTGACCAGAGCCTGGAAAGCGGTGGTGACCAGAGCCTGGAAAGCGGCGGTGACCAGAGCCTGGAAAGCGATGGTGACCAGAGCCTGGAAAGCGGTGGTGACCAGAGCCTGGAAAGCGGTGGTGACCAGAGCCTGGAAAGCGGCGGTGGCCAGAGCCTGGAAAGCGGTGGTGGTCCAGGGTTGACTCATACCGTGAGGCGGCTCCAGATGTGACTCGCTTGCTTGGTTCCGGCACACGCCTCTCTGCTTGCAAAAGCCCGTGTTAGATTAACGCAGGCTTGACTGCAATACTTCTACAATATGTCTATCTATCTGTCTGTCTGTCTGTATCCATCTGTCTATCTATCTATCTTTTCTCATATTGATGCGCATGATCCAAGTATTTGGTGATGACCTTCATTCGTAGTTTCCCCTGAAGATGTAATACACGAAAGCGTTCTCAGGACACACACACACACACACACACACACAGCGTTCTCAGGATACACACACACACACACACACACACACACAAAGCGTTCTCAGGATACACACACACACACACGCCAGCCATAGCCATGTTACAGACTGGTGTGGTACACATGAGTGTCGACCAGCCCCGAGGGGAGGGTGTAGGTCGACTGCCAGGCCCAGACTCGGCGTAGCCTGTGTGTGATGATTACACACCATGTGTACCACACCAGTGTGTGTGTGTGTGTGTGTGTAGTTGAATGTTCTCCCTAATCCTCGACCAACGACTCATCATTAACTCGCACCTTCAGCCAAACCCATTTGGCATGTGTACTCACCCTAGAAATGTGTCTTATACACACACACACACACACTACACACTACACACGCTGGTTCCACACTTCGTCGTTTCCCATGAACCAGGTAAATGAATTAATTACATGAATAAATATGACCATTACTGATGTGTACCGTCGGAATAATTACTTCCTCACGACTTAAAAAGAAACTTCCTCCCCGAGTCTTACGCCCTCCCTAACGTATTGCAATTGCCTTTTAATTGGAACATACAAATCTCAGCGGATAAGCCAGGGGAGGAAGAGTTCAGGGGAAAAAAATATAAGAAAATGTAAAGTTCATAATGACCCACTCAGCTCTTCCCCTTGTCTGCTGCTGCTGCTGCTCTGGAACGTATAGCAGACATATTTTCATATTTTCTGCTGTGTACCGACTATTATTGTTAAGCAGACTCACCATGAATGAACCTTTGTACTCGATGTTAGAGGGTAACAGATAGTGTAGTGCTGGATACGTTTAACTGTAACTATTTACTGATTGCTTCTGTGCAGCAGAAACATAGCAATATCTATTGTCCATCTGTGTACTGGAAGGTGTAGTGTAACATAAAATCTGCCGATATTTTTCCGTCACTGTATGCACTGCAGTGTAAGATAAACGTGAATTGAGTATCGCTGTTTACCGCAAACTTAGCGGTGTTGCTCTCTGTGTATTGGCACCTGGCAAGCGGGAGACCAACCCTTGTTGTTTATGTTTATCTTTGTGTAGTGATGGTTGAGGTGTAGCAAACTGATGCTCGTATGTTGTTTCATCGAGTACAACTTTCTACATGACACAATTTTTAAGGGTATAGCATGGAAATGCTCTTGTGTAGGTCCCGATAGTCGATGAAGTGATTGTAGATAACTAACGAATATGTGCAGATACAGAGGGAATTTTGTATATCCCTGTTTCTTGCGAGTTGTAGAAGGATTTTGTATATTCCTGTATCTTGTGAGTTGTAGAAGGATTTTGTATCTCCCTGTATCTTGTGAGTTGTAGAAGGATTTTGTATATCCCTGTATCTTGTGAGTTGTAGAAGGATTTTGTATATCCCTGTATCTTGTGAGTTGTAGAAGGATTTTGTATATCCCTGTATCTTGTGAGTTGTAGAAGGATTTTGTATATCCCTGTATCTTGTGAGTTGTAGAAGGATTTTGTATATCCCTGTATCTTGTGAGTTGTAGAAGGATTTTGTATATCCCTGTATCTTGTGAGTTGTAGAAGGATTTTGTATATCCCTGTTCCTTGTGAGTTGTTGGAGTGTAGGTGATCAGTAATTCAGCTTACACATTTTCATGTTATCACATCTGGGGGTGTAGAATTGAAGATCGTAGCGAACTTAAAGGAAAAGATACGGAGGCCATTAGATAAGATAGCGTTGGAAGCCAACCTTAAACACAAAACATCCCGTCAAGTATGAAAGAAGAGTAGGACTGCAAAGACTCAGGAGAGGAAGAAGAGTAACATAAACTTGGAAACCCCAGTAGCTCTGCCTCACGCCCGGTCACTCGTAGTGGTATCAAATATTAAAGAAGTAAAAAAAAAAGAGCATCGAAAACTACGTGATTTGATACTGTGAGCGAGAACGTAACATGGGTTCCAGGACTCCACACTGTTCGGCCTTGGTGAATAAGTAACGCATTAAGGAAACATATGGGGCAACGTTAGCTCCAGTTCCCACTCTTGGCCCCTGTGAACGTGCAAGGCTTCGAAAAGACAGGTAATGGAGGAAACGCAAGCCTCTAACTCACACTTTAGGCACTCGACATTAAAAGGCTTTCTTAAAAGACTTTTTAAGAGAAACACGTAACTTTAAGCTGTGATGAGAGTAAGACTTTATTATCTCTAAAGGTAAGTGAAGAAGACAAATTGATAGTAGCACTATTACCCATTTGGATTATTACCATCATGACAGGAACTAGTTTTACTCTCTCTCTCTCTCTCTCTCTCTCTCTCTCTCTCTCTCTCTCTCTCTCCCTCTCTCTCTCTCTCTCTCTTTCACGCTCCGAATATTTCTAATTATTAGAGGAGTGTCTTGAGTGTAACTCTTTTAAATTTAATTTTAACAAATTTTGTCCATACGTCTCTACGTCCGTACGTCCACAAGTCTGCTTCCACAAGATGACCCATCTCTTTAGCATTTTGTTGTTAAGATTAGGTTCTGGAGGGTTCAAAGAACGCTGTTGATTTTAGAGTCGAAGCGTAAAGTACAATCCAAAGTTACTTTAAAATCCAAAAACCAAAATTCACTGCTACAATAATGAAGGGGATGTTGTCGCTATTGGACTTTTGAGTTGATTTGAGATGATTCCATTTCCACACACGTAACTGGATCCCATCAGCAATCACTGAGTGTGACTTGTCTCCAAAATCCACTTCGATGTTTCATGTCAGAAGACCAATAAACGTATGGGAGGATATGCATCTGGGTTGGCTGTGAGCCGACCACCCTAACCAAGAATCGAACTAGGACCAAATTGAATTCATAGCCAGCGAAGCTCTGTGGTCTGTATATTTTTCTTTTCAAAATGTTGCAAAAAGTATTTTAATAAGAGGAGACACAAAAGCACATATTACAGGGAACTTCTCACGAGTGAAAACAGTGAAAGCAGTGTACCAACCTCACAACCACAATTACAGGTGGTTTGGTGGTACTGCCTTCACCGTGCCTTCACAGCGACTTCATTCCTGATATCACGAAGACTTAGCATGTCTGTAGTTCCCTTCAGGAATGGACAAAGCTATTTGGAATTTGAGGCTAAGAAGTCAAGATATCAAGGTCATTTCCGCACTCATGTTATATATATATATATATATATATATATATATATATATATATATATATATATATATATATATGACGTGTATGCATATACATGTGTATGTGGGTGGGTTGGGCCATTCTTTCGTCTGTTTCCTTGCGCTACCTCGCAAACGCGGGAGACAGCGACAAAGCAAAATAAAATAATATAATGAAATATATATTTATATATATATATATATATATATATATATATATATATATATATATATATATATATATATATATATATATATATATATATATATATATATTCCCCGCCACGCACAAAAGATTTACTTGAATAGATTTCTGGAAAAGTGGTAGTATGTTTATTTCTCCCGGGACAAGACACAATTCTCTCGAATTTGAATTCAAAAGGTCGAGGGTCAGCGGCATTGCTACACTTGTAGCTGATTTCGTTTTCCTCAAAATGAATTCCGTTCATATTTGATGGATTACATTGGGATTTGGTAAGTATTAGGTGTAATTATAGTCCCAGATTACTTTAGTCCAGACTTAAGGTCACTGATGGATATGGAAATGGTAAAGTCCCAGATTACATTAGTCCAAACCTTAAGGTCACTGCTGGATATGGAAATGGTATAGTCCCAGATTACATTAGTCCAAACCTTAAGGTCACTGATGGATATGGAAATGGTATAGTCCCAGATTACATTAGTCCAAACCTTAAGGTCACTGATGGATATGGAAATGGTTTCGTTTCTGCGCCAAGACTCGAGTTCTGTTGGATGTCCCTCAGAGCCAAAGGCTACCATATGTTAAAGAATATTATTGCCACACTTGCCCTCTCATACAATTTATGGACGATGGAATTTCCCTCTTTTTTTTCTAATTCTAGGAAATTTTGTTTTCATCATGCAATGGACAGGGAGAGCCCCTTGTTATTGGCTTTATATCTCTACACTAAAATTTCATTTTCTTTTTACGTGTAACTATAATTCATTGCCTACAATGATGAACAAATAATGTGCAAGTATTTCTTCATTTTTTTTTTCCTCAGTAACCTAAAAAAATGGACGGATGTGAGTAACTTCTCTTTGCCCCCCCCCAAAAAAAAATTCTTTTGCACTCGGCTGAGCACAAGAACAATTATGTTGTCGTGCAAGATACAACAGTGGTGGCTACTTGGGACTGCTTACTGTTGCATGTACGGTAAGAGTGGTCGTACCGTTGTATGTATGGTAAGAATGGTCGCACTGTTGTATGTATGGTAAGAATGGTCGTACCGTATTACGAATGCAGATGGTGTACGGCTTGTGGAGTTGTGTGCTGAAAAAGGACTAATGATTGTAAATACCTGGTTTAAAAAGAGTGACATACGCAAGTATGCGTATG
The DNA here is from genome assembly GCF_036320965.1 of Panulirus ornatus. NCBI lineage: Eukaryota > Metazoa > Arthropoda > Malacostraca > Decapoda > Palinuridae > Panulirus > Panulirus ornatus. The sequence goes on from NC_092227.1 coordinate 83,178,437, forward strand.
CGAATAGGAGAGATGATCATTGGCCATTATTGGAATACAGATTAATTGATAGGCGTGTAAAAGAGAGACTTGTGGATGTCAACATGCTGAGAGGGGCAGCTGGTGTGGTTTTTAGAAGAGATAGAGAATGTGCGGATCAAGTGTCTGCTTTGAAGAAACAGATGGATTTGTTTGTGGAGTCTGTGGATATGGAGAAAGCAAATGTTGATAGACATGCCTTTTAGAAGGTTTTAAGAATATATGGTGTGGAAGAAAAATTGCTAGACGCAGTGAGAAGCCTTTATCAAAAGTGTAAGGCAAGTGTCCAAGTAGGAAGAGAGGAGAGTGAATTTTCCTGGTGAGGATGTGTTATGCCAATATGTTTATGGATGGGGTGGTGAGGGAGGTAAATGCCAGTTTTTGAGCCAGAGGTGAGTATGCAGTCTGTTGGGGATGAGAGGGCCTGGGAAGTGAGTCAGTTGTTGTTTGCTGACGATACAGCTCTCAACCACACTCTTATTACTAACACATCTTTCTCTTACCTTTTCATTACTTAATCGATCAAACCACCTCACACCACATACTGTCTTCAAACATGTCATTTCCAGCACACCGGCCCTCCTCCACACAGTCTTATCTTTAGCTTATGTCTCGCATCTATATAATAAGCTGAAAGTACTATACCTTCAAACATACCATTATTTGGGTGTTTATATTCCATGTTCTTTGGATGCTTCCCGTTTTCATTATTTTGCGTTATGTACATGTCCAATAGGCTCCTCTTGTCCATGTAAATTTCCATGTTAATTCACCCCGAACTTTCTCCCTCTTTACTGATGCTGCCTCATGTATTACAGAAGGAAGCCAGACCCATAGCAGTGGCCCCATGTCATCATCCATAGTCTCTATACTGAGTTGGTTTTAGCTACACAAACACGTCGTCTGTCCTCTGAAAATCACGTCTATTTTTTTTCTCTCTCTTTTTGGAAGTTAACAGCCACCATCTTGACACAGCAATGTCATAGTTTTCTTTGAGCCAATTGAACGCAAGACGTTCCATTGAGCCAGTTGAACGCAAGACGTTCCATTGAGCCTGTTGAACGCAAGACGTTCCATAAATGAATTCACGAAGAACGAATCGGTATACTAAACTCCTCCCCACTTATGCCCAGGATGAGGAAAATTGATTATCCTTTGTTTAAAATGACTTTAATTTCACCCTGGTATACCTATTACTCACGGAACAGCTTGCAAAGTTAATGATAGCAAAGATAAGAAACTCATTAGCTCTCCTTTGTAACAGTGTATGATGCTCGTCCCAAGATCAGAGCAGCACACAAAGCTGAATATCTAGGTAATATTCTGTGGAGCTCGAGTGCATCCGGGTTCATTTTTACGTTATTATTGCATCAACGGACACCCTACCTTCAGACAGTACGCTGCTGCACTGGCGTACGTGTCCGTCTTACCTTGTACGTAATTACGGACGACAGGTGATAAGATTGACCGCTGAATGCGTATTGTTCGTTCCTTATATGTGTGTGTGTGTGTGTGGACCTGGTCTGCTTACAGGACCTACTGCTTCATCAACATTCCCAGTGACACGTGAGGGAATGGTGTAATTCTAACCTTGTGCCGAGAGCGACTTGTCATAAAGAGTTAGATTAAGCAGCGATAGAACACTGTGATGTGCGCTCATTAAGCTGGTGGCTTTCGCAAAGCTGGAGACTCATTCAGGAGGGAATTTTAACCCGCCGGAGTTGATCAGTTCGAAGGAGTGATAGTGGCTCAAGTCTTTTTTTCCTCATTTTAGGGAGATATCATTACTCCACCGAGTGGTCAAAAGTTACCCATCTTAATCCACTTGTTCTGTGGTCAGCGAGATCCCGAATCACCTCTCTAGTGACCTAATGGGCTGTGGATAACCCGTTAGCACTGGGGAAGTGTTTTGACTCCTAAGGGACACAAGGCATTTCAGCGGTATTTTTCAGTGTCTAGAATGTACAGGAGCAGCAGCAACAGCAGAAGGCTACGCAGGGCTGTAATCACCTTATCTCGAGAGACTTTTGTTGTCTGAGCCTCGCTAATGCCATTACACCGCGAGAGGGAGAGAAAAGAAGGCCTTGAGCCAAATCACTGAGCTAAGCTCGCACCACCACAATCATCACCACTACCACCACTCCACCACTTCTGCTAAATGATCACGTTGTCTGCTTAGGACTTTGTCTGCTAATCACACTGTCTGCTAAGACAGAAGTGGAATAAGGAACGTTACAAGAGTTAGGAAGAAGCTAGGATAAAATTTTCTTAGGGCTCAGGGAGGGAGGAGAAGGAGGAGGAGGAGGCAAGCTGAAGCGATTTATCTTTTAGTGTCACTTCTTCTGCGTGTGACTGTATATACCTTTCTTACTCCAGTGCATTCGTGAGCAAATACACACACCTTTATAGTGTGTATTCTTACTCCCTGGATGTTTACCCACCACCAAGAACTCTTAGGCAAGTTATAGCAACGAGGCAAGTCGTAAGGTTGGAGAACTAGATAATAATTTTCCTAGATTGTATTATTCCTCCTTCGCGTTCTGCTGTCACGACCCTCCACCCTAACACTTCCTTTTGGTTGAAGGAATTAAGATTACATCTGATGAACTGCAGCAGCAGCAGCTTCTTCTTCTTCAGCGCCACCAGGAATTCTCGCAACTGAAGTTTATATATATAACAAAAAGCTTCTAAGGCTATAGAAACGATTTGCCTACCCCGCGGGCGCTAGGGTCAAATCCGACAAAAGTAGAGTATCAAGATAGATTACTATGAACTGTGTGCGAGGGCGACGTATAAATGTCAATTTTACCTGCCGTATCATATCGTTCCATCTCGAATGCTATGTATTTAATGATGAAAATTTTCATGCTACTTATAAACTCTGATATTTTTCTTTGCTGTTTACATAGATTTAATCACACTGTCGGCCACTACCAAAAGCAAATTGATATCTTTTTCTCTTTAAGCTTTCGTCTTTTGTTGTATATATCAGTAATCTAGGAGTGAAAATACGCTGTTACTTAGAAAAAAGATGAAAAAGCTTTTTTCCAGCTGTGTTCCGATATGACGCATCCTTCCTCCACAGTCGATGCCATAGATACGTTGCTGGCGTACACTTATTCTGTGTTTGTTTCGTCTCATATATGATGGAGTGGATGCGAGCTATTAAGGAGGCGAAGCCACAGTTTTTTTTTTCTAACTGTTCATCCATCCGGACCCACAATTTTTTTTGTGTTATTTCTTCCATCCAGCAAAATACTATCATACATCTAAGGTACGTTCGATATCGCTCCCCCTTCCTTCGCCTTCGCCTAACATATAACCCATACCATAAATAAACAGGATATTGTGTCCATTTGTATAACCACTTACATAACATCTCAGTCCAGAACTCATATAATCCATAGACCCACGACAATGACCTGGCGATCAGCGGGGGTGCATAACACTCCCACACCATCGTAACCTCCTCCAACCCCGTGAGGGGGGACGACATTCAGTAGTTTCACCCTTACGCCAAAAACGCAGTGTCTTTACCTTCACGACATCCATATCTAACAATGACTCGTCCGCCATTTGAGCCTTTCCTCCTTCTTCCCTTCCTCCTCCTCCTCCTCCTCCTCCTCTTCGTCGAACTGTGGAGCCGTGCGGTAAACATGCCACGGTGCGAGGGCATTGTGTGCTTAAATGGATCCTTTTGTAGTCTGATATTGGTTCCACTCCATGAACTTAACTGTTGCCCTGAAGAGCACACCTTTCGCTATTCCACCTGGTTTACCGTCACCCTACCCGCCTGCAGGGACGTCTGTTGAAACACTATGGCCAGATAGTGTATCTGGCTGGTTGAGGTGGGGTGAGGTGAATAGTCCATATTTTTTGGCTCCTAGAAGTGATGGACGGATCTGTCTTGCTGGCAGTGTGGGTTCAGGAGATGACACTGGGAATTATAGAGATTCAGATATGGAAAGGGTTATTAATGTTTCCCACACAGACAATGCAGTTACTTCGAGGGCAATACAGAATCGATGAAATATGCGTGGTTATCCAAACAATATGGCGTAACAGGGATATCTTTTTCGATTAATGACCTTGACTCTGTTACTTAGCATTTGTTCCTGAGTTCTCATATATATATGTTTCATACATATTCGCCATTTCCCCCATTAGCGAGGTAGCGCCAAGAACAGAGGACTGAAATCTCTGTGGGAAAATCCTTACTTGGCAAACTTCACTGTTCCTTCTTTTGGAAAAGTAAAAACTGGAGGAGAATACTATTTAGTTTGGGGTGGTCATGAGCTCAGTCCCAACAGTTATGAAACAATGCGAGAAAAACAGTGATAGTTCATTAGAACCTTGAGGCACGCCACTGGTGGACTCTACTAATTTCAAGAAGACACAACTGACATGCGTCCTTTACTCGCTTCCAAAAAGATAATCGTCGATGAAGTAGTCCGTTTGTTATTCTTGCATTTGGGTCAGTGTCAAATGCTTTCTAGTGTTCCAGTGTCAGATGCTTTCTGGTGATCTAGTGTCAAATGCTTTCTGGTGGTCTAGTGTCAAATGCTTTCTGATGATTTAGTGTCAAATGCTTTCTGGTGGTCCAGATACAGATATTCCAACCAGGCTTCTCTTTTGTCTCAAAGTCGTCCCGAGACCATGATGTCTCTCACTTAGGTAGTTTCTTATCTTCGGGGAATCGTACAGTTGCTTCCTGATCCCCCAGGCAGACTGGTCTACGGTTTAGTACATCCTCCTGGGCCTCCTGTTTTTACAGATAGATATAATGTTTACCTTTCCCTTGGCAGGTAATCTCTTACCAGCGACATCTTGTGTGTGTGTGTGTGTGTGTGTGTGTGTGTGTGTGTGTGTGTGTGTGTGTGTGTGGGGTTGGGGGGTGTTTACCTTGTACAGTACTGGGAGACAGTTCTTCACTCGTGGGTTCCCATCTCCTAACATTGCTATCCCATCAAGAGACCTTGTAAACCTATGTAAACTGACGATATTCAAAGTCACCTTGCTCTTTAAGTTTGTGTGTTTTAGTGTGTATGTGGCTGTGTGTATGTGTGTATGTGTCTGTGTGTATGTATGTCATTGTACATACCTATATACCTATATTGGTACAGAAGTCAAAATATTCTGACATAAAAACATCAGTCCATTCATCACAGTCCAGATGATGAATATATGATATCAGCCATGACTCTCTTATTTCTTCGACATCACCTTGTGAAGGTTTTTTTTTTGGGTAGGGGTCCCATAGTGTAGGTTTCCTTCCCTTTTTTTAGTATGCTTACTGAGTAATATATATATATATATATATATATATATATATATATATATATATATATATATATATATATATATATATATATATATCTTCTTTTCTTTCTTTTAAACTATTCGCCATTTCCCGCGTTAGCGAGGTAGCGTTAAGAACAGAGGACTGGGCCTTTTTTGGAATATCCTCACCTGGCCCCCTCTGTTCCTTCTTTTGGAAAATTTAAAAAAAAACGAGAGGGGAGGATTTCCAGCCCCCCGCTCCCTCCCCTTTTAGTCGCCTTCTACGACACGCAGGGAATACGTGGGAAGTATTCTTAATCCCCTATCCCCAGGGATAATATATATATATATATATATATATATATATATATATATATATATATATATATATATATATTTTAATTTTTTTATTATACTTTAACGCTGTCTCCCTCATCAGCGAGGCAACGCAAGGAAACAGACAAAAGAAAGAGACAAATATATATATATATATATATATATATATATATATATATATATATATATATATATATATATATATATATATATATATATATATATATATATATATATATATATATATATATATATCACCTCTTGCACCTTTCTCTTGACCTCCTGTCTCTTTCTTTTATACTTCTCCCACTCAATTGCATTTTTTCCCTGCAAAAATCGTCCAAATGCCTCTCTCTTCTCTTTCACTAATACTCTTACTTCTTCATCCCACCACTCACTACCCTTTCTAAACAGCCCACCTCCCACTCTTCTCATGCCACAAGCATCTTTTGCGCAATCCATCACTGATTCCCTAAATACATCCCATTCCTCCCCCACTCCCCTTACTTCCATTGTTCTCACCTTTTTCCATTCTGTACACAGTCTCTCCTGATACTTCCCCACACAGGTCTCCTTCCCAAGCTCACTTACTCTCACCACCTTCTTCACCCCAACATTCACTCCTCTTTTCTGAAAACCCATACTAATCTTCACCTTAGCCTCCACAAGATAATGATCAGACATCCCTCCAGTTGCACCTCTCAGCACATTAACATCCAAAAGTCTCTCTTTCGCACGCCTGTCAATTAACACGTAATCCAATAACGCTCTCTGGCCATCTCTCCTGCTTACATAAGTATAAAAAAAGGGCAAATGAGAGTTGGGGTGAGAGACTATCAGTAAATTTTAGGGAGAATAAAAAGATGTTCTGGAAGGAGGTAAATAGGGTGCGTAAGACAAGGGAGCAAATGGGAACTTCAGTGAAGGGCGTAAATGGGGAGGTGATAACAAGTAGTGGTGATGTGAGAAGGAGATGGAATGAGTATTTTGAAGGTTTGTTGAATGTGTCTGATGACAGAGTGGCAGATATAGGGTGTTTTGGTCGAGGTGGTGTGCAAAGTGAGAGGGTTAGGGAAAATGATTTGGTAAACAGAGAAGAGGTAGTAAAAGCTTTGCGGAAGATGAAAGCCGGCAAGGCAGCAGGTTTGGATGGTATTGCAGTGGAATTTATTAAAAAAGGGGGTGACTGTATTGTTGACTGGTTGGTAAGGTTATTTAATGTATGTATGACTCATGGTGAGGTGCCTGAGGATTGGCGGAATGCGTGCATAGTGCCATTGTACAAAGGCAAAGGGGATAAGAGTGAGTGCTCAAATTACAGAGGTATAAGTTTGTTGAGTATTCCTGGTAAACTATATGGGAGGGTATTGATTGAGAGGGTGAAGGCATGTACAGAGCATCAGATTGGGGAAGAGCAGTGCGGTTTCAGAAGTGGTAGAGGATGTGTGGATCAGGTGTTTGCTTTGAAGAATGTATGTGAGAAATACTTAGAAAAGCAAATGGATTTGTATGTAGCATTTATGGATCTGGAGAAGGCATATGATAGAGTTGATAGAGATGCTCTGTGGAAGGTATTAAGAATATATGGTGTGGGAGGCAAGTTGTTAGAAGCAGTGAAAAGTTTTTATCGAGGATGTAAGGCATGTGCACGTGTAGGAAGAGAGGAAAGTGATTGGTTCTCAGTGAATGTAGGTTTGCGGCAGGGGTGTGTGATGTCTCCATGGTTGTTTAATTTGTTTATGGATGGGGTTGTTAGGGAGGTAAATGCAAGAGTCCTGGAAAGAGGGGCAAGTATGAAGTCTGTTGGGGATGAGAGAGCTTGGGAAGTGAGTCAGTTGTTGTTCGCTGATGATACAGCGCTGGTGGCTGATTCATGTGAGAAACTGCAGAAGCTGGTGACTGAGTTTGGTAAAGTGTGTGGAAGAAGAAAGTTAAGAGTAAATGTGAATAAGAGCAAGGTTATTAGGTACAGTAGGGGTGAGGGTCAAGTCAATTGGGAGGTGAGTTTGAATGGAGAAAAACTGGAGGAAGTGAAGTGTTTTAGATATCTGGGAGTGGATCTGTCAGCGGATGGAACCATGGAAGCGGAAGTGGATCATAGGGTGGGGGAGGGGGCGAAAATTTTGGGAGCCTTGAAAAATGTGTGGAAGTCGAGAACATTATCTCGAAAAGCAAAAATGGGTATGTTTGAAGGAATAGTGGTTCCAACAATGTTGTATGGTTGCGAGGCGTGGGCTATGGATAGAGTTGTGCGCAGGAGGATGGATGTGCTGGAAATGAGATGTTTGAGGACAATGTGTGGTGTGAGGTGGTTTGATCGAGTAAGTAACGTAAGGGTAAGAGAGATGTGTGGAAATAAAAAGAGCGTGGTTGAGAGAGCAGAAGAGGGTGTTTTGAAATGGTTTGGGCACATGGAGAGAATGAGTGAGGAAAGATTGACCAAGAGGATATATGTGTCGGAGGTGGAGGGAACGAGGAGAAGAGGGAGACCAAATTGGAGGTGGAAAGATGGAGTGAAAAAGATTTTGTGTGATCGGGGCCTGAACATGCAGGAGGGTGAAAGGAGGGCAAGGAATAGAGTGAATTGGAGCGATGTGGTATACAGGGGTTGACGTGCTGTCAGTGGATTGAATCAAGGCATGTGAAGCGTCTGGGGTAAACCATGGAAAGCTGTGTAGGTATGTATATTTGCGTGTGTGGACGTGTGTATGTACGTGTGTATGGGGGTTGGGCCATTTCTTTCGTCTGTTTCCTCGCGCTACCTCGCAAACGCGGGAGACAGCGAAAAAAAAAAAAAAAAAATATATATATATATATATATATATATATATATATATATATATATATATATATATCCCTGGGGATAGGGGATTAAGAATACTTCCCACGTATTCCCTGCGTGTCGTAGAAGGCGACTAAAAGGGGAGGGAGCGGGGGGCTGGAAATCCTCCCCTCTCGTTTTTTTTTAATTTTCCAAAAGAAGGAACAGAGGGGGCCAGGTGAGGATATTCCGAAAAAGGCCCAGTCCTCTGTTCTTAACGCTACCTCGCTAATGCGGGAAATGGCGAATAGTTTGAAAAAAAAAAAAATATATATATATATATATATATATATATATATATATATATATATATATATATATATATATATATATTTGGAAAGGATCACAATTTTGCGCGTGATCAAGATATTCCTATGAGTCCACATGTTTACCAAATGGCGTTCTAGCTTCGTCTCTTCGATGTATATCAACTGACTGTTATATTTCTCTCTTGTGTCTCCCCTGATGATGTGATTATTACACGAAAGTGCACTTGGGAACTTTTCGTGTTTCATTTTCCTCGTGGACTCATAGGAATAATATATCTATATATATATATTTGAAAGTCAAAAGGATCACGTAGGATACGTTTCCTGTGCATGAATTAACACAAGGTTTAATTACTCTCATAGTTAATGATGGCTTTCACCCCCACCGAAAAAAAAGTACCGTAAATGTATCCTTGTTTGTGTTTAATGAACTGATGTGTTTTCAACACTGCGTTCAAGCACGAAATAAAAGACTGGAATTTGTTCGCGGAACTTTTGTTTTTAAATAGACAACAGTCGTTTCCCCATGTGCAAACGAGTTCCTAGCCTCCTGGAATGAACGAGTTTCTAGCCTCCTGGAATGAACCGCAGATGGTTGGTTATTAACGACCAACTAATGAGAGGATATGTTGCAATTTGCATATATAAAAACATCTACGTACTGTGGCATTGACGTGATTCATAGTTTTGTCTGTATGATTACGAATGCGATTCTTTTTTTTCGTACAATCTGGTTAAGGATCGTCATTTCTGTGTGTATGTGGTGTGTGTGTGTGTGTGTGTGTGTGTATGTGTGTATGTGGTGTGTGTGTGTGTGTGTGTGTGTGTGTGTATGTGGTGTGTGTGTGTGTGTGTGTGTGTGTGTTTACGGGTACTCGAATTCATGTTATTGTAGTAACATTTCATATTCAAGCTCATCTTTTTAGCATTACTTAGGACAACAATACCTTTCCCCCTTTTTTTTTCCCATACTTGGGGTCGTAGTGAATAGTCTAATGCTGGGGTTTTTTAACCATTACTTTTATATGTATGTGGACCACGTAGAGACACCCGCTGTGTCTCTGCAGACCAACCTTAGCATATATCCAATATTATACCGGGTCCGCAGACCACCCCCAGCATATATACGATATTATACCGGGTCCGCAGACCACACCCAGCATATATCTAATATTATACCGGGTCTGCAGACCACCCTCAGCATATATCCAATATTATACCGGGTCTGCAGACCACCCTCAGCATACATCCAATATTATACCGGGTCCGCAGACCACCCTCAGCATATATACGATATTATACGGGGTCTGCAGACCACCCCAGCGTATATCCAATATTATACCGGGTCCGCAGACCACCCTCAGCATATTTCCAATATTATATCTAGTCTAAAATCACACGCAAGAACGAATTCCGCAGACCACTGGGAAAATCGTCCAAGGTCCACATGTTGCGAACCCTTGGTCTCATGCGAGATGAAGGGCCTCACATCGAAAGGGGAATTGAGATAATTCTTAGCCCAATCGTCAGTTTAACGAAAGCTAAAAACCGTAGAATAATTACGACCAAATGTATGGTCATTGTCACAAGGACGTAGTGTCTGTGTGTGTGTTGGGATTTAAAAGCTTTATGAATTGTTTGCACCTGATGAAGAGGTTGTAGCCGTGGAAATATGGAATGCTGCATGTATGAAAAGTACATGGTTAATACAACATATCTGGACTCCTAATCGAATTGCGATTTCGCCTTCATAACTACGATCATGGACCAGTGGGATCAACATATCAACAAGGACCTAGTTTACTGACCAACCCCTGTGGGTGGATGAACAGCTGGGTTGACAGCTAGGTTGACTCGAGACCGACTGTCGTAGCTAGAATTGGAACTATTGCGCCCCGTGAATGCGTCACAGTCAGGTACGCTAACCGATACACCACAGTGATTCACATATATATTGTGCTTGGCAATATTAGTCTAAATATTCTTAGATATTATCATTATTGTCGTTATAACTATTATTATTATTATTATTATTATTATTATCATTATTGTTGTTATTGATTAATCAGTTATCACAATATTATTACTATTATTATTATTATTATTATTATTATTATTATTATTATTATTATTATTATCATTAATATTACAAGACTTTTGTCACATCTCTTCCTCGTCATCATCTTCATCAGTGCCCCCCCCACCATACACACACACACACACACACACATACACACACACACACACACATACACTCAGGTCCAAACCTTACCACTGAGAACCCTCGACACCACCAAGTTGACCCACCTTCCCTACAACCACAACAACAATATGATGACGTCGTCTCTTGGTCTCCTATGTCACCCATCATTTACCCGAGTCTCACGAGCCACATCAGAGCTCAGACCATCAGTTTGACCATTAGGAACGTAGGGGTGAGGGACGGTGGTGGTGCTGGCTGACGTCCACTCCTGCTGGGGACTCGTTACACTGTGGGGAGGTGAGCGTCACAGTGCTGGACTGACCAGTACGTTATGTGGCGGAGGGGCGTCCACACACACACACACAAAAACACACACACACACCCCTAGCAGGCCAGTACGTTATGTGGCGGAGGGGCTTCCACACACACACACACACACACACACACACACACACACACGCACACACACACCCCAAGCAGGCCAGTACGTTATGTGGCGGAGGGGCGTCCACACACACACACACACACACACACACACACACACACACACACCCCAAGCAGGCCAGTACGTTATGTGGCGGAGGAGCGTACACACACACACACATACACACCCCACCCCAAGCAGGCCAGTACGTTATGTGGCGGAGGGGCGTCCACACACACACACACACACACACTCCAAGCAGGCCAGTACGTTATGTGGCGGAGGGGCGTCCACACACACACACACACACACACACACACACACCCCACCCGACCCCACCCCAAGCAGGCCAGTACGTTATGTGGCGGAGGAGCGTCAACACACACACACACACACACACAACCCTCCCTCACCCCACAACACCCCGAGCAGGCCAGTGTAATCTCTGTGCTACTGTGGCGTAATTACCTTTCCTGCTTAATCTCTGAAATGCTAAACTCCTCGAGCTGCTGAGAAGTGAAGTACTTCCTCCCTTGATGTAAGGTTTTACAATTAACAGTTTCGTGGAAATCTTGTTAACAGTTGAAGTCTGTTCTTTCCTTTTAAAGTGTTTTAGGAACTACTGTATTACGTGAGTGTAATCTCCATTTCACAGTGGCGTAATTACATTTACTGCTAAGTTTCTGAATCTTTAAACCCAGGCTAATGTGAACTGAATTATTTCCCCCCTTGATTTAAGGTTTCAGAATCTGCTTCTTACAAATGACAGTCGTAACTAATTAAAAGTAGCATTTCTAAAGAAATTGTGTAACTGCTTAAGTTTATTGTTTCTTTGCGGATTAGTTAAGAACGTATTGTATCCGCAAAATTATTCCCATAAACTTCCTTAAGGGATAATTAACCCCTACTGCAAATACAGAGGCCACATGTTCGTTAATTAGGAGTAAGCTCTTCGGCTGAAGCGAAGCTATAGCGCTCTCTTCCCATAAGACTGTACCATCTCGTTACATGTCTGTGCTAATGAAGGCATACGATGTGATTAAGGGGCCCATATGTGTGTGGCCCTGTACTTTACAAGGGTTTTTATACCTATTTGAGCGTGTGTATCTGTAGTCTGTGTAGGCGTGTGTGTGTGTGTATCTGTAGTCTGTGTTGGCGTGTGTGTGTGTGTATGTGTGTGTGTGTGTGTGAGGCTCCATTTGCTTATGTGTTTGATTTTGAGGTGATGTACCGTCTACTGGTGTTGTCTGGGCCCTTACCTAGATTAGAGTCTACTGTTAATTTGTTTTATTGAATGGAACTGTCCATCAGGTTAGGATGTGTCAAGTTTCAAACACCCTCCTCTTCTTGGAAGGCCATATAGAATTCCATATAGCTTTGAACGACCTAAGACAATTTTGCTGCTGTACAGTGGCCATCACCACACAATCCTCGTTGTTATCCATCTGACAATAGTCGCAAGTAGAATTCTTCACAATGGCGTAGTGAGAAATGAAAGAACTGAATAAGAAGACTCATATTGAAGAAGACACATAAGATCGCGCAGTTTACAAGGGAGCGACGTGGGCGACATATCTTATATGAATAATCATGGTCGAGACATTGTGAACCTACACAACGCCGGTCATAGATTAACCTAATGTATGAGTGGGAGTACAGACCATTGCCTCAGTGGGTCAGTAGAGAGTGAACGGCGCATAACAGTGTTCAACGCCTCGAGTCCATGGGGATGGTTTAACAATGTTCAGTGCCTCGAGTACATGGGGATGGTATAACAGTATACAGGCTGAGACCTCTGGTGCTTTAATATATACGATGTGGTATACCGGGGTCGACGTGCTGTCAGTGGATTGAACCAGGGCATGTGAAGCGTATGGGGTAAACCATGGAAAGTTTTGTGGGGCCTGGATGTGGAAAGGGAGCTGCGTTCACTCAGTATTGCAAAAGATTATTACAGGAGACAAGGGGATCCTTAACTTCGGAAAGGACAGGCCAGACACTAGGCGGTTATGAAGACAACAGGTAGCAATTCACTTCCCTTCCAAGCGCTTTTAATGTGCTTTTGATAGTTCCTTCAACTGCATTGAAAGTTTTACTGAAGCTTTTCCAAGCTACGTTCATTTCGTTTTCATTGACCATATCATCCTAGATTTACCTGTCAAGAGAAATGCGAAGATAATTCATTTGCTTGTTTAATATCGGGCAATTTTTCTCGACTTCCACGTTGACCAACATTACTTACAGTGTTGAAAGCGACCTCGAAAGAAATCTCATAAACTTTTCTCCAACTTCAACTTGCTAATGAAATCCTCATGTGTAGTTAAAACTAAATTTAATCTATATTCTCGTCGCGAGCATGTTTCTCGAATAACTCGATAAGACATAGCACCCACTTGAGATACTGGAATGTTAAAATCGCTTACAATAATAAAATCGTTTTCACGATAGATTTGTGCTAACAGATCATAAAATCTCTTATTTACTTATGTGCCTGTGTGGGGAGCCTATAAACTAGCCCTTCTGTTGTTTTCTTTGAAGCCGACATTCCCAACTGTTACAACATTTTCTACGACGGAGTTTTAACGAAGAGCAAGACACCACCGCCTACTTTGTTTACTCTGTCCCTGTCAAACAGGATGTACCCTGGAATTGCACATTCGGCGAGGGGTTCTTCATTGTTATCCTCCGAAGATTCGAAAATGTCATTCATATCACAATTTCCTTCAAATAACACTGTTCGTCCCGTGAGATTTGATCGCTCTTCTCCGAGCGTTAATATACAGTATTTTTAGATGAAATTGAGACTTATTTCGATGAGTTCTACAATATAGAGTTTGTGGTAGAAATATATCAGATTTTTGAGTGCAGTTGCCAATTTGGAGATCGTATTGCTCTTGAAAGCCTGTCACTATGGACTCAAAGTATGTTATTTACGCTTAACAAGGCTCTCATTGTAATAGCAAGCACCTTAAAGTCGGTGTTGGCCCAGATACAACATCAAATAGACCTCCCTAACCAAAACCCCCTGAGACATCTGGCACCATTTATGTCACCCATACGCTGACAGCTACCCACAGCCTCCCAGCTCCTCCCTGAGGTTATCCAAACATTTATCCATAACCCCAGGTCCCCACTCACACAGGTACACCGTCAGCCAGGCCCAACCACAGATCCTTCCGCTTCTCACGGAAAGCCCCCTCTGGCCCCAGACGAGACGATACATAGACTCTCAGGCCTACAATAACAGACCAGGAGTGTACTACTCAACTCCTCACCAGCGACACGGGATTCGCCCTCAGACCAGTTAGAAACAGACGAGAGAATAAGAGCGAGTCATAATTTTCACCCAACACACCTCAGTGATAAAAATTATTCATCATAATCTCCAGTTCTCGACAAACAGACGCTTTGACCTTCTACACGCATAGATAATGGGAAAAAGAAATTATAACAGACTTTATTCTCATAAACAGCCCCGTGGTGCCTCAAACCAAACACCAATTGAAATCCCAAGATATATTTAACCTACCAACTGAACTATATACGATCAGATACACGAGCTGGTGTGGCTATACGTAGGGTTCAGGAAATGCTTACAAAACAACATAGTGATGACTTTCGGGTCTTCGAAACCTTACCAATAGAATTAATGACATCAATGGGCCTAGTTTATAGTGTTAGAACCCATATCCCCTTCACGGGTGGATGATGTCTTCTGTCACCAGATTACTACACGATCATTTGGATACCTAAACCAGCCAATATCATCGGTAATTTTAAGACGAGACAGACGAACTTAGGACATTCACCCACAATTACTATAGGCATAAATGTATTGAAATTCATTAGATGTTTCACGATTTAAAACACCTGGGGGTCGAGCTCTCCCACTTTTATAGGTCAGTCAGCCTAGTCCACACCAGATATGATTCCATGACAAAATCCACCACAATATCCATATCAGACAAGGTGACCTCACAAACAGCGTTCATATCCCCATGATAGTCCATGTATCAACCTTTCCTTATCCTCATCCCCGGTACACACCGATGGCTTGGCTACCCAGAGAGCGAACTGGTGACGTATTTAGTGAAACGGTTCACAAACTTTCTTCCCAGCGCTGACCTCAAAAGGGAAGCAGACCGATGAAATACATAAGGGGCTGGACAGGTGGTATGACATCGTCGAAAAAGCGGAAAATCAGCTGCAGTTCCTCGTATATGACGTACATTATCATGCCCTCCGCTTACTCCGGAGATAAGAGAAACTAAACACTGACGAAAACCTTCCATCCTGTTTCGCTTGACGTGAATTATCATCGGACAGAACCTAGGACGCACGCTTTTGTCTTTCACTGTATCTTTCTTTAATCCAGGTATTCCCGATTAGAAACATTTATTCAGGACACACACACCTCCACAAACTGGTGTCCAGTGTCATACATCTCGAGCACCTCGTGCCTAGAAATTTTTTTGCCCTCAATTGTCACATCAAATCACTAGGACAAGATTCCTAGCATAAAAGATCGTTCAAGCACTCACTCATCTTCTCCCAAAAGGGTCCTCTCTTTTCCACACTTCTCTCACTATTAAGTGCCAAAAGCACTCACACACAACCTCCACTCGCAGTCCACTTTCTCTTTCACTCTCAACAGTCACGAACTATTTTGTTTTTACTCTTGAACATATTCCCACAGCTCCTTCTTCATCACAGGTGCCACCACCTTGAACATATTCCCACAGCTCCTTCTTCATCACAGGTGCCACCACCTCGTTTGCTCTCGTCCTCACACTAACCCCAGACTTCACCTTTTGGACATTTCCAAACCATTCTTTCCCCTTCCCCTTGAGCTTATATTGACTCAGAGCCAGAACATCATGTTCCTCTCTTTAACCTTGACACATTGTTTATTTCTTCTTCTCAACCTGATTACATCCAAACACGTTCAGACACCCTTGACTGAGGCTTTTTTGGGGGGGAACTGAGCTCGCTTCGTTCTTTCCTCTTTTCCTTCATAGAGAAAATGACACTACAAGAAAGGGAGATTTTCCAATCCCGTAACTCTCACTCCTATCAGTCAGTCATCTATAACAACATGCAGGAGTCACTGGTAATTTTTCTCATTGTGATTTCGCTGAAGACGAAGGTTTTTTTTGCGGATTAGAGTGACAAGTTGCGTGAGTTGTGTGTTGCCAAGTGTTGCGTGAAGGAGGAAGAGGAAAGAAAAAAGTTTGTGTTTGTGGATTGAGTTTCAGCAACCCAAGTGTATATAGGAAACATAGAAGAAAAGACACTAACATAGTCTAGGGCAGGGAAATATGGCATCTCAATTCTTAGCTATCACTCTGCTTTATTATTATATTTTTCCTTTTCTTTCAAACTATTCGCCATTTCCCGCATTAGCGAGGTAGCGTTAAGAACAGAGGACTGGGCCTTATATCATTATCATTATTATTAGTAGTAGTTGTATTGATAGTAAAAGTTGTAGTAGTAGTGGTAGTAGTAGTTGAAGTAGTAATAGTAGTAGCAGTAGAAGTTGTTTAAGTAGTAGCAGTATTGTAGTAGTAGTAGTAGTAGTAGTATATAAATATGGACCATCCGTGACACTGGAACAACTTCACTTACACCATTCAACAACCAGTCATAACCACGGCATGAACCAGCCAACCAGAAGACGGGACTCAAAATTTCCATATCGGATACGCTCTCTGAGTGGATCAACACCGCGAATAACGGATCAAAGATAATATTTGCGAAGCAATTTCGGGGACCGTAACGCTGGTGGGGGGCTATCGTCTCTCCTCTCAGTGAACTGCCACTCCCACACAGCTGCCACGATCTAACCCCCTAAGGCCCATCCTCAACGGAGAGACAGACATCCTTCCGCTACCTCCCGTATTACAGTAAACATAGAGAATGTTATTTTATAATCTAAGGGCCTCTTTGAACCAGGTATCCGGAATTCATGACTGTACTTCCATCCAATATGTGTGTGTGTGTGTGTGTGTGTGTGTGTGTGAGAGCTACGTATATATATACGTGGCAGGGGAGAGTCCCAGCGGTGGTAGCTTTTGTACACCAAATGCCGCTTCTGTTACATCAGCACCGCTGGGATCGTCAGAAGGCAAAGCTATAGCGTACCTTCTCGTAGGTATACACATCTGGCTCAGAGGGAAAACGAACAACTTAAATCTAATTCGATTTATATACTTTTCACTCTGTAATTTGAAGACTACAGTAAGAGGAATCAATGTTAAGAGGTGAAGAAAATTTATAGATTTACTTGTAAACTGAAACGCAAGCGGTAGAAACATACATGTGAAAACATTTGATTTTTTCTTTTTTCAGAAGCGTATGAATTTCTTTCAGGAGCATACGAGTTTCTTCCAAAAGCGTGTGATTTTTTTTTTTTTTTCAAAAACATGCGAGTCCCTGTCTTTCAAAAGCGTGTGAATCACATCCGCATTAAGTTGCCAAGTGTCTAATTGTTGTCAATTCATTAACTCGACCATTCTCCTTACGGTAGTCTCAATCTCAAGTATACCCACGAGGCAGCATCGGATGCCGACGTACGAATTCACTTTTGCTGCATATGGGAATTTCCTGGCCAATCAGCCGATGCTGCTTCGTGGCTCTACGTGAGAAGGAGAGTAAAGAGGAGAAGCAGGAAAAGTGAACGGTGGGTTTTGCTTTTTTTACTAAGAGGTGAAACTATTGTTGACCATGACCTTAGAAAGGCCCCCTTCCTCCTCCTCCTCCTGCAGAGGAGGTTGGTCGTCCGGGTAAATTTACCAGGGGCTGCACCTAGGCCAGGTGTAGGGCGACCGGGCACGGGTCTACGTGGAATATCTGTCATATTTCTAATTGGTGATTATTCCATATATCTCATCATGGTGAAGTGAAGGTTCTACGTGAGGCTGGAAATCCTCCCCTTTCGTTTTTAGTTTTCCTAAAGAAGGAACAGAGGATGGGGTCAAGTGAGGATATTCCCTTAAAGGCTCAGTCCTCTGTTCTTAACGCTACCTCACTAATGCGGGAAATGGCGAATAGTATATATATATGAGAATTCGAACCGGTCCAAAGATTGATCCCCGTAGCATACTACATGTTTCGAGCAACGATTATAAGGCTTGATCGTTAATCACCCTTCGTTGTTTACGGCCAGTCTGCTACTAAATTCCGGAACACTTACAAGACAACGTCGTGTGACTCATCTGTTGCTATTAACCTTTGGTGTGGCCTTTATGGAATGCTTCTTTTGAGATCTTAGTAGATGACATCATCTGGTGTGCTTTCATCATTACCTGACGTTACTTTCATTGCATGATACATACACAATAAAAGAATCATGTAGATTTGTCAGATATGAACGATTTCGTCGAAAAATGCTAACAAGAGTAAAGCGAGTGGTGGTCCTTTATGTGGTTTGGAATTGGCCTGTATGATGATTCCCATAAGTTCTATAGTTACAGACATAAAACTTTCCATGCAGTAATTTATTATCTTTTTCGCATATCGATGTAACATTGTCAAAAGTTCCATTAACTTGGAACTTTCCATATGTCAGGTACTGAAAAAGCAGTCGAGGCTTATCTATATAATTTTTCACTCTTTCATTGCCATCGGATGAAAATTATCAGGGCCTTCCGTTTTGTTTACTTACATTCCGTTTAATACTGATCTAATACTGATAGGAATGTATATATATATATATATATATATATATATATATATATATATATATATATATATATATGAAGTCTGTTGGGGATGAGAGAGCCTGGGAAGTGAGTCAGTTGTTGTTCGCTGATGATACAGCGCTGGTGGCTGATTCATGTGAGAAACTGCAGAAGCTGGTGACTGAGTTTGGTAAAGTGTGTGGAAGAAGAAAGTTAAGAGTAAATGTGAATAAGAGCAAGGTTATTAGGTACAGTAGGGTTGAGGGTCAAGTCAATTGGGAGGTAAGTTTGAATGGAGAAAAACTGGAGGAAGTGAAGTGTTTTAGATATCTGGGAGTGGATCTGTCAGCGGATGGAACCATGGAAGCGGAAGTGGATCATAGGGTGGGGGAGGGGGCGAAAATTTTGGGAGCCTTGAAAAATGTGTGGAAGTCGAGAACATTATCTCGGAAAGCAAAAATGGGTATGTTTGAAGGAATAGTGGTTCCAACAATGTTGTATGGTTGCGAGGCGTGGGCTATGGATAGAGTTGTGCGCAGGAGGATGGATGTGCTGGAAATGAGATGTTTGAGGACAATGTGTGGTGTGAGGTGGTTTGATCGAGTAAGTAACGTAAGGGTAAGAGAGATGTGTGGAAATAAAAAGAGCGTGGTTGAGAGAGCAGAAGAGGGTGTTTTGAAATGGTTTGGGCACATGGAGAGAATGAGTGAGGAAAGATTGACCAAGAGGATATATGTGTCGGAGGTGGAGGGAACGAGGAGAAGAGGGAGACCAAATTGGAGGTGGAAAGATGGAGTGAAAAGATTTTGTGTGATCGGGGCCTGAACATGCAGGAGGGTGTAAGGAGGGCAAGGAATAGAGTGAATTGGAGCGATGTGGTATACAGGGGTTGACGTGCTGTCAGTGGAGTGAATCAAGGCATGTGAGGCGTCTGGGGTGGACCATGGAAAGCTGTGTAGGTATGTATACACGTGTGTGGACATGTGTATGTACATGTGTATGGGGGGGGGGTTGGGCCATTTCTTTCGTCTGTTTCCTTGCGCTACCTCGCAGACGCGGGAGACAGCGACAAAGTATAAAAAAAAAAAAAAAAAAAAAAAAAAATATATATATATATATATATATATATATATATATATATATATATATATAACATATATATATATAACATATATATATATATATATATATATATATATATATATATATATATATATATATATATATATATATATATAACAAAGAAGGTAACTTTTGTTGACTGATTAGTTAGTATTTTCAATGTAAATATGGATTATGGTGAGGTACCTGAGGATTGACAGAATGCATATATAGTGCCACTATATAAAGGCAAGAGAAACATAGGTGAGTGGTCAAATTAGAAAGTTATGACTTTGTTGAGTGTGCCAATAAAGATGTATGGAAGAGTGATGGCATGTATAGATCATCAAACTAGGGAAGAACAATGTGGTTTGTGGAGTGGTGAAAGATATAGTGATCAGGTGTTTGCTTTAAAGTATGTCTGAGAAATACTTGATAGGGTTGATAGAGGTGGTCTGTGGTAGATGTTTGGAATAAATGGTGTGGAAGGGAAGCTATTAGAAACATTGAGTTTGTATCAAGAAAATAAGGTTTTGTGTGTGTGTGTGTAAGTAGGTCGAGGGGAGGGTGACTGGTTACAGGTGAAGGTGGGTCTGCAGCAGGAGTATACAGTGTCACTATGGCTATTTAATTTGTTTATGGATGGGGTTGTGAGGGAGGTAAACATAAGGGTCTTAGAAAGAGGGATGAGTGTGCATTCTGTAGGGATGAGGGGAACCTGGCAAGTGAGTCAGTTGTTTGCTGATGATGCAGCATTGTTGGCAGATTCAGGTGAGAAACTGCAAAAGTATGTGTCTGAGTTTGGAAGTGTGTGTGAAAGAAAGTAGAGAGTAAATGTGAATAAAAACAAGGTTATTAGCTCCAGCTAGGTAGCACAAGAAACAATCAAAGGCCACATCAGCTCTTATCTATTCTCTAGCTGTCATTTGTAATGCCTTGAAATCACAGCTCTTTTTTCCACAACCAGGCCCAAAGACCTTTCCATAGTTTACCCCAGGCGCTTCATATGCCCTAGTTCAGTCCATTGTAGAAAATGTGAATGTGTATCCCTGGGGATAGGGGAGAAAGAATACTTCCCACGTATTCCCTGCGTGTCGTAGAAGGCGACTAAAAGGGAAGGGAGCGGGGGGCTGGAAATCCTCCCCTCTCGTTTTTTTTTAATTTTCCAAAAGAAGGAACAGAGAAGGGGGCCAGGTGAGGATATTCCCTCAGAGGCCCAGTCCTCTGTTCTTAACGCTACCTCGCTATCGCGGGAAATGGCGAATAGTATGAAAAAAAAAAAATATATATATATATATATATATATATATATATATATATATATATAAGCGTACTATGGAAACAAATTGCATGTACACAATGTAAATAAAGTATCTTACCATCTTTTTGTGTGAAACAATATGACACCACAGAAGAAAGATTTTGAAAAATGCTTATTGGTTTTGCTAGACAATGCTATGCCTGTTTTTTATGATATTGTAATACATATAATGCTATCAACATTTCCTATTATTTGCCTTAATAAATGTTATACTGAAATCGTATTTCGAAGGAAATGGCTACAGTGTAGGGGTACCATAATTATTAACAGATTTGTCACACATTACTTGAAATTAGCTTAGAAAAGAGGAGGTCAAGAGGCCATCTACTGCAAGTATTCAATATTATCAAAGGTTTTAATAATCTTGATCTATCCAGTTCCTCAAGACTTTATTCGTCTGGTTTTACTCGTTGTAATGGATACAAATTTAAGGGCAAACAATGGAATGAGGCGAACACCTTTCTCTTACGATTGTTTACACTTGGCACAATTTGCCTGGGTGGATGAAAGCAGTGCTACAGATGCGCTTCCGAATAAACTTGATAAACACTTCAAGTCCACAGCTTATTTGCGTCCCCTTGGTCACAAAGACACTTTGTAGGTTATTCTCTATAGATTATCTGTATGCCTTATAACTTTTACCATACCCATTTGCGAGTTTCTGACATCTTCCATAAGTAATCTCAAAATGACCCAATGTTCTGTCGCTATTTGAATTCATATTTATATTTCTTTGTATTTTCGACTGTATATAATTAATGCATAGCTGAAGGCGAATATAAGTTCAACAGAGCACTTGGCTAATATAAGTTTAACAGAACACTAATCCCATCTCATCAATATTAGTCAAACGCATTTTCTTTAACGCAACGGTAAATGATAAATTAACATCACTTATTTCCTTATGACAGTTTTCCTCCACGCTGACCACAGACAGTGTTGCTCAACTGAAATTCTGACCATACCGCTGTTCCATCTCTCTCTCAGTTAAGAGTTGTAGGATCCTGTCAACCACTGGGGTCTTATCAAAGCAATGTCGTACAAGTATTTTTCCCCAAAACATTTCTAGATGGTTTGGGATTGACGCGTACTTTGATCACTGGTATTCCTTACTATGTATACTACTTATGTATTACGTAGTCGAATCTTAATCTAACATTGACAATCATATATAAATCTCGTTAGGGCAACGAGGCAATTTATTTTTTTTTCAATTAAACCTGATTATATGAATGATCTATGTATATTCATTCAAAGAATGATAGCTTGTGCATATTTATTTGCACTGAATATAATCATCTGTGTATGAGAAACTGTTGGCTTGTCCTAAATGTGCGTGTAAAGAGGAATTCTTTTGTACATACAAAGCAAAATTTCCAATACCAACAACTTAGACTCTGAGTGATGTACTTTGTGTTTGATTTTCATATTACCAGTGTCATATATATATATATATATATATATATATATATATATATATATATATATATATATATGTTTTTTTTTTTCAAACTATTCGCCATTTCCCGCGTTAGCGAGGTAGCGTTAAGAACAGAGAACTGGGCCATTGAGGGAATATCCTCACCTGGCCCCCTTCTCTGCTCCTTCTTTTGGAAAATTAAAAAAAATTGAGAGGGGAGGATTTCCAGCCCCCCGCTCCCTATATATATATATATATATATATATATATATATATATATATATATATATATATATATATATACTGGATATTTTCTCATAAAAAGGATAAATGAAATAGGACCTAGATTAGCATATTGTAAAAATGTATTACATGGGTAAAAGAGAAGACAAACGGAATACATTCCCTTTCGTAATCCCAAACAAATGACGAACTTTGTCATACTATTCCAATCCATTATACCAAAATACTCACTTGAGATGTAAATATCCTATGTCAGTTCCAAATAATCATTCGTAAGTACATTCCGAATACGCTTTTCAAAACACTACATTATATATCGGTAGTGTGACAAGAGGATATAAACGATTATATTGCACATAAAATCCCACTTCTAATTCCCCCTCATAATTCGTGGGTGATCCCGCTGGAAAACTAGAATATAATGAGATCAGCAACCCTTGGGGATCGTAAAAGCCAGGAATATATATATATATATATATATATATATATATATATATATATATATATATATATATATATATATATATATATATATATTGGTGCAGTAGAAGAGGAACAGGTATGAAACAGTTAATTCATTACAGGAACGAAGCTCCCAATCCATTTCATTTCACTGCTGGGTATTTCATCAATGTATTACTGTTTTCTTAGCTTAGAAAATGGAAGAGAATCTAACAGAAGGATGTTGTATAGTAGCATGTGGTTTTGTGGCTTAAAAACAATCGAGAGATTGAGGTGATTTTTCAAGAAAATAGGGCAAGGTGTGTTTTTCTATGGCAAGTTATGCGCCAATACAAGGCACTGATATCGAAATCAGTGTCAGAGAATACCAATAGAATTACTATTGATATGATAATGTTAATAATGATATATGTCATGTGTACCGAAACAAGGTCCCACAAGCCCCACAAAACTCCAATCCGTTCTATCCCGTGCATGCCTCTCATCCTCCTTAATGTTCAGGCCCCGTAACTCAAAGCTTGTTTCATACCATCCTTCCATCTCCTCAGTCCACCCCCTCCCCTATGTCCTTCCACTTTCTGACACACGCATATAAGACCTTAGTCAGTCTCTCTTCATTCATCCTCTCCACTAAACTATCTCAGCACACCCTTTCGCGATCCACCTCATCCGGCAACAAGATGAACCATACTGTAGTCATTTAAGAAAGCTTCTTTCATCACAGAAAATAGCATTCTTGTCAAATCCCACTTTACCTATGCTCATAGGCCTCTGTTTCAAGTCTCTCCTTGTTTCACCAGGGTATATACATTGTCTGGACATTCTTTTCAAGAAATAAAGAATACTATAAACATGAATCAACTATTTGGATAGACACGGAGGTGAAATAGGTAATATTCTATTTTTTCCTTTAGGTGATGTATTTTCTGTTTCAATTAAATCTTAATTTTTGATATGTTTACTCACGTGGACGACTTAACTAGTGAACAGAGGGAATTGAAAAGTTTGGAATGTTGTTTCATATGTCTGATATTGCACTGGAGGAGGAAAAGTTTAAAGAACTAAAAGCTATTTGTAATGAAATTTGAAAGAATGCGAAGAAAACGGAGAGAAAAAAATGGAAATGAAAAGTGAGTGTTTGAGTGCAAGGTATACAAGTGTTGATGGAGGGGAGGTCAGGGAAATATAGATGGAGGAGTGGTGAGGATTATTTAGATAGAGGAGATGTCAGGGTTACGTAGATGGAGGGGAGGTCAGAGTTATATATATGGAGGTGGGAGGTCAGGGTTATTATATAGAAGGAGGGGACGTCAGGGTTATATAGATGGAGGAGAGGTCAGTGTTATATAGATGGAGGAGAGGTCAGTGTTATATAGATGGAGGAGAGGTCATGGTTATATAGATGGAGGAGAGGTCAGGGTTATATAGATGGAGGAGAGGTCATGGTTATATAGATGGAGGGAGATCATGGTTATATAGATGGAGGGAGATCATGGTTATATAAATGGAGGAGAGGTCAGGGCTATATCGATGGAGGAGAGGTCAAAGTTATATAGATGGAGGGAGATCAGGGTTTACGGAGGAGAGGTCACCGTTATATAGATGGAGGCGAGCTCAGAAGTCTGTAGATGGAGGGAAGGTAAGAGGGATCTATAATACCTCAGAAAAGATTGCACGTCAACCCACCAGTGAGTGTAGCTGTGCGGTGGAGAGAGGGACATGTGTTTCCTGGGGAAGGAAGGCCATGATGGGCAATGTTGCGTGTGGAGGAAGATGTGTGCAGTTTACTTAAGCGACGTGTCGTTTGACCCACCTCCATGTGTGGGAGTTTAATAAGGAGGATACACAGTACACAGGAGATGAGTTGCTTTAAAAGCAAGAAGCAGATTATGAAGAACTGGTAGGGAGTTTGGAGATGAGTTTCCTTAAGAGCAAGAAGCGGATTATGAAGAAATTAATAGGGAGTGAAACAGCTGTTGTTTTATAGAAATTACAGAGTAGTTGAAGAGTGATGTCTAGTTATATCTTAAGGTGTCTCGGGTATATGGAAAGATAGGATACGGAGGGGAATTGAATAAAAGAAAAGTGTCTAGAGGAAACGTAAAGGGAAGTAAAGTAGTAGAGTGAAACATTTTAAGAGTTAGCCACATTTGTAAAAGTTAAGTGTGAAAAATTACTGCAAGAGAAATGCTTGGTTTGGTGTCAAACTTTACTTTGGATGAGCATATAGTATAGACTTACACAGAGGCAAAAAACAGTAAATATCAGTTAGACTGAAAGAATACCTCAGTTCTATTTCAACAATGTGTCTGTTTACCTTAGCTCTATTTCAACAATGTGTCTGTTTACCTTAGCCCTATTTCAACAATGTGTGTCTAATTACCTTAGTTCTGTTTCAACAATGTGTGTCTAATTACCTTAGCTCTATTTCAACAATGTGTGTCTAATTACCTTAGCTCTATTTCAACAATGTGAGTCTAATTACCTTAGCTCTATTTCAACAATGTGTGTCTAATTACCTTAGCTCTATTTCAACAATGTGTGTCTAATTACCTTAGCTCTATTTCAACAATGTGTGTCTAATTACCTTAGCTTTATTTCAACAATGTGTGTCTAATTACCTTAGTTCTATATCAGCAGTGTGTCTAATTACACTAGTTCTATATCAGCAGTGTGTCTAATTACCTTAGTTCTATTTCAACAACATATCTACTATTTTCAAAAAGGGATTGAATGTAGGATGCATCAAGTAAACGCTGCTGGGTAACCTAGAGACCCAACGTATTTGTATATATTGACAGACCAACCATCATTTGATGTCGAAGTCGTTAGCCATTTGTTTTATAAATTTCGAATGAATCACTAGCCGGTATATCGTCTGCAGCAACGCGTCCGAGGCAACGATACGCCAAAAAGGATTAACTGCCGGGCTTTGTCAAATGGTCAGACGTTGCCTCGTTGGCAATTTCCATTTCATTTACTCCCGTCCGAACTTCATTATCTTGGAATAGACGCCATAAGATTTCCAATTCGATTACCGTCTTCGATTAACTTCGTGCTTCCAACCTCGGGGGGATCTCACAGTCTTGTGGTATTCTAGAAGGAATTTTTTTTTTTCATGTTATTTAATCCCTCATGTAAGATGTGAATCCTTACGTTTATCGTCCTTTCCTTACAGCAATACGTAGTATTGACAGTAGCAATCCCTTGTACAGTAGATTCTCTAAAGTTCATTACCGATGATTCGATGCTTGTAGCATGAAGTAGGCGAAATCATTAACTTCCCCTCTTTCTCACCCCTCCACCTCGTCAAACGCCTGTGTCCGGATACGCATGCTGTTTTTAACCGTAAACAATTGCATCCCAGCTCAGATTAGAGTATAATTCTCTATACTGTATGCGGGTACGGATATAGCATAGCAAGAAGGATGCAGGAGCCATTATTTCCATCACTTGATTGAGGAGAAGCCGGTGTGGCTTACAGCCAGACCAGCTTGTCAGTCAGTCGAGGGGATATTCTTCAGTTCATGCTCAATTAAACGTCACGAACGTTTTCTTTGAAGTCACTGATGCTGTCAACAAAGGCCTTGTTTTCGGTCTTGTGGATCATGCCTCTCAAAGTTCTCTCGATTCTACGTAGTTATAGCGGGAGAGAATGTGTTCCTGGAGAGGTTATATATGGTGGAAGAGGTTATCTACATTGGAGAGGGTTCTGCTCAAAGGGTTTTCATCCCTCATCAGAGCCAAAATACCAGACGACAAGGAACCACAGGTGAAACGTGTGTATGGGGAAAATCTTTGATGATTTATCACAGAATTCCTCCTGTCTCGTATATCACCATAGATATCTTCTCTTCTTGCTCTACATAACGCGGCAGTAGCAGTCACCTGTTTCTTTCTCATCTCCTTATACCTAAGGACGTCAGTGGCTTTTGAATAGATTCCTTATCATCTTATATGGAGTCACAGAAAACGAACGGTGTCTCAGTCACAGAAAACGAACGGTGTCTCAGTCACAGAAAACGAACGGTGTCTCAGTCACAGAAAACGAACGGTGTCTCAGTCACAGAAAACGAACGGTGTCTCAGTCACAGAAAACGAACGGTCATATGGCGTATCCTGGCAAATGGAATTTTAACTGTACCCTAATTGGCTGTTTGTGTCTGAGTTGCCTCTTGTGTGGGCGGACGAGAAGGAACGAGACCATTTTCATTACTCGAATGAATGGCTTACTCTCGTAATTTTTTTTTTTAATTCCTTCCTTATGAATGTAATTGTTTTTTCTCAGTACTTCAAGTCTCAACAATAAAGGTATTATCATCAGCATGGTTTGTGGCCTGAATACTAAACGTGAACGATTGCTGCCGCGTATCTAGATAATTTAGAATATACCAGTGTGTTCAGGTGGTCTGGGTTGAAAGAGCGAATTTCCACGACGATTACGACCAATGGTTTCTACAGGAAAATAAAGACAGTGAGTTCGCGAGTTCGTCCAACTTATTTTCACTGAACAGATACGAGTGCTTGAGGAGAATCCAAGGTAGAGTACAACATACGTGCTCAGATAGTACGAGTTTTTGCATATGCACTACAAACGACCCAAGGCCTTTCCCTTTCACGGAACGAAATCTCCAAGTTTCTGAGGAAAACGGCGACACTTTAATAAGAGATAAACATAGTTTCCGACATAGTGTTCACTGTGAGTGTAGGATTCACCCGCAATCTCGAGGGAGTGCCAGGCAGCCTCGTCTTGCCAAGGACTTCTGTCCACAAGCTGGAAACATAAATAATTCACATTTGCATACGTCTTAATGAAGAAAAGATGTTTAATGTAAGAATTTCTTTATTTATATATATATATATATATATATATATATATATATATATATATATATATATATATATATATATACATATATATATATATATATATATATATATATATATATATATATATATATATATATATATATATATATATATATTTTTCTTTCAAACTATTCGTCATTTCCCGCGTTAGCATGGTACCGTTAAGAACAGAGGACTGGGCCTCTGAGGGAATATCCTCACTTGGCCCCCTTCTCTGTTCCTTCTTTTGGAAAATTAAAAAAAAACAAGAGGGGAGGATTTCCAGCTCCCCGCTCCCTCCCCTTTTAGTCGCCTTCTACGACACGCAGGGAATACGTGGGAAGTATTCTTTCTCCCCTATCCCCAGGGATAGAATATATATATATATATATATATATATATATATATATATATATATATATATATATATATATATATATATATATTTCATTTATTTATACAATTCATTATACTTGATCGCTGTCTCCCGCGTCAGCAAGTCAGCGCCAGGAAACAGACGAAGAACGGCCCATCCAGTCGTACACACATACTCACCTAAACGGCCATACACGCACATATACATAAATGTACACATGTACATATTCATACTTGCTTGCCTACATCCATTCTGGCGCTTTGCCCCGCCATACTTGTTTGCCGTTTTACGTGGTGTCGCCGGGAAAAGACAAGGAAAGGCCACGTTCGCTCACATCCATTCTCTAGCTGCCATGTGTAATGCACTGAAATCACAGCTCCCCCAATCCACAACCAGGCCCTACAGACCTTTCTGCAGTGTCGCCCGGTTCCTTTATATGCTTTGTTTCAGTCCATTGACAACACGTCGCCCCCTGTATACCACAACGCTCCAATTTACTCCATCCCGCGCACTGCTCTTACCCTCCTGCATGTTGAGGCGCCAAGCATTCAAAATCTTTTCCGCTTCGAAAAATATCGAGTTGCTTTAGGCACGACTGATTAATCTGGTGGACAGAGCACAGCTTGTATTAGAGAGAGAGAGAGAGAGAGAGAGAGAGAGAGAGAGAGAGAGAGAGAGAGAGAGAGGTGTAAAAATTCTGAACTAAATATTGATATCAACTCTGTTAAGAGAGGGTGCCTGTTGGCAGAGGTTATCAACAGGAAGAGTTTATCTTAGAGATTATGTACTGGGCACGATTTGAACTGAATAGAATTTTATACTAAATGAGGATATTTTAATAGAAGTTATATACTACAAAATGTTATCTACTGACACTTTTTATCTACTGGGAAAGCTATCAGGTAGTTGAGGGTTTCCTGGGAAAGGATGTCTCTTGGGAGAGATATATGTAATGGGAGATAATATGTTGTGGGAAAAGTTATATGGCGGGAAAGTTCTCTCAGCTGGGAAGGGGTGTTGGGAAAGATAGATATATTGGGAGTTAACATGTACCGGGAAAGGACATATGGTCAGAGACGTTATCTTCTCAAGAGCTGAAGGATGTGTCAGAGCTGAAGGACGTGGCCTAGTCAGAGGATGTGGCATCCTTTGGAGAGGATGTGGCCTCCTTCAGAGAGGATGTGGCCTCCTTCGGAGAGGGTGTGGCCTCCTTCGGGGAGGGTGTGGCCTCCTTCAGAGAGGATGTGGCCTCCTTCGGGGAGAATGTGGCCTCCAGAGATGATGTGGCCTTCTTCAGAGAGGACGTGGCCTCCTTCGGGAGGATGTGGCCTCCTTCAGGGAGAATGTGGCCTCCAGAGATGAAGTGGCCTCCATCAGAGATGATGTGGCCTCCTTCGGGAAGAATGTGGCCTCCTTCGGGAAGAATGTGGCCTCCTTCAGAAAGGACGTGGCCTCCTTCAGAAAGGACGTGGCCTCCTTCAGAGATGATGTGGCCTCCTTCGGGAAGAATGTGGCCTCCTTCGGAGAGGATGTGGCCTTCTTCGGAGGAGAGATATTCTTGAAGGCAAGCCGCAGACTGGATCTTATTTGACATTCTTTTGTGCCTCGACCTGCGAACATCCTTTCTTCGCTCGTGCCGACGCCTCCAAGCGACCGGTTCTCTAGTTTGCTTCATTTTGCGGGTAACTTTTGCCGTCGTGAGTTCAGCGCCGGAGAAACGTAATTTCGAGAGAGAGAGAGAGAGAGTTTCCCCCACTCCTTAAATCTAAATTGGCTTCGCCTTGGGTTCCACCGTCTTCGACAACTTCAAGATGTTATCCGGGGCAAGTCTCAAGCATCAACGTCTGTATGTTAGTCTCCTCGTTGTCAAAGCCTCTGTTCTCGGTGTCTTATGGTTTACCTCTTACTTGTATGTGGATTATCTCTTGCTTAGGAGAGAGGAGAGAGAGAGAGAGAGAGAGAGAGAGAGAGAGAGAGAGAGAGAGAGAGAGAGAGAGAGAGAGAGAGAGAGGCCATTTGATTATCTTGTCGTCATCTTGCAACTGTGTCTGGATCAGCTTATTAACCCTGTAGTAATTGAATTGATTTGTCGTATTTGTAGCTGGTTGATATGCCATGCCACCTCCCAGCTGGACTGTATCTGGCAAACCACCTGGCCACCTCCCAGCTGGGCAGAACCGGGCCCCACCACCTGGGGCCACGTCCCAGCTGGACGGTATCTAGTAAACCACCTGAGTGCTTAGCGTACCACAACACCCACACACAGCTGGTCAGCGTACCATCTGATCAGAACACCCCCACGACAATTAACCACGAATGAAACAAGTATATCCTTTTTCATCCTTAAATGTAAATGTGATTTTTTTTAGAATACTTTAAAGAAAAAATGGAACAAAGTTTGGAATAAAAAAGAATCATTTACGATTGACCACATGTGTATCCCTAAATTTGATAATTGTTGTACCATAATATGTGCTTTTAAATATGTCGGAATTGAAGGATAATGAAATTATTTGACTTATGGCTCATAAATCTAAAGGAAGAAGACAACGAGTTGTTTAGTGTTCTTGAATTCGTGAATGACGTATGAAAACCGTGTCCTACAGAGCAGCAGAATTGCTGAAGAGTTCTTCTATACTCGAAAATTCCAAATTTAATCCCTACATTCCGCAACTGAGGGGAAAAAAAATAAACACTATATACATACGTCACACGTAGTGTTAATAAGAGTGCCTTGACCTTTACAGTTCACACACACTCTCACATCGTGTCGTTGTAACAAGGGAGTGCGAAATTTGGGCTTTCCGACTTGTGTTCCATTGGTCTAAACGATAGGCCATTAAACTACGCCGGACATACGTTATATTTCTGTGTGGGACAGTCATTAGTTTATGGGTTATCTGTTCGAATGCGCTGTTGGATGGCTATTAGTTTATGGGTTATACGTTATAAAGCAGTATGGAAGTCATTGGTTTATGGTTTATCTGTTCGAATGCTCTATTGGATGGTTATAAATTAATGGGTTATACGTTACAACACTGTATGGGGTATTAGTTCATGGGTTATACATTACAACGCTGAACTGAATGGTTATTAGTTTATGGGTTGTACGTTACAACACTGTATGGGGTGGCCATTAGTTCATGGGTTATACACTACAACGCTGTACTGAATGGTTATTAGTTAATGGGTTATACATTACAAGCATGGTATGGATGGCATTAGTTTATGATTTCAACGCCACAACGCTTCATGGGATATAATTAATTTATGGGTTTTACGCCACCACACTGTATGGGATACTTAGTGGTTTATGATGGTTTATGATTTACAATATCCGTGTGGCTGTCGGGACGAGAGGAAACCACACAGGATCAGGTATAGTATTACAGAAGCAACTTAGGTAGAAGAAGAGAACTGGATACCAATGATATGATGGTATTTTTAAGGTTAAATTTTCCTTTTTCGTGAATCTACGTTTCGATTGCTGGGTAGGAACTACCATGTTCTTTCTTCACGCCAGTTTACCCAGCTCAGTTGTGACCAGTTGACCATTGTTTCTTTCTGTTTCAAATGTCTTCCTTCTATAAGGCCATGATATGATTGTGCTACAGATATAATTCAGCCGAGATATACTGGAGTGTATATAGGAGATAGATATACATTCGTTTCTTTGTGTACATATCTTAAGTCTTCTTATTTCTCATCGTTACGGTATATTTCACTCAGTTTAAACCTCTTCCTTTAAGCTCGACGTGAGTGCAGTAAGCCTCAAGGAAGGAGAGAACTTGTAGACTACACAGAGTTTGCCCTGATTATTTTTTTCCAGTACATTTGACTAAGTTTATAACCCATTTTCTATAACCTCAACATGAGTGCAGGAAGGCAGAAGGAAGGCAGGAAGGAAGGAAGGCAGGAAGGCAGGCAGGAAGGGAGGAAGGCAGGCAGGAAGGCAGGCAGGAAGGGAGGAAGTCAGGAAGGAAGGAAGGATGTTGGGAGACTAATAATGGTGTTTCTCCTGCAGGTTGTGAGGCAGCTGCTGAAGATGAGACTCGTCGTTGTTGTCACACCTTCCCCCCTCCTGTTGCTGATGATGGCTGCTGTGTTGCCACCATGGGGTAAGTGCTCGAGACCTCTCATTATTTCTCCACCGCCCTACTGATATTAGCCTCATTTCTTACTTTAATAGCCTATTATGCACGGCTTTAACAGATGCCTTTCTGGAAAATCCAGGTACGTAATGGTATTCCACTTCAGACTTCTTGCCATGTGTCTAGTACCACCTATGGTATTTTACTTTCCACTGAGACCCAGTGCTTTAATTATGTTGTCACTTGTCCCTTTTTTCATATCCAAGTGTAATCTCCACTCACGGTACCGGGTCAAAGGTGGTTGCTATGCTTACTGTAACATCAACACACCTGTTGCAAGACTCGAGGACCTTGCAACACTTTTCTTGTGTTTTGCCTACTGGTCTTTTTTTTTCTTTTTTTTTTTTTTAACAAATATTTTATCCTTCTTCAGCTATCTAAACTCCTGCCATGAATGTGACATCCTCCCACGCGCAAGCCAAGATTCTCTACCTCTGGGATTTCATTGTTCACCATAGGGAATGGTTGCATTCCTCCCATACAGATGATTAGGGGAAGGAGGCGGGGGGGGGGGGGGGGGGGGGGGGGGTTGATTAAAACCCTACATTTCCACAATCTTTGAATCGCTCCTCAACTTCCATATCCTCAGATATGTTGAATCTCGCAGGCTTCTCTCTCTGAGTAATGGCTTCAGAGATCCACCGTTGATATTCTCTCCAATCTTACTAATGTCTGGTCATCATCCCTGGAAAATTGTGAGAAATCCAACGTAGTTGTCCTTGATATACCCAAAGCTTTTGACAGGATGTGGCATCGAGGTCCCATCTCTTTAAGCTGCACTCCTTTGGATTCCTTCCCTCACTTTGCTCCTTCATATCTAGTTTCTTCTCTGGCCGATCTCTCTCTCTCTCTCCTTGGTTGTTGATGGATCAGCTCTCTTTCTTTCTCCTTGATGTGGCCTTTTGTCCTTAAATGGAACCTCCAATATTAAAGAAAAAAATGGATTTTCTTTTCCCGCAAGACACATTGCCACACTCGTGCCCGCATTTGTGTTGGGATGACCTTTTATTGTACAGTTCACAACTTATTCTCTTCAGGGGATTAAGTAACCTTCACCTCACTATGTAAAACTACCAGCTCGAGGCAGTTGTGTTCCCATCTTTCGACATCCTTAGCTCTCAGAAAATCTTCGTATATCAATAATTCATCTACGTTCCCATCTTTCGACATCCTTAGCTCTCAGAAAATCTTCGTATATCAATAATTCATCTACGTTCCCATCTTTCGACATCCTTAGCTCTCAGAAAATCTTCGTATATCAATAATTCATCTACATTTCGAATAGATGATATATATAGACATTTTTTTTCCATCGATATATGTTTTGGTGTTGCCTCAATCACCAAAACTGACTTCAAGCGAAATTTGAAATTATTTTTGCCTCAAACGCTCCAGGACTTGAAGAGACGTGTAACACAGTATCACAACTTATAAATTAAGTTCGTGTTGCGCTCTGAGAAACTTATTCCACCGCTAAGTTGGTGGTTAGGTTAGTTATGAACATTGTGACGTTTAAAAGCCTCGACTGCATATAAAGTAAGCCGACTCAAAACTCCCAAAGACTTGTTTCCTTGCTTCAGCGGCGGGGGTTATGTTTATATACACGACTACTGTGACAATTGTATTTACGCTCCTGACTTTTTCATAAGCTGCTACCGGACTCTGCCTTCTGGGGGTTCCACCGCGAGTGAAAAGTCACCTTTGACGAGGCTGTATCATTAGGAGTACATTCTCATGAAAGAACTTCGCCTCACAAAGAAGTCTACATTTCCCTGCTACCGGAAGTAGCGCAGCCTGAGCTTCAGGAGCTGAATGGTTTAGAAAGAGGGACGTAAACATGTGTGAGTGAGGTTAGTGGCTGGTTTGTATTAATGAATGATGTTTTAAATGACAGGTGTGCAAAATAACGACTCGTGGATGTGAATGTGCCGAGACGGGTAGCTGGTGGGATATCTGATCATTACGTGGTAGAGGCGAGGGTAAAGATCTTTAGGAGAAGGTGATGGTAACAGCTTAGAAAAGAGGCTCGAGTAGTAAGATACCAATAGAGATGATGTGGAGAATAACAAAAGGTGAGAATGCATGAAGCTACGGGAGGCGAGTGAGGAATAGGAGGCACTTAGAGAAGCAGTGCTTATATGTGCGATAGTGGTATATGCCAGACTAAAGGCCCATCACCACCAAAACTAGTAGAGGCCCGTTAGTGTCACCTCTGACCATCCATTATCGACCATGGTCTATATCGTGTGTGTTATATATCTCAAGCCGGGGACCGGGTTTAGTGCCAATTACTGGGCTCAGCTGAAGTCCCCTCCTCCCTCCTCGACAACTGTGGTGCGAGTTCGACGAACGTTTGAACACCACCAGGAGTTACCTGCTCAGTTAGTTGTTTGTTGGCGTTATCTTCGCCGCTGGGCCTCTTTCGCAACACCTCCCGTGGTTATGAACTACACCATCCTCTCTGGTGATGGTCTTCTACAACTTCTGACGTGGTCTTCTACAACTTTTGACATGGTTATTTGGTGCACCATCCTCTCTCCCGAGTGTCTGTTACAACATCTCTCTTGGCTATCTGATGCACCATCTTCTCTATTGATTGTCTGCTACAACACTTGTGGTTATTTACTCCTCCATTCTCTCTACTGATCGTCTGCTACAACACTTGTGGTTATATACTTCACAATTCTCTCTACTGATAGCCTGCTACAACACTTGTGGTTATATACTTCACGATCCTCTTTACTGATAGCCTGCTACAACACTTGTGGTTATGTACTGCACCATTCTCTCTACTGATTGTCTGCTACAACACTTGTGGTTATATACTTCACGATCCTCTTTACTGATCGCGTGCTACAACACTTGTGGTTATGTACTGCACCATTCTCTCTACTGATTGTCTGCTACAACACTTGTGGTGGTGGTTATTAACTGAGCCATCGTATATACTGTCTCTCTGTGGATCTCCTCTCAAGTGGTCACCTTTTACACAACCCTCTCTCATGACCGTCTGATACAACATGTCTCGTAGCTGTTTGTTGGACCACTATTCCTTGGTTGTCTGCTGGACACGGCGGAAGATTTCTTTGGACTGTCTATTGCAACATACGTCATGGTGGCTTTTCAGCGCACCTCATGTTGGTTTTCCGCCGCACCGTCCCTCACAGACAGACAGACATCTGGGTGCCCGCACCACATTCACTTTCCGACAGGAACTCTCTGTTATTTGTTCTGTTCGTTGTGTCACATTTCCTTTAGGCTTCCTGTTGTGTCACCTTCCCTACAGAGTTTCACCCGCGCCGCGCATTTAGATTCCTCACTGTGTGTGTGTTTGTGTGTCTGTCTGTTTGTAGGTCTGTCTATGTCTGTGTGTGTGTGTGTGTGTGTGTGTGTCTGTCTGTCTGTCTGTCTGGCTTGCTTGCTTTCAAGGAAAATGGGTAATACATGTTCTCCAGACAGGGGTAACTTAAGAGAAAAGGTTTTTGTCAGTGAATAAACTTCCTGGGATTATCATTTTGTTTCTAATTTATGCTTAGTTCATTTCTGTAGTATTTAAGAACTTTATACTTCCCCGAGATTTTACAAAGTGAAGGAATATCATAGATGGAGAAACACACTGATGACCTATGATGATTATAGCTGGAAACGTATACTATCATTGAAAGAGGAATAAATTGTACCTGTAGGAGGAATATTATAGCTGATAAGGGGATAGTGTTCCTGTAGGAGGAAGATAATGACTGGAAGAGGAATATCATAGGGCAATATCTGGCGGAGGTGATATTGTTCGCGCACAGAGTGTCATTAGTGAGACGATGGGGTCAGTCGTTGACCTCATTACGAGGCTAATGAAGAGGTCGCATATGGAATATGCATACAGCTTGGGGTCTGACACCATTTAAGCAGATGACTGGGAGATTTGCGCTTATTTTCTGTATGTTGAAGGCTCCAGTCATGGACAAAAGTCCACATCGAGGCCGGGACTTAATTAGATTATAGAGAGAATTATAGGAGAAAAGGAAAGACAAGGGAAAGTGTTGTCGAATTTTGGAGAAAGTGAGACACCTGTCTTTTAGAATGTGCTAGATCATAGTTATTGGGGAAAAAACACATGAAAAGGTAGAGAGTTCCAAAGCTTCGACGTGTAGGGAAAGAACCAGGTATCAAAACGGCCCACCCTTGAGTTAATGATGGCCACACAATAATAATGTGACGCAACAGCTTGCGGAGTATTGCGTGGTCTAGCGAGTGGTGGGGGCACACAAGCAGTCAGCTCTCGGGAGCAAAAACCTTGCTTAACATGTCATGGAGAATGTCATTATTATGTCACAACTGGTGTCAGTTAATCAGGTGAAGTGCGAGAGTGACATTAAAACCTAATCCTTGTCTTTAATCTATTTACGCATAATGGCGTAATCTAGGTATACGATTAGACAGAGGATAAAGGATCCATGAGGCGTGATAGAGAGGCAACATAAAGTGATGAGTGATGAGGGCTGAGCGAGTGGCGAGAGACGAGAGTCACACTGAACTGAAAAATGATAAGATCATTACGAAAAGTCGTATAAATGCAGACAACATCAGTGGTCTACATCCAGACCAGTGAGAAGAAACAGTCAGGTTGTCAGTCTATCTAAAACAACAGAGGGAGGAGGCATGGAAAACGAGAAGGGTGAATGACTGTATATTCAAAGAGATGCATATGGCTTCGCTTCGAAGTGGGGGAGATGACAATAAAGAAGAGAATGGCACGTCAGTCGCAGGGTATGAATAATCCACAATCTGTAAAGGGTTAAAGTATAAATGGAGGAGATTTGGTAAGGGGACGAAGAGGAACTGAATTCAAAGAAGATGATCCAAGTGTCAACAGAGACCGATAGTGTAGCGAGAGGATTAATATCATTAGTACTGGTCAGGTCTGAGAAGACTGTATAAGCAAGGCTCATAGATCACAATGGAAACTCGGGCGTTCTTACCTCTAATTATTTGATAAAACAGATGGTAAATGCCATGCCTTTAGGACCAGATTTCCCATAGATAAAACAACAGCTCCAAATATCAGTAGCCAGTTATCCCTCAAGATGATTTTTTGTTAACATTCCATACTCCATCGCCTCAGGTGAAGATTGCAAATTGCCGCGTCATCAGATGAGGGAAGAGACACTTCAACAGATTTTCGCAAAGATGCTGAAAA
Organism: Panulirus ornatus; assembly: GCF_036320965.1. Taxonomy (NCBI): domain Eukaryota; kingdom Metazoa; phylum Arthropoda; class Malacostraca; order Decapoda; family Palinuridae; genus Panulirus; species Panulirus ornatus. The sequence goes on from NC_092227.1 coordinate 83,216,583, forward strand.
CGTCTGTCTCGAGAACTTACACGTGTCAGTGTAAAGGAGAAGGCTGGCGAAGGGTGAATCGGTACTCCAACGTCAATAGATAGGCGGGGTTTTTTATGGAATCGCATGAATTTCGAGATTCATTCGAAAATTGACCCCTCACCAACGATACAGATGAACGAGATCCAACACGTAGACTATCATAGTAAAGACGAAGTATAGCTCTCTTTTGAGGACATATGGAGGATCTCGTTTCTATATCGTCCTCCATATTCCATCGCACGTGAGGTGAAGCGCGTCACGCTATTGAGTTCTGTGTTAAGAATGATTTTCGAAGTCAGAAACTCATGCTTTCGAGTTCGATGGTAAGAATGACCTTCGAAGTGAAGAAGAAATCGATTTGATTTTTTTACCTGTTGGTTGTAGAACTCGAGATATTCTCATATTGTTAATTACTAAGTTCGTGTCTCTGGAGTCTATTTTATCTTTACGATGCTTCTGTAGTCCTGGTCTTCTGAATGGTCTGTGTCTGGGTTTAAGACTGAACGGTGAAGATGGTTGTTCAATAGTTCTTGGGTCATTTCGGTGTGTAACGTGTTTTGTCAATGCTCTTAATTCTTGGTGGTTGGGTTGTTAGAGTAGAAGTGACTGAAGTGTGTGGCAGGTGGTAACCTTTTCATTTCTACTTGGCGATTGGCCGGAGCACTTGCAGGAAATTTTCGAGTGCGAGGAGGTTGGGGGTGGGATTGTAATGAGAGGCCCCAGAGACCTTCCCATGGTTTACCCTGACCGCTTCACATACCCTGGTTCCATCTATTGATAGCACGTCGACCCGTGTCTACTACAACGTTCCAATTCACTCTATACCGTGAATTCTAATCGGCGAGATAAAGATCAAAAGTACAAAGTACGTAAAGTTAAATTGATTAACTAAAAAAGCAAAAAGTGTTACACAAGAAGTATCCAAACGTGTAAAACTAACCAACAACGTCATATTGAAATATATATATATCAGACTTGGGTTTATTGATAAAGAAAGCTTGGTCGAAGCCTACTACGAACCATAGACGGTTTTAAGCTCTACAAGGATGAAGCTCCTCCATGATTACATCCGGCCCTCACGGGCTCCTGCCCGAGACTGAAAACATGGATGCTGACATGGGGCGTGTGATCATTTTCTCGTGAGTGATTACTAATGGCCGAGAATGGTGGTTTGGCCATTAGAGCAAGCATTCGCACCGAGGGACCTAAATCTTTTCGCTAATGGAGATTTCAAGCGTCTCTTTTTAGTTTTACTAATATACGAACGCCCTGTAGGTATCGCATGTGTGTACATGATACGCTTGTGTCAAACATGAGTTTCTAAATTCTTTGCAGTCATCGTTGTTGCCCTTTCTGTAACATTCGCGTTTAAACACACGTGAATATCGAGGGAAATATATCATACCCCTTTTCCCTTCCCTCTTCCTGAAAACATATGTATATAACATAGTGTCAGTGATTGCTTGCAAGTCTTTGAGAACTGCAGCTTTCAATCTATATAAACTTTGAGTATTACCGTTGGTCTTCAAGAACAATTTATAGTTGGGATTCAGTGATAGGGTCGTTGCACTGAGGACGAGAGAGCAATGAATGTAATCGTATGTAGGTTCAAAAGAAAAAAGTGACCGGCCAATGAACCTATCTGACGTAATGAAGATGAGGGTGTGGTGAGGCGGGCCAGCTAGCTTTGTGAAGATAATGTTGCTTGGGGGGTGTTGTGAAGATGAGGTTGTTGTTGGAGGGTGTTGTGAAGATGAGGTTGTTGTTGGAGGGTGTTGTGAAGATGAGGTTGTTGTTGAAGGTGTTGTGAAGATGAGGTTGTTGTTAGGGGGTGTTGTGAGGATGAGGTTGTTGTTGGGGGTGTTATGAAGAAGAGGTTGTTGTTGGAGGGTGTTGTGAAGATGAGGCTGTTTTTGGGGGTGTTGTGAAGATGAGGCTGTTGTTGGGGGTGTTGTGAAGATGAGGTTGTTGTTGAAGGTGTTGTGAAGATGAGGTTGTTGTTGAAGGTGTTGTGAAGATGAGGTTGTTGTTGGGGGTGTTGTGAAGATGAGGTTGTATTAACATGGTTCAAAGCCTGGCTGAAGGTTAACTGATCTTGAACATAGGTTCAGCGAAGTGTTTGTTTGTGTAGTGTGAATGGTGAACTAAGTTCTATATTTTCAGTGCCTTCTTCTGTGTACGTTTATCATTTCATTTGCATACAATTACCACCTGGCTTCGGCCAATTGCTAAACTAGGAATAACCCGATGATACGTCTTTCCAAACGGAGAGTAACTATGGCCAAGAGTTAGAAATTATCAACTGCCAAACTACCACAAAAGCAGGTCTCAGACCCCCAAGCCGACTTTAGTCCCAAATTTCCATAGTTCTGGGATGAAGGACGACGTTTTCTGTGTGGATCAGTTTGAAACAGATCTCCATAAATTCAGTTATTATGTTGGTGAGTGTGTTGAGGGAGGACTATTATTTTGCTCTACTTGATATGTTGGTTTAGATGCATGAAACATATATATATATATATATATATATATATATATATATATATATATATATATATATATATATATATATATATATATATATATATATATATATATATATTTTCTTTCTTTTAAACTATTCGCCATTTCCCGCGTTAGCGAGGTAGCGTTAAGAACAGAGGACTGGGCCTTTTTTGGAATATCCTCACCTGGCCCCCTCTGTTCCTTCTTTTATATATATATATATATATATATATATATATATATATATATATATATATATATATATATATGTGTGTGTGTGTGTGTGTGTGTATGTGTGTATAGTTTTCTAAATCATTATCATTATTACCATTACTTATCAACTTCATTGGTATTATCACTATCGGCATCATTATTCTTATCACTGATAACACTGGGAATTCTTTTTTTTTCCTCTGGTGTGGTAGTCACCACTCAGTCCGCTACGCGTGTCTCCCAGGGCTCGGCCCTGTACACTGGTCTATACCTCAGCTATTAACTGGATGACGTTTTGGTCGTGTTCTTGCAGGAGGCGTGTGGGCGTGCGAGCCGGAGCAGCTGGTACAAGGATGCCGAATTGACGAGGGCGCCTGCGTCTGCGGTCTTGGCTGCGACACCACCTTCCACTACTCCACCCGCGACCAGTGCCAGACGGCGCTCAAGGTCAGTCTCCTCAGCTTGTCTGGTGTGTGAGGGATGAGTGAGTGCCACTATGAGGGTGAGGTGAGTCCCCTGCCTCACCTCTTGTTGAGTGCATGATGCCGTGGCCATTATATTAGCCAGGTGAATCCCCTTCATGTGTTTCTTGTTGAGTGTATGATGCTCATGTTATTATACTCATGTAATGAAAGCACTTCCACGCCTCTTGCTTAGGGCATTTGATGTTAATTAGGTTATTCATGGAGTGTTGTTAAGTCTCATGCCATATTAACCTGGATGGAAGTTAAGGAGATAAGGAAAGGGCAGAGACCAAATAGGAGATGGAAGGATGGAGTGAAAGAGATTTAGAGTGCATGGGACCTGAAGATGCAAGGGGGTATGAGAGGCATGCAGGAGGGTGAAAAGCGTGCACGGGATAGAGTGAATTGGAACGACGTGGTATACAGTAGGAGGCGGGGGCGACCCTGTCAGTGGACTGAACCAGGGCATACGAGGCAGCCACGGTAAATCATGGAAAGGTCTAAATGGTTAGGTTTTGAAAAGGAGGTTATGGTTTCGTTGCATTGCACATCACTTCTAGCGAATGGATATGAGCCAAAGTAGCCTTGTCTTTGTCTGTTCCTTATATTATCTCGCTTACACGGGCAACGACGACCAAGTATGAAAGTATATATATATATGTCTGCGTATTTGTACGTTGAAATGTATAGGTATGTATATGTGCATGTGCGGGCCTTTATGTATATACATGCGTATGTGGGTGGGTTGGGCCATTCTTTCGTCTGTTTCCTTGCGTTACCTCGCTAACGCGGGAGACCGACAAAGTATATATATGCTCCTATCACTTGATCTGCATCTTTTCTCGACTAAACTTCCTCAATACAATCAGACCTGGACAGATCTCATTGGGGTAGACGAAATCTGGTTAAGTGCAATGTCTCCAAGACCTAATTTCTACCCACCTCACTATTGAAAACTCCCCACAACTTTCCTCTCTCCTTTGACAGTTATGAAATTCCACCTCTCAACTCAGTGAATATAGTTGTTATTGCAGTAGCACCCACCCTTTTTTGGAAACTCCACATTATGGAAATAGCTAAAGTCTGCCAATAAGAAACTGGGAGTCCTGTTTAGATATCGAAATTTCTTATCATGTGAACAGTTGGCCCATTTATACAAAGAATGGTCCTTACTTGTATGGAATACTGCTCTCATATATAGTTTAGTTGTAGCTCTGCATCCTTACTTGATAGAGTTGAGTCAAAAGTGATCTGACAAACAAATTCTCCCAGGCAAACTTCAAAATTTGATCCGCTGGCCCACAGCGTTGGTTCACTTTCCCTCTTCTATAGGCATTACTTTGTTTTTTTCTTCACGAGAGCTGGCTGCTTGTGTGCCCTCCGCCACTAGCTAGACCACGCAATATTCGGCAAGCTGCTGCGTCACATAATTACTATGTGGTCTTTGGCAGCTCAAGGGTGGTGGGCCGTTTTGATAACTGTTTCTTCCCCTGCACCTCAAAGCTTCAAAACGCTCTACCGTTTCGTATCTTTCTCGAAAATTATGAGCTGTTACATTTCCTTCAAAACTGTAAATACTTTCCCTTGTCTCTTCTTTTTTCTTCTTCGTATTCCTCTTGACATTTCAATTTAGATCCGGCTTTGATGTTGACTTTTTTGTGACTGGAGCCTCATATATATATATATATATATATATATATATATAGAGAGAGAGAGAGAGAGAGAGAGAGAGAGAGAGAGAGTGTTTTCATATATAGATGTGTGTGTTTTTACACCAATCAACTTACACTATGGGAGAACCTTTTTCGCAATATTGTTAAGTCACACCATAGGACACGCCTGCATCCACATAGTTACTGACAGAGGAATGCGGGGGAGGGAGGGACGAAACTGTTTACAGACATTTACACTGACATGTCCTCGACAGAGCCAGAAGCGAGATCCGTGCGAGGGTAGCCCGTGCGAGAACGGCGGCGTGTGCTCCCAGACCTTGCGAGACCCAGGCTACCAGTGCCTCTGTGCCAACACTGGTCATTACGGCCACACCTGCCACAAGAGTAAGTCTCCTGCTGCTGCTTCTTGTGTACTGATGTTACCTATGTTCCAGTGGTGTATGGTCCTGTGTTCCAGTGGTGTATGGTCCTGTGTTCCAGTGATGTATGGTCTTGTGTTCCAGTGGTGTATGGTCTTGTGTACTGATGTTACCTGTCTTGTGTTCCAGTGGTGTATGGTCTTGTGTTCCAGTGTTGCACGTCCACGTGTTTCAGTGTTGTATGGCCTTACGATTCAGTGTTCTATAACCTCATGTTCTAGTATTGTCCAGCCTTGTGTTCCTCTTTTTATGGCCTTGTGTTCCAGTGTTGTATGGCCTTGAGTTGTTGTTGTTCGGTTTATGTTCCATTATTCTATGGGCTAGTGCTCTAGTGTTGTATGGCTTTTATGCTGCAGTGTTGTATGCCACTATACTCTAGTGTTGTATGCCCTCATGTTCAAGTGTTCTATGCCCTCGTCTTCTAATATTGTAAATTCTTGTGTTCTAGTTTTGTATGACTTTGTGTTCCAGTGTTGCATAATTGTGTTCCAGTACCCTGGAGTTTTGGTGTTGTGTGCCCTCGTGCCCCAGCGTTATATACCTTCGTGCTTTAGTTTTGCATATTCTTGGGTTCTGCTGTTGTATAATAGCTTATTCTAATGCTGTATGCCTTTATATTTCTTCGTGTTTCCTTGTGTTCTATTGTGTTTGTGTCGATGTTTTGTATTCTTTTGTGATATAATTTTGTAAAGACTCTGTTCTTGTAACTGAGTGTTGTTTACCCCCATGTTCCAGTAAGGTCTGTCCTTATGTTCCAGTGTTGCAGGGTTGTCTGATCTCGAGTTTCAGTGTTGCAAAGTTGTCTGACATCGTGTTCCAGTGTTGTAGGGATGTCTGACCTTGTGTTCCAGTATTGCTGGGTTGTCTTACCTCGAGTTCCAGTGTTTTGCATCCTCGTGTTTGTCTTCCATATCTCTGTGCCCCACTGTTACATGCCTTTGTATTCCAGTGATATATTTCCTTGTTTTCCATTATTACATGTCATTATGTTCCAGTGTTACATCTCCTCTTGTTCCAATGTTACTTGTTATTTTGTGCCAGAGTTAGATGTCTTTTTGTTCCAGTGTTATATGTTCTGGAATTCCAGTGTTACCTGTCCTTTTGTTCCATTGTTATATGTTCCTGTATAACTGCATTACATGTCCTTTCTTCCAGTGTTACATATCACTGTAATCCAGTGTTACATGTTCCTTGCTTCTAATAATACGTGAACTTGTGTTACAAAGTTACATGTCCATGTTCCAGTATCACAAATCCTTGTAATCCAATGTTTCTTATCCTTGTGTTCCAGCATTACATATCTTTGTATTCTGAAATTACAAGTCCTAGTGTTCCATTGTTACATAGCCTTGTGTGACAGTATTATATGTCCTTGTATTCCAGTATTTGATGTCCTTGTGTTCCAGTATTAAGAGCCCGTATGTGCGTCCTCATGATGTGTTCCTTCCTGCCCTGATTGTGTTCTTATGTCTATTTTTTCCCCCCCTTTTTTTTTTCCTGCTTCCATACCAGAGTTTAGTCTGCTCTTGACCCTATCCTGTAGATCCTTGTTTATCTCTCATGCTCTCATATGTACACAGTGTCCTACACATTGTGTTCTCGTCTCCACATATGGATGTTCTCTGACATCAGTGGGTCGAATTCCATCGTCTGTACATGTACATGTACTATTCATTTGAACCACACAGTGCATAAGCTCTGTGTGTATGTGTGGTGTGTGTGTGTGTGTGTGTGTGTGTGTGTGTGTGTGTATAATGTGTGACACTAGGCTTCTTGGCTGGAAGTTAAGGCCTTTGTACACTACTCCTAACGCAGTAGTCTCCCTCCGTCTGAATATTATTGACATTTTCTCGTCACTCTCCCGAGTTCAGTCCCCACAGTAGCGCAGAACGCTCTTCCTTTTTGGCCAAAAGAACCCTAAGTAAGATTGGTCGAGCCACAACTGTTTTTTCCCCCACCCATTCAAATTCTTTTGCCCTTTTTCCCCTCCTGTTTGCTTTTCTCCTCCTCCAAATTACTTCCCACGAGTCCCTGCGAAAAAAAAGAAGAAAAGAAAAGGTCTCCTTTCTACTGTAAGCGAAAAAAAAAAAAAAGAAAATGAGTACCGCATCAGGTTTGCAATAATGACTCGCTCTTCAGTTCAAAGTCCATATTTCATGCGTCGAAAAGTCTTTTCATGTGAGTTTCCCCCTGGCACCTGAGTGATTGCCAACCGGTCTTAATCACTTTCTCTCTCCACTAAGGAAACGTCTCTCACAGAGTTTCGTTGCAATAAACAGCAAATATACTTTTTCATATGGTGATTACATCATGATTCTGTGTTCTCTTGTTTATCTGTTGAAAGCAGGAACATGATTTAGGTTTTATGTCTAGCGTAACGCTGTTGTTTCACTAATGGTCTATGTCTAGTGTGCCACAATAGGTCTATGTCCACTACAAACAGTAATTCAAATGTCCAGCGTACCATAGTAAAAGAAATCTATTGTAACTATTACTCTTACCTTATCTGCTTATTCTACTACTGCTGAAAATGAAATTGATAATGATAATAATGATAATTATTATATGATAATAATGATAATAATGATAATTTGACAACAAATAATGTTACTACTACTACTAGTGATAATGATGGCATTTTGATAATAATTGTAATAGTGCTTATATCTTCTTTTTTCTTTCTTTCGCCGTTTCCTGTCTCCGAAGTAGCGCCAGGAACAGACGAAAAGTGGTTTCACTCACACACATCCAGTCTCCAGCTGTCATCTATAATGTACAGAAACCAGAGCCCCTTATTCACAGCCAAGCCCCACAAACCTCTCCTTCCCTTGACCACTGCAATATCCCTTGGTTAAGCCCATTGATAGCATGTCGCCCTCTGAATACTACATCGCTTCAGTTCCGTCTATCCCATGCTCGTCTTACGCCTTCCTCCATGCTCAGGCCCCGACCACTCCAAGTGTCTTTAACTCCATTCCTCCATGTCGTCTTCGATCCCACCATTTCTCCTTGTTCCTTCCATTTATAATACGTATATACCCCCTTAGTCAGCCTCCCCTCTATATACTCATCCTTTAAACCATGTTATGTCCTAACCATTTAAGCATCCCCTCTTCAGCTGTCTCGTGTATATATATATATATATATATATATATATATATATATATATATATATATATATATATATATATATATAATCACTCTTGGCCGTGATGATAGTATGAAGGTGAAATCGCACTTCAGTAGGAGTTCATACGATTATATTTAACGTTTCGTGAAGACAATCCACTTCATCAGGCGCCCGCCACTATTTAACAATGTTATTTTGAATCCCAACATCGCACTTGATTCCCGCCGTTCAACACCAATCTTTTTATAGACCAATCACTGTGATGTTTTGGCCTAGCCTGCTTGAAGGTACAATATAGTCACTGATAAAATAGACTCTAAAGCTTCCTGGTACACACCAATAATTGCTGACCTACCAGCATGATGAAAGACAAAAAGAAATTTTATTTTAGGGAAACTATAAGACTTCGTATATACGACTTAAAGATTAAAGAGGTCTGGCCTCTCCACTGTTTAACAACTAACCAAGTCCCTTAATGTTCAGTTTGGGGGATCAGTGTCAACCAGCAGGAGGAGCAGTCTGCATGTTCCCTCACTTCAAGTGACTTGGAGAAGACCTTTTATTTTTTCCCCTTTTTTTCTTCTTCTTTCCGCCTCTCAATTTGCAGCATTGCAATATGAAACATAATCATCAGAAACATTTAGAACAAGAGGAAAGGTTTGCTTTTAAATATGTTGGTGAAATACAAGGAAAAGAACAGCACGGTAAAATGAAACATAATGAACGGAAACATTTACAACAACAGAGAAGGTTCGTTTTGAAATATGAAGGGGAAATAGAACGCAAATTTTACAGTTCTGTAATATGAAACATGATTAGCACCAGCATTTCGAACAAGAGAAAAGGTTTGCACTTAGATATGTTGGGGATATAGAATGCAATTACATAATACTGAGGGTATCAACCCCAACCTCGATCCTGAGGATACAGAAGCTCACAGCAGGCATGGCTGTCTATTAGGAAGGCTGCCACAGATATGAAACGCAGGATAAACATTTCAGACAAGGTAGGTGATTGATACGAGCAATAGCCAATTCTGGGATATGATTGTCTTCGGAAAGAAAAGAAACCATTAACTGTGTACCATTAGTAGCAAATCCCCCCTCTCTCTCTCTCTCTCTCTCTCTCTCTCTCTCTCTCTCTCTCTCTCTCTCTCTCTCTCTCTCCCTCCCCACCCCCGAAAGATAAGTAACGTAAAAACGTAGAATAAACTGAGATAAGTGTGTTGGTCCGCTTAAAGCATTTGGTCGATACACGCAGTTGCTTATATGCCTCAGTCAACATTCCAGTCGAGTCTCTGGACATTCAATTCTCCATTGTCCCTAGACACAGATGCTCTTCTTCGTGGTCCACCTGCGGAGCACACACTAACTCCTTATCTTGTTTGTCCACAGAGTGTCCCACGCCGGAGGAGTTTAGCAATATGGACCCCGACACCAACTTCCCTGTCGAGTGTATGATCATTTAGCTGCCCCACCGCCATGGCCGCCAACACACCCACCGAAACAGCAATTTAGTGGCTCAGTTCCCATAATAAAACGTGTCCTTGACTACCTAGACCAGACCTACTGCACCCTTTAGACTTCCCTCACCGTGGGTCGTTTCTCAGACGTCTTCCACCAGCATTTCTTTCCTCAGACTTCTTTCATCATCCCTCCATTCTCAGACTTCCTTCACTATGCCTCCATATGGATTGAGATGTGCTTCACCGAACCTATCTACCTCTCTCTCTCTCTCTCTCTCTCTCTCTCTCTCTCTCTCTCTCTCTCTCGAGTCTTCCCTCACCTTCCATTTACTTTAAAAGAGTTCCGTCACTTTCCCTCCATCTCCAAACTCTCTTGGCCACGCTTCCACCAAGACATTTCCCTCAGCTTTTCCTACAGCTTCATACAGTTCTCACTGCCGTTAGTTTCTCAAAAACAGAAAAAAAGTTCTCACTGTGCCTTTCTCCTGAACCTTTTCCTCTCTGCTTTCCCTGTCAGACATCTGTCGCCTCCAATATGTCCCTTTTACACTTTTCTTTGTAGTACTTTCTCCCAGACTCTAAAATTGAATTAAGCAAGCTCCAAAGATATGAAGACAATGGCTCTTCTACTGAGCTTATTAACCTATTGTTGTTATATTGATACATGAGACATTTCAATGGTCTTCTCATCTGAAGTTCTCAAAAGTTCGAATCCTCTGTAACTCGCACAAGGATCGTAGATTCTCTCGAACACCTTATAGGTGTTCGAATCTCTTTCTCATCACTCACAGCACTTGGATTCTTTCCTTAATACATCTTACATATTTGGATCAGTCTTCAGAGATTTCGTTTATCTGTACACATTAGGGTATTAGAATCACCCTGTGGCTCAAACAGTACTCTTAGATTCCTTCCTTTACTGGGTTTGAATAAGAAAAAATATAAGATCCTCCAGTTTTCTTTTTTAAGATGAGGCGAAGTATTCCTTGCTATGATCTATGATATGTTGGGTGGAGGATGTCCAAAGCTGACAGAAAATTTATAACTTCATATTTCCCATCTCTGAGACATGTCGCAGTATTGCCTTTGTAGTTTTGTGATTTTAAAGTCTCTTTATGACCAAAAATATTGTGTTATTTATTTCGCAGTATTGCAGTTATCCTCGACTGTCACATTTCATAAAGAGACTATTATTGTTTTTCTTACTATAAAGGGACACTGAGATTTTTCTTCTTTGTTAACTTGCAGTCTGATGATACACGAAGCGAAACACAGACACACACACTCCAGATTAATTATTTTGAGCACAACAGCTATATATATATATATATATATATATATATATATATATATATATATATATAATCAACCTATATCAATTTTCCTTCTCTCGTTCTTAACGAGGCATTACGAGTTCAGTGACCCCTTTGATATTCCATCCTCTTACCAGACTATTACCAGAGCATCACAAAGCCTTCATATAGTCCACAAGTCTAGGAAGGAACACGGAGGCATCTCGCCATCAATCCATAGAAGGAACACATAAGTAGCTCTCCGTTCTAAAGAAGGAACACGGAGGCATCTCGCCCTCAATCCACAGAAGGAACACATAAGTAGCTCTCCGTTCTAAAGAAGGAACACGGAGGCATCTCTATCATTCTACAGAAGGAACACGAAAGCAGTTCTCCGTTCCAGAGAGGAACACGGATGTAATACTCCATCAACCCACAGAGGGAACATGGAAGCACCTCTCCATTCCAGAGAGGGACACTGATATAAATAATACTCCTCCATTCCACGGAAGGAACATGGAAGCAGCTCATCGTTCCAGAGAGGAACACGGACGTTAACTCTCATTATTTCACTGTAAAACCAAAGAGGCAGAGGCTTCCATCATCCTACGGAAAGAATACGTAGGAAATTCTCCACATCATTACACAAGAGGAACGTGGGAAAGCAAATTTCCCTCATTTCACACAAGGAACTCGGTCATCCAACTGCCATTTCGGTGGGTGAACACGGCGGTTGAGGCAACCCAAGGCATCCTACACTTTCGTACACATTCCATCACCAAAAAGAGTAACTCATTTAATGAAAAATGAGTGTTGGACATGCCTTTTTTGTTTTGTCCTTTTTAAACAGAATTCTCACAAAGAATCTTCAATAACCTGTATTTTAATATATAAAAATCGTAGACCATTTTACTTCAACTGTGTCACCAGTTTCTACAACTTCAAAAAACAAAACAAAAAGACTTTAGATAAGGTCTAGTTTAGAGGCTCTTCTGTCTGGTATCTTCTGCTTGTGGATCACCAAAGACAGTTGCGACATTGTACACTGAAATCCACAGTACTATAAGCAGAATCCCTTTGAAAAAAAAGGGAGAACTATTTTCTCTTGATTTATACACATACAATGTTAGAGAAAAAATATAATAGAGACGGTTTTATTTTGCCTAGAAGTGGGGGCTCTCTATGGGTTCTTCTAGTTTCTGTTTATGGTCCATAGAACAGAGTCTTTAAAAAGAATAAAGTAAATTTCAACATGTAGATGTTCTCTTGTGAACGGTTTTATATCCAAGTGTTTTTAGGGAAAGCCAAAAAAAAAAGTGACATCATAATCTTTAGAATTATAGTACAAAATAGATCCCTTGACATAATCAAGATATACCCAAAATACTATCGTCTTCTACATCTAAAACATAGTGAAAAAATGTATAAAAAGAAAAACCGACTTTGTAAGATAGGATACGTCAGAATCTAATTCTCATTGGCTTTAATTCCTACTTTTCCTTTGCCAAAAAATCTCATGGACACAATACATTTACAGATGGAGGTCAATTACAAACAGCATGTACGTGATGTAAAGTATTTGCAGAAGAAAGAAATGGAACTCAACAAGTCCCAAGCGCTTTCGGATATTAGCTATGTCACATCTTCAGGGGTAACGTAAAGAATTCACGTGTTGCTCCCTCAGGATTGTGATATATCTGATACACGAAGGTGCTTGGGATTTCTCGTGTTTAATCATTCCTTTTGGTTATTGGCAAACGTTTATATCTACAGTAACCTTGTCCACAACAAACGGATTATCCTTGAGTGATAACCAATATCTGATTTATATTTTGTGTTATAATAAAGTAGGGATGAATTTCAATAATTTGATTACACCAGGTTTGTATGTAGCATGATGCTTTTACTTAAGAAAATGCAACATGATTTTAAGACAAAATATTGGTAAATATGTTTCTCTTAAAAGTATTTGAGGCGAATGTCAACTTTCCAAAAATTTTCTGTTTTGCTCAAGAACTTTATCATTTATAAGTCCTGGGTAGAAATAAAAATAAATACTTTCCTCTATTACGATTTAGAAATGAAATCATTCAGGAAATTACGCGACTGTGACAGTCAAAGATGTTTGTCTATGTATTAGATATGTTAGCGCTTGACGTATGACTATAGGACTTTTAAAGTACATGACATATACACAATTAGATCAAACTTTGAAAGGCAGATTTGTTCCTACAGGCCTTTTTATATGTATCATTGATCCCCCCTATAATCTTATATAATTTGCTATCAACCAATATAGAACAAGTTTGATGAAGTGACTGGCAAATGTTGAAGTAAACTATGAACTTTCTACTCTTGAAGGACGACTTCAACAAGGGGACTAAAGAAAGGTCCTTAGTTGCTGCTCTTATCAAGAACTGGATTAATCAAAATGTGCTCTTATGGTAAGTGTCAGGCCTTTGATCTAACGAGGTCTCCCTCTGACTTATCTTTAAGGCTCCTCTGAAATGTCTTTGTATAGGTAAAAAAAAAAAGAAAAAAAAGATGAAATATTGTCATATGTAAGAGTTATAATGAGTGATCCAGTGTTGTATGATGGTGGTCAGGGAGCAACCTTGCTGTATTTGTAGTGTTGTCTGACAGTCATGGGGTAACTTACTGTACTTGTAGTGTTGTCTGACAATCAGTTTATCAACCTACTGTATGTGTAATGTTGTGTCATATAGTTGTGAAGCAGGAGTCTGCTGTATTCGTAAGTGTTGTGTCCGAAGGTGTGGAAGGGGCCCATGCTCTGCTGTCGTGTGCTCACCACGAACACGACATAGCAATGTCTATAGACGAGGACGAGACGTGGAACGTGTGTGTGTGTGTGTGTGTATGTTGAAAATATGAGTTGATCACAGTTGAAGACGGTGGTGATGAAGCTACTACACAGCACTGTGCTGATCATCACCATTATGATCTGGTGATACACTTTCCATTTTGAATTGTCAGACACACTGGACACTCTCTTTTTAAGTCATGCCAATATATGTATGTATGTATAAAGATGACATATCAGTTGTACCCATTAATCATGCGTAGGTCCAGTGATGTCTGGGAAATCACAACAGACGAGTCTCGTGGGGATGTTGGGTTGTAGCAAGAGATTATGTCTAGCCAAGTGACTGTTGTTCTTATGTGACGTCACCACAACTATCGTAAGGATATATATATATATGTAATATCTATAGTATTTAGTTAGGATAAAGAAGAAATAAATATATATTGAAAAAATCAGTTGAAATACGTATACCTGTTTTCTACCAGAAGTTGAATTGAATCCTTATAATGTACTATAATCTGATGTGCTTGTGTTTATTTTATATGCTAGGTGGTTGGGTCCCGCGGTTGTGAATCCACTTGATTGTAACCCTGATCTGATTAGGATAAAATAAAAAAGGAAGTATCCATAATACAGTTCAAGATTCATATCTGTTGTTCTCAGGGTAACTTATCCTTGTGCTAATACAGAAGGATATCTTGTGTTCATTTTGTGATATGTTTGAAGGTATGTCTTTAGTCATAATGGTGAGTTAGGGAATACATGTTGTAACTCACAGTTATAACATCTTGAGAGTCCTACGATGAACATTGACAGAAATGTGACAAACTTGTCACAAAATCATTTACCCTCACAGGTTCGAATCCTGGTTGCGGCAGTCTGTCCGCTGTCATCCCAGCTGTTCATCCTCTCATAAGGTCAAGTTGAAAATGTGGGTGCTTGATCTAGGCATATATATATATATATATATATATATATATATATATATATATATATATATATATATATATATATATATATATATACACAAACCTAAATCTATACAGTATAATGAAATACTTTACAGCTTAAGATATCTTGAGTGTCCACTTCTTACTTTAATCATGAAATCTTATTAACTGCAGAAAAACAGTATAGAAAATTCCTTTTTTTATGACGCTATGGTAGCTATATATGTACCTACGTGATGATGTATTTGAGATCTGTCTCATTCGTCCGAATAACTAACCTAATAAATGTATAAAGAGATCTAGTAACCCAATAAATGGATAAAAAAATCTAGTAACCCAATAAATGGATAAAGTTATCTAGTAATGACCCAACCACCCAGCTCTTCACTCTTGGGTCGTCAGAATACAACCTCATGATGATGATGATGTGAATATCAACATTAGAATGATGTAAAGAAAAAAAATCTCATGGATACCAAACCATGTAGTGATATGATGACCACCCAAAGTGTTGATCATGGAGACCTGTTTTGTTTTGCATGCTACTCCCTCCCCTTACCTCCCCCAAACCACCCTCCCAACAGTAGTACTGTGGTTAGAGAAAAAGAGTTCACATGTCTAGCAGACAATCTTTTGTCACTGTGCCTTTTTTACCCCAAACAATGTTTTTTGATAAGAGAGATGTGTTTCCTTTACGTTTCCTTATGACGTTTCCGACCACGATGGTAAGGTGGATGCCTTTGCTCTTCCTTAGATGACGTGAGTATGTATATGCAAGGTTTTTGGAGAGAGGGGCAAGTATGCAGTCTGTTGGGAATGAGAAGGCTTCGGAAGCGAGTCAGTTGTTGTTCGGCTGATGATACAGCGCTGGTGGCTGATTCGGGTGAGAAACTGCAGAAGTTGGTGACTGAGCTTGGTAAAGTGTGTGAAAAAAGAAAGCCGAGAGTAAATGTGAATAAGAGCAAGGTTATTAGGTTCAGTATGGTTGAGGGACAAGTAGATTGGAAGGCAAGTTTGAATAGAGAAAAACTGGAGGAAGTGAAGTGTTTTAGATATCTGGGAGTGGATTTGGCAGCGGATGGAACCATGGAAGCGGAAGCGAGTCAGGGTGCGGGAGGGGGCGAAGGTTCTGGGAGCGTTGAAGAATGTGTGGGAGGCGAGAAGGTTATCTCTGAAAGCAAAAATGGTTATGTTTGAAGTAATAGTGGTTCCAACACTGTTATATGGTTGTGAAGCATGGGTAATAGATAGGGTTGTGCGGAGGAGAGTGGATGTGTTGGAAATGAGATATTTGAGGACATTATGTGGTGTGAGGTGGTTTGATCGAGTAAGTAATGAAAGGGTAAGAGAGATGTGTGGTAATAAAAAGAGTGTTGTTGAGAGCAGAAGAGGGTGTATTGAAATGGTTTGGTCACAGAGAGAATGAGTGAGGAAAGATTGACAAAGAGGATATATGTGTAAGAGGTGGAGGGAACGAGAAGTGGGAGACCAAATTGGAGGTGGCAAGGATGGAGTGAAAAAGATTTTGAGCGATCTCGTCCTGAACATACAGGAGGCGAAAGGCGTGCAAGGAATAGAGTGAATTGGAAGTATGTGGTGTACCAGGGTCGACGTGCTGTCAATGGATTGAACCAGGGCATGTGAAGCATCTGGTGTAAACCATGGAAAGTTTTGTGGGGCCTTGATGTGGAAAGGGAGCTGTGGTTTCTGTGCATTACACATGGTAGTTAGAGACTGAGTGTGAACGAATGTGACCTTTGTTGCCTTTTCCTAGCGCTACTTCGCACGCACGCTGGGGGAAAGGGGGTGCCTTTTCATGTGTGGTGGGGTGGCGGCGGGAATGGATGAAGGCAGCATGTATGAATATGTAAGTGTGCATATATGTATAAGTCTGTGTATGTATACTTTCAAATGTATAGGTATGTACATGCGCGTGTGTGGGCGTGTATGTATATACATGTGTATGTGGGTGGGTTGGGCCATTCGTCTGTTTCCTTGCTCTACCTAGCTGACGCGGGAGACAGCGACAAAGTATAATATATATATATATATATATATATATATATATATATATATATATATATATATATTCTGTTTCCCATTTTAGAAAGTTAATGTAGGAAGAGAGGAAAGTGATTGGTTCTCAGTGAATGTAGGTTTGCGGCAGGGGTGTGTGATGTCTCCATGGTTGTTTAATTTGTTTATGGATGGGGTTGTAAGGGAGGTAAATGCAAGAGTCCTGGAAAGAGGGGCAAGTATGAAGTCTGTTGGGGATGAGAGAGCTTGGGAAGTGAGTCAGTTGTTGTTCGCTGATGATACAGCGCTGGTGGCTGATTCATGTGAGAAACTGCAGAAGCTGGTGACTGAGTTTGGTAAAGTGTGTGGAAGAAGAAAGTTGAGAGTAAATGTGAATAAGAGCAAGGTTATTAGGTACAGTAGGGGTGAGGGTCAAGTCAATTGGGAGGTGAGTTTGAATGGAGAAAAACTGGAGGAAGTGAAGTGTTTTAGATATCTGGGAGTGGATCTGTCAGCGGATGGAACCATGGAAGCGGAAGTGGATCATAGGGTGGGGGAGGGGGCGAAAATTTTGGGAGCCTTGAAAAATGTGTGGAAGTCGAGAACATTATCTCGGAAAGCAAAAATGGGTATGTTTGAGGGAATAGTGGTTCCAACAATGTTGTATGGTTGCGAGGCGTGGGCTATGGATAGAGATGTGCGCAGGAGGATGGATGTGCTGGAAATGAGATGTTTGAGGACAATGTGTGGTGTGAGGTGGTTTGATCGAGTAAGTAACGTAAGGGTAAGAGAGATGTGTGGAAATAAAAAGAGCGTGGTTGAGAGAGCAGAAGAGGGTGTTTTGAAATGGTTTGGGCACATGGAGAGAATGAGTGAGGAGAGATTGACCAAGAGGATATATGTGTCGGAGGTGGAGGGAACGAGGAGAAGAGGGAGACCAAATTGGAGGTGGAAAGATGGAGTGAAAAAGATTTTGTGTGATCGGGGCCTGAACATGCAGGAGGGTGAAAGGAGGGCAAGAAATAGAGTGAATTGGAGTCATGTGGTATACAGGGGTTGACGTGCTGTCAGTGGATTGAATCAGGGCATGTGAAGCGTCTGGGGTAAATTATGGAAAGCTGTGTAGGTATGTATATTTGCGTGTGTGGACGTGTGTATGTACATGTGTATGGGGGGGGGGGGGGTTGGGCCATTTCTTTCGTCTGTTTCCTTGCGCTACCTCGCAAACGCGGGAGACAGCGACAAAGTATAAAAAAAAAAAAATATATATATATATATATATATATATATATATATATATATAGGGGAGAAATGATACTTTCCATGTATTCCCTGTGTCGTAAAAGGCGACTGAAAGAGGTAGAGACGGGGAGATGGAAGTCCTACCCTCCAGATTTATTTTTCCAAAAGAAGGAACAGAGATTGGGGCCAAGTGAAGATTTTTCCTCTTAAGGCTCAGGCTCAGTCGTCTGTTCTTGACGCTACCTCTCTAACGCATGAAATGGTGAAAATGTATGAGACTAAAAGGGAAGGGAGCGAGGGGCTGGAAATCCTCCCCTCTCATCTTTTTTTTAATTTTCCAAAAGAAGGAACAGAGAAGGGAGCCAGGTGAGGATATTCCCTCAAAGGCCCAGTTCTCTGTTCTTAACGCTACCTCGCTAATGCGGGAAATGGCGAATAGTATGAAAGAAAGAAGAAAGATATATATATATATATATATATATATATATATATATATATATGTGTGTGTGTGTGTGTGTGTGTTTTTCATTGAAAATGACAGCTAATTCAGCATTCATCCGTTTCTTGCTGATGTCCTCAAGTCTAACGATTCTCTTAAGCAGCTCAGGGAAATTACCACTAAGCCGGCCAAGGATCATAACAGGTGTAGAACCAAACTCAGGTAGAGACCAGAAATTCTCCTTAGGTATACAGTAACACAACACCATCACATAACGTCTTTCACCCAGCCTCCTCGTAACAGATTAGGTCACACCTGTAGTATTATGTTCACCTTTCTATGAACTCAACACCTGATTCACGATGCTTTCCTTGTTTGCCCTCTGGGGTAATATTGAATCAGCTCTTGGTTTTTGTGCGGTACTTTGCCTAAAAGTGCTGATTATCCTTACTCCAAAATAAACTTTCATTTACATCCCTTCTACTAAAGTAAGTTTCTAGATAATCAAATGTAAGATTAAAAGAAAATGGAAAAATCTATCCAACAGTGTTTTGAAGGAGTCAGTAGACTTGCATGTTGGTAATGCTATTTAAATCTAAATGTTAGTAATATTTTTGTCGCATTTACACACACTCCTCTCTTCATATTTCTTTATTCCTTAAACCTCTTCATTCCCTTGTCCTCACTTATATAATTTCCTTGTCGATGATTCTTTACAGAAAAAAAAGCGAACCAAAAATTGCAACATTATGATCTTGGCACCTTCCCTTAACTCCCTCTCTTCTTGGTTTTGCAATCCCGACCTTCTCCCAAAGCCCAGCGCTCTTATTGCTCCTCGAGTTGCCATTTACATTTAAGCAATATTGTCTCCATGTGGGGGGGGGGGTCAAGTCTCCTGTCCACCCTAACTTGTACAATAAGGTTAAGGAAGCTGTCTGTGTCTGTATATGTGTGTGTGTTTCACGTACTTTTCCCCCTATAGATAGATAGACACACACAAATGCAAACTGAGGTGTTACCGGACTCCTCCCGCTCCAGGTTAAACCGTAAGTGATGAAAAGACACCTTGGACGAGGCCGAATCACTGGGAGTACAGTCTCTTCAAAGAACTTCTCACTCTAAGGGAGTGAACATGTCCCTGCCACGGGAGGTAGAGCAGTCTTAGTGTCTAAAAGCCTTTATATACGTGTGACTCTTAACACCAGTTCTCTCTCATATCTGATCCTGGGGTAATCGTAAAGAAAGATAGAAATAAGAGATGAATAATATATCTGACTTCAACCCTGTTTATCAAGTACCATAAATAAAGTATCATAAATAAAGATGAAAATAAAGAGGAAGGTTCATAATACATCAGTGTTTTCAACCCTCTTTGTCAAGTACCATAAATAAAGTATAAGTAAAGATGAAAATAAAGAAGGTTCATAATATATCAGTGTTTCCAACCCTCTTTATCAAGTACCATGAATAAAGCATCATAAATAAAGATGAAAAAATAAAGGAGAGGTTCATAATATATCAGTGTTTTCAGCCCTCTTTATCAAGTACCATAAATAAAGTATTAATAAAGATAAAACAAAAGGAAGAGGTTCATAACATATCAGTGTTTTCAACCCTCTTTATCAAGTACCATCTATTATCAGTCTATCTGAGGCGATACGACAGCAACTCTCCAAACAATCTCTGTCCCTCAGATGTATTCCTAACTCGCGTTACTTTAGTGGAGAATCTAAATGCAAATAGTTCACTCGCCCTCGAGGGAACCCAAGATCTTGTAATTGTGGATTACAAGCCCGAGACGAAGATTACTGTGGTTGTGTGTGTGTGAGATTTACATTTAAGTCTGGCCTGAGGAGGTGGACTGTGCTGGAAATCTGGAAAACAACGACGATTGTTCGCTGGGTTCGCGTCGCTACGTCCGGTAATGCCTTCCTGGCTTGTTTCTCATTGGCAGCGGTTACGTGCGAATCAAGAATACGAGGAGTGAAACAGAGGGAAAATGTCGAGTACACACACTCACTCTCTCTCTCTCTCTCTCTCTCTCTCTCTCTCTCTCTCTCTCTCTCTCTCTCTCTCTGACACAAGGGGAGGATCAAAATACCTTAAGCTTTATCAAAGAATGGAAACCAATGAGTTAGTACCAGGGTAAAATGGTACACAATCCCCTATTATTATCTCTGCCAAGCCTTATTGCAAGGAGTGAGAATAGACACCCATTTTCTCAATACTGCTCAGACAACTGACCATTGAAACCACAGAAATCTTATGAGAGAAATCAGCCAAACAAAACACTGAGGGAAACGTGTGGTGATGGATCAGAAATCCTTTTTATTCTTTTTTAACTTAACAGAAAAATTAAGAATACAAGTAAACGCGACGATATCTGAAGACATTTTATCTAGGGGTGTCATACAGATACAAGACACTGATAGAGTAGCAAAAAAAGGTACTTTGCTGATAACACTAGTAAGCAGAACGATAAGATCAGGTGATCAAAGAGAGATGCAAACATACTTGGGTATAAAATCTACAGCTGAGTAGACGTGACCCTTGTGGGATTAGATAAAAGTAAATCTAAGCAGATAATTAACAAGAAGAGCGTCAGCGACTCAAGAAAACTCATTAGGATAAGTGACAGGAAACTGAAGATGTAAACCTTCAACACAAACCATGCACTTGTGAACAAAAGAATAGCTGTCTCTTCCATATTAGTGTTCCTCTTGGACTGTACTCGGTTTAGATACATTGAAACTTAGGATATGGATCACTGCTGATCGCTTCCACAGAAAAGGGAGAGATATGATACTGAACTTACTTCGTTTATGGTCTGGAGAAACGAGAACGAGAGAGAGAGAGAGCGGATCGACCACTTTCTCTGTAAAGTGTCTCCGAGAAGCAGACGAAAAAAATATATTATACCACGCATCAGCGAGTTCTGTGTTTATGAGTAGTTTCACTCACCATCTGCCTTATCACTGCCTTTGTCCCAGTTGACATAGGGACGTAGCTTATGGGAGGGGGGGAGTGGGGGGGGGACTTCCTCAGTGTGGTCGAAAGAAGAAACGAAAACGACAACAAATGTAACCAGAAACTTCAGGGTTTTCAAGTCGGACTTCATCTCACGACAACCACTCGTGGGTCAGCGGGAAAACAAGGCTATACTCCCCACTGCGGCAGAGCTCACGTTTCACTTATTGTATTACGAGCCGTCGCTCTCCACCTTCTTTACCTGATATTTCCCTGTGGGCAGGACAAAGCAGACTTTAATATTTCTTTTTTTTTCCGGGTCAGAGGGCGCAACGCGAGCGACGTTCTCTTTCTCTCTCTCTTTGTCTCTTTGTCGCTCTTTCTCTCGGGTGGTAGATTTTGTCGGCAAAGGACACTGACAAGAACAAGACATCTGAAACACTCGTAAGACTTTTCATCGCGTTTGTAATATCACATCTTGAAGACGTAGTCCAGTTCTGGTCTCCGTGGTACCAAAAAAAAAAGGACAAAAGAAATACTTGAACAAGTACAAAGAAGATCTGCAAAGCAACATCCAGTTTTCAAAAAAAAGAAAATAAAACTGTCGTATGAAGAGAAGACAAAAATATTAAGATATTCAGCTTTGTTGATCATTTAAGTTCGTCTTTGGGAAGCAGGCGCGGACGCAGTCCAGAATTCTCGGGAATGTCATTGGTAGAAACACGAGTCTTAGGGGGCAATGTTAAGTCCGTCTTATAAACACGACTTAGTAGAAGGACAGATAAGGGATTACGGGTGAAACGAAGCCAAATAGCTTAAAGATACACAACCAAAAGTAGTCAGAAGATGTACATGTCGGTACGCAGGGTTACAATGACTGTGGTTCACACAGGCCATAGCAGCATATCATGGAGAAGGATGAAATCGTCCAGTGTGTGTGTGTGTGAAAATATGCGATTACTGGCAACACATATGACGGTGAGGTAGTGACTTGAAGGGAGGGATCAGCCAGCTTCCTGACGTCTGAGTGAGCGAGTCTGGCAACATGCACATGGACAAGAAATTGTAATATGATAAGAGACGTTCAGTGTTACTGCTGGACTAGAATATTAAATGAAGGAGAGAGAGAGAGAGAGAGAGAGAGAGAGAGAGAGAGAGAGAGAGAGAGAGAGAGAGAGAGACAAGAGGGTTGATGTTCAAGAGGAACAAGGCTGGTACTACTGAGACATCTGATCGATTTATCAACGCCATTCGAAATCCTGGTTGGAGACAAAACGGATGAAGTGCAAAGAATCAATCAGAGCGAGAGAGTGAGAAAGAAGAGAATGCGATGTATCTTTTTCTTGTCTATTAAGGAGTAAAGAGGAGGAGGTCACAATAAGGATTGAACATGACTGGGAAGTACTTCACAAGCTGAACCTGGATACTTGTAATGTAAATAGACGTTGTAAAGTTGAGGAACGGCAAATACAATCGGGGAAACGCCACGTCCATTAAGAGCGATCACAAAAGATCAAGAAAACAAAGGATAAACGTTCCGAGAGTCTTAAAGAGGCTCAACTGAACGGACTGGAGGAACTGTTGTATAATACCGGATCCGACTCCATTGGAGAGGACAATCTCAAGAGTGCTGAGACAAGAGTTGGGAAACGGAGAAGAAATACCGACTCAATGATATGCAACGCTCAGTCACTGAAGACAAGGCGTACTGCTAGTTAGGTATGTCGCTAATAAGATGCACTTGCCAGTATAGCATTGCCAATTTGGTGTACCGCCAGCATGGTGCACCGCCAATTAGGTACGCCGCCAGTATGGTGCATCGCTAGTAAGATGCACCGCCAGCAAGGAGCATAGCCAGTAAGGAGCACAGTCAGTAACTCCTGCCAATACGCCAATAAATGTTGTTACATCAGTGCACCGAGCACCGTAAATATCTTGAGGGGAATCTAAACCTTTACTTTCTGACTTGAAGCCTCGCATGATTAGAGTAAATGAAACTTTGTAGATGCCCAGCTAAAACCAAATATGACAACTTAGTATTCAGGAGAGAGACGAAAGAGGTTCAGGGAAGTGGCGTATGTTGCAGATGTTTTACGATTCACTAAAAACAACGCCATGTGACTACCCGGCAGGGAGCTCGAGAAATGTGTGGAGTAAAATGTATATAGTTAATAAATTATACTTGGTACCGGACAAGAGCAGATGGGAAAGAAACAATGTATATAGTTGACAAATGATACATTGTACAGGAAAAAAACAGATGCAAAGGAAACATCCTAAATCAGATATGATCAATATAATTTTAGTTGGGAGGTAACCGTGGACTATACGAAATTTGAGTTGACAAGAGAATGCTTCACAAATGCCTTAAAAGAACGATGCACCAAATGTATACCATGAAAAAAAAAATCGGGAAGAGGAGATAAAAGCCAGAGTGGATAGGAAAAAAAAAAATTTCAGGGGTCTGTTACGAACAAACAAGATTTTTAAAAAGAATTACTGGACGATAGGTCGGCTTTAAGAACCGTGGAGAGTAATGTTAGACATGGAAGATACAGCTTAAGAAATATGCATGAAGGTGAAACTTCACCCCGACACGCAACTAGTTAAAAAAAAAAATTTCAAGCGGGAAACAAAATACAGGAGTCTACGGTAACGTTCCTGACGAACAGAAAATGGAAGTTGGTGTAACACGGAAAACGTCTCAACAACAGAAAACGACCCGAACAAGAAGCTGCTGTCATTTTTTCTTTTAACGAAAATAAGGGAGAATTTCTTACGTTTAGGCAGCCGACGGTGTGGCAATCTATCTATGAAGGAGACTGAATGAACTATCGGTGAAGGGTGTTGAGAAGAGAGTTGGATGCCTTAAGCCAGGCAAATCTTCAGTTATGAGACAGGGTACACCATAAACTTAATAAAATGTTCTTATGGACTGGTTAAGCTTTTGGATATGATCTTCTAAAAGGTATTAGATGAGGGGAAAATCCCTCTGCAGAATGGAAAAAGCGTAGGTAATGCCAACACTTGAGACACGAAATAACGAAGAGCATCGTGTTATCCGTAAATGGAAATTGGATACGTGATGTTTCATAAGAAAAAGACATTCATCTGTCCACAACTTGAATACTCTGTGTTCATCCCCCCACCACTTGAATACTCTGTGTTCATCCCCCCACCACTTGAATACTCTGTATTCATCCCCCCACAACTTGAATACCCTGTATTCATCTGTCCACAACTTGAATACTCTGTGTTCATCCCCCCACCACTTGAATACTCCGTATTCATCCCCCCACAACTTGAATACCCTGTATTCATCCACCCACAACTTGAATACCCTGTATTCATCTGTCCACAACTTGAATACTCTGTATTCATCCGTCCACCACTTGAATACTCTGTATTCATCCACCCACAACTTGAATACTCTGTATTCATCCACCCACAACTTGAATACTCTGTATTCATCCACCCACAACTTGAATACTCTGTATTCACCCGCCCACTACTTGAATACTCTATTCATCCACCCACAACTTGAATACTCTGTATTCATCTGTCCACCACTTGAATACTCTGTATTCATCCACCCACAACTTGAATACTCTGTATTCATCCACCCACAACTTGAATACTCTGTATTCATCCACCCACAACTTGAATACTCTGTATTCATCCACCCACAACTTGAATACTCTGTATTCATCCACCCACAACTTGAATACCCTGTGTTCATCCGCCCACAACTTGAATACTCTGTATTCATCCGCCCACCACTTGAATACTCTGTATTCATCCGCCCACCACTTGAATACTCTGTATTCATCCGCCCACCACTTGAATACTCTGTATTCATCCACCCACAACTTGAATACTGTGTATAAAGCCTTGGTCACCGTACTACAAGAAAGGTGTTACTCACTTTGAAAAATGTCCAGCGCAAGTAGCCACTAAAGTTGCCATCATTCTGGAAAAAGATAAGCAGAGATGAGACGTTAATCATCATAAGTTATCAATGAGTAAGGATCAGGAGAATGAAATGAGGCTAAATGAGATTTTATGATACGTTAACGGGTGAAAATAGAACTTGATAGTTAGATCAAAAGACTTTTAAAAAGAAATCCACTGACGTTATAGACTGAGAGGTCGAAGTCTAAAGATGAGGTTTTTTTTTTTATCCATAGAATTGCGTTTGTATGTATTAGTCAACTGTGACGTGTAGAATATACCAGAGCTAAGAACCAATATACATCCAGACAATAAACACCTGTTACACATTAGTAAATCTATGGCTTAACCTGTACTACCCACTTGACCTTAACACTTCCAACTTATGAATACATTCGACGACAAAGATATCGCGAAATTCTTTCCGAGATACACTGGAATGCATTTAGAAAAAAAAAAGAATAATGGAATATAAATTGATAACATTTCCCTCAGTCCGTGACTCAGCCTAGATGTATATGGGGAGTAAAAGTCGCTCAGCTGACATTATAGTTTTGTAAATCTAAAAGACAATACAACCGAGATATCTCCATAGCCACTCTAACCACGACATCCATCTCGCTTATGAACCCTAATAGGAAAATCTTAAGCTTGGCAGACACATACACACACACACACACAGACACACACACACACACACACACACACACACACACACACACACACACACTCCCGTAAGCACAAAGACACTAACATAGACCATTGACAGCGCGCTTACGCTCCCCCCACCCCAACACACACACACACACACACACACAAACCAATCTACCTTCCCCTGAAGGCACGTAAATAATTCCACGAAAGGCCATACACAACAGGGAAAGGTGGGTCGAGGCACAAAGCCCCGCGGTAGGCCTTACTCCTCCTCCTCCTCCTCCCTCACCACGCCTCCATCCACTCCGTGAACGATGTGAAAATGAAGTTGCTCGCAGGTGACGTTCTGACGCAACAGTTGAGCGAGAAATTACATGGCTTGGTTACGGGTCTCAGAGCCATGAGGGAGGAGGAGATGATTGGAAGACTCGCCACACTAAACGTATGACGAGTTATTGCCTCACACTTGCATCCTCTCTCTCGGTTTTATAATATATATATATATATATATATATATATATATATATATATATATATATACTATCCCTGGGATAGTCGAGAAAGAATACTTCCCACGTATTCCATGCGTGTCGTAGAAGGCGACTAAAAGGGGAGGGAGCGGGGGGGGGGGGGGGGGGGGGGGGGGGGGAATTTCCCCTCGTTTTTTTTTCTTTAATTTTCCAAAAGAAGAAACAGAGAAGGGGGCCAGGTGAGGATATTCCCTGAAAGGCCCAGTCCTCTGTTCTTAACGCTACCTCGCTATCGCGGGAAATGGCGAATAGTGTGAAAAAAAAAATCTATATCTATGGGACTCGAACATGGGTCTATGAGATGTGCGTGTTTGTATGTTTTATGAGCGCAGTGTGTGCATCCTCATGCGAGCATTTGCATGTGTGTGTGTGTATGTGTATATATATGTGTGTGTGAGTATGTTTCATAATCTGATTCATGCCTGAACACGAGTGTGCGCATGTGTGAACATTTATATACGTGTATCCCCATGACTATGTTCGTATGTCACAATGAATCCGCATTTAATAAGCATTAATTTCACCTCGATATTCAAGATTCGCTGAAGGAACCCAACGTAGCACCAACTCGCCACGGAGAATGAATGAATCCTCATACTCTCTCAGCAACAGCATCGCTTAACGTGAGGTGTTCAAGTATGAATCTCTGGTCCTGTCTTCAATCTCTGGTCCTGTCTTCACTCTCTGGTCCCGTCTTCATTCTTTGGTCCTGTCTTCAATCTCTGGTCCTATCTGCAATCTCTGGTCCTGTCTTCAATCTCTGGTCCCGTCTTCAATCTCTGGTCCCGTCTTCAATCTCTGGTCCCGTCTTCAATCTCTGGTCCCGTCTTCAATCTCTGGTCCTGTCTTCAATCTCTGGTCCTGTCTTCAATCTCTGGTCATGTCTTCAATCTCTGGTCCTGTCTTCAATCTCTGGTCCTGTCTTCAATCGGGAGATTCATAAGGGACGAGCGGTGCTTCCTTGTATTACCATTAAGAACTTTATAGCCCTTTAGGAGGTCGAGGAGTGACCTCCTGTATGAATATGTATGATAATTAGCTTCAGTATGAAAATATGTGACATCTCTGTGGATGATAACCTAGCTTAAGTTTGGTGTTATATCCAATTACCTTCATATGCAAGGAGGTTTAGCTATATCATGAATATATGATAGCTCCAGAGTTATCTCTTTTGGATAATCTATGACAACTACCCCTCATTCAATAAGATAAAAGATAATTATCTTTAATCTGGAAATACATGTCAGGCAGCTACAGTCTCGAAGTACAAGGTGTCCCCCCAAAAATGTACTTATTTTTTGACACACCTATGACTCAATTTCTTTTCTCTCATTTCAGATGCAATTGACAATGAAAAAGAAAAAAAATCAGCGAGTTATAGGGTGTCAAAAAGTAAGTACATTTTTTGGGGGACACCCTTTATATGGTAGCTACAAGCTGCTTGGAGATATACAAAAGCTAAGCCCAGTCTGGAAGCATATGACAAGTATATGACAGCTAAATCCACTAAGCTGGAAGTATATGACAGCTAAATCCACTAAACTGGAAGTATATGACAGCTAAATCCACTAAACTGGAAGTATATGATTGCTAGCTTCACTCTTGGCATATGTGACAGCTAAATCCTACACCCAGATAATGCTGAGATATTTTAGATCCCTCTTACGAACAGCTATTAGTGACTCTCCAAGGATCCGATCGTTAACAGTACTGAATGCATCACTACATATAGAATATTCACTTCACTTGGAAGTTTAATTAAGTTTACCCTCAACAAGCTCATTTTCTGTTCAATTATGGTCGCAGAGAATACACCAGCGATTCGAAGTGACTGATGAGTTAAGGGCTGTACCAGACTTACGTATATATGATTACTTTTATTTACTTTTTAATGTATGGTGACCGACATGGCACAGGTAAAAGAAATCCGAGTCACTGCCACCCCAAGCTATAGAAAAATGTAAAAGGAATGTGAAAGAAATATGTAAAAGAAAATAAAGAAATGTAAAAGAAAATTTTAAAAAATGTAAAAGAAATTTTAAAAAATGTAAAAGGAAAATGTAAACGAAAATTTAAAGAAAAATGTAAAAAAAAATTATAAATATATAACGAAATGTAAAGGAAAATGTAAAAGAACTGACTCTTAGATGAAGAGAGGTTTTATGAAGAACGAAAGACAAAAGAGAGAGAAGAGAATCCCACATCTCAGCTCATCGAAGGAAGAAAGCGGTCTTTAAGAACGGCCAATCCTCGAGGGGTTGGGCTACACACAGAAACGATTGGAAGCAGCAGAAGCAGGAATACGTCTTTAACATGTAAAGGTTGCCACATCCAAAAAAAAGACGATGTATGCTCACAGCATATATCTTCGGAACCCCTTTCTTTCCCTATTGTTTTCTGCAATTCTGTTTCATTCAAATCTCTCGGTCATACAATCCAGGCAAAGCAAGATGGAGTACACCTCCTCCATTCCACCACCCCCCCTCTCACCCCGACGCACGCAATCAGGATATTGGAAGCCATTTAAACACACTGACGCTCCATTGGGAAGATGGAGTAGGCGATTATGTCATGGAAGACGTTTGTGTGTGTGTGTGTGTGTGTTTGAGGACGGAGGGGGTAAGAGGGCCTTTCTCTGGCGAAGCCAAGCATCGCTCCACACCGGTAAGGGCTAATGAGACCCTCCAGAGTATCTTAAACAATGAGATCTTTTAAGTTCCTCCATGTCGAAGAACGCACCTAGTTCAGTCAGTGTCCACTCGAACAATAGCACCATCTCAACCCTCCTTGTCCGGTGCACTATTAAAGATGATCTAGCGAGTTCAGAACGCTTTGAGAGTGATCTCCATTTTCATTTGGAAATGGAGGATTGATTGTTCTTCAGCTTCGTGAGCCAAGGGCATACACCACCACATGAACACAACATGCATAAGTCCTGAGTGACTCCGGCTGGAGTGATCCAGGGTGTCTTGTGCAATGGGTTTGGTCTTTGGCCTTTACGGCCATCGACCTTTGAGGAAGGTCATGAGACCTACAACCTTATTGGATACACGACTGAGGTCATCATCCCTAAATACCTAACCGAAAGATAGTGTTATATTGATAAAGGTTAAATGATGATTAGAAATCAATCATAAAACGCTTTGGGTGTTTCTCTGTACCACTTGCAGCCAACAACAGCATTCAGTATCGTTTGTGGCAGTGCAATAGTTCAGCAACAGAACTGAACACGATACAAAAAATTATATAATCTTCAACAGCAATATTCTTTTCTTTTCCCTTATATCTACTTACGCCAAATTGATGTTTCCGGTGCGTCTTCCGTCGTTTTCCTTGGTGTCATGGTCAGTAGAAATACAAAGTCAATCGTTATACGAATGCTTATGTCACGTGAGGTCAATCGCCATGCGAATATCGCGTTAAGGTCAGTCGTCATGCAAATGTGTGTCTCACATTTGGTCAGTCGATGTGCTAATGTTTACGTCACGTACGGTCGATCATATCGAGCGTGTGTTGATGTCACGTAAGGTCATTTGTTGATCGTTTGTTTATATCAATGCCAACCATTATGTGAGTGTTTATGTCACTTAAGATATGTAAGTGTTTATGTCACATAAAATGATATGTGAGGATTTATGTCACATAATATATGCAAGTATTTATGTCACAAAAATGATATGCGAGTGTTCATGTCACATAAGATATGTATGTGTATATATATATATATATATATATATATATATATATATATATATATATATATATATATATATATATATCACATACGATGTTATGCGAATATTTATGCAATGAAGAGAGTAATCGAGATGAGGAAATTTACCATAAGGGAAGAACCGAGTTAATGACCCACCTTAAGTGTTATACAAGATTAACACTGGATCTAATAGTATTTTGCCTACTAGTTTATTTCCTTTATTGTCAGGTTTATTACTGGAGTTATGAACTGTACCTGTATGAGAAAGAGTTTTGGAAATATGGAGACTCTTACAAATAGCAAGTCTGAGGAGCGATGGCAATTATCTTGATCATACGAAGTCCAAAAGGGTCGCGAAAGAGCGCTCAAGTCCGTCGCCATCTTGAAGTCAAGGGAAAGTGTTGGATTAAGACCGATTCGCCAGTCAACTGTACCCAATCACCAATCAGGTGCCCCTCCCTCCCTCCCACTGATCCTAGTCTACCTCGACCTAACTCTGGGGGGTGTCGTAAAGGAAAATAAACACTGTCGAAGTCAAACAACTGATTAAAATATTGTTTAACCTACTGGTACAGACCAGTCGGTAAAATAACCACTACGAAAGTGGATAATTTCAGTCCCACACTATGAAATGTGATTAATCTTATCGAATCAATTCACTGCACACGACAGACTTCCAACGCATACATTTGGTACGATGATACAGCCCGTGTCCTCATATACGACTGGTGTTTTGATTTAGTACTTAACGAACGAGTTATTCGAGGCATATTAAGCGGGACGAATCCATACCATATTCGTCCAAAGATCCAAGATACGACAAAAATTAATCGGTTTTACCAGTTCGTTCACACGTCACACAAGCCAAGGTTAGCAGTGACGGTGAAATTGAAAAAGAAATAACAACGACCCTTCATCAAGTGGATTTAAATCATGAACAATGGAAAGTGTTGGCTCTGTTCATCCGCCCACATCCACGTTTCAATGAATATATACGTTGACTGATTACTGAAGTTAGATGCTACATGCATTCGATATTTCTATGAAGTTATAACCAGTGAAAATATTTTCCTGTCCTATGGATTTGAGACAATGTAAATAGTTTATTTTACTTCTTTACTGACCATTTTTGATAAAAGAAGGAACTGTGATGGTCCTCTGATCTATATATGTTATTGATATGGAGTGAATCACGGGCCTCTGTGGTGTAGCGGTTAGCGTTGCTGACCATGACGCATTCACGGGCCGCCCGGGGTCAAAAAGTATAAGTTCGAATCCTGATGGGAGGTTAAGTCGGTCCATAGTCAACTCAGCCGTTCATCCTTCCCTAAGGATTGGTCGATAAGGTTTCTACCTGGACTGTGTGTGTGTGTGTGTGTGTGTGAGAGAGTGAGAGAGAGAGAGAGAGAGAGAGAGAGAGAGAGAGAGAACGAAGAGATGGCCTCGATCAGAGCAATTGGTGGCACGTGCCGTCTCTGTTACCATAAAAAAAAAAATTGTCTTTACAAATTTTTCGTTGCTGTTCTGTTGCGATGTTGCAAGCCAGAAGCGACTTTATCAGGTGTGCAACGGAGTTAGTTTATGGGTTGGTTATTTCGGTTATGTGGACATTTCGACCACCAAGACCTTAATCAAGACCGTCAACATCATTTTGTAACCAGCAGAGGAACACATATACGAAACACAATCTTCACAAAAGTAAATTTGCGAACACATTCTTCATGTAAGTAATTCTACAAATACATTCTTCACAAAAGTAAATATACGAACACATTCTTCACAGAGGTAATTCTTGGACCATACACGTTACCACTGCATAAACTGCACTTCAGGTGACAGTAACGTCTTCTCAATTAATATGAGACAAAGTAACGCCCGAAAACATAAAAGAATATCCACAGAAACACCAGCCAATGTACGTCTAGATTCGCCTGGTCACGAGTCCCAAACTAGCGACGTTCTTCGAGACAGTGGACCCACTACACACAGCTTCGATGGTGTCGTTTTCGAGAAAGTGGACCCACTACACACAGCTTCGATGGAGTCGTTTTCGAGACAGTGGACCCACTACACACAGCTTCGATGGTGTCGTTTTCGAGAAAGTGGACCCACTACACACAGCTTCGATGGAGCCGTTTTCGAGACAGTGGACCCACTACACACAGCTTCGATGGAGCCATTTTCGAGACAGTGGACCCACTACACAAGTTTCGTTAGCGATTTTCGAGGCAATGAACCGACTACACAGCTTCAATAGGGACGTTTTTCGAGACAGTGGACCCACTACACACAGCTTCGATGGAGCCGTTTTCGAGACAGTGGACCCACTACACAAGTTTCGTTAGCGATTTTCGAGGCAATGAACCAACTACACAGCTTCAATAGCGACGTTTTTTTCGAGACAGTGGACCCACTACACAAGTTTCATAGCGATTTTCGAGGCAATGAACCAACTACACAGCTTCAATAGCGACGTTTTTTTCGAGACAGTGGACCCACTACACAAGTTTCATAGCGATTTTCGAGGCAATGAACCAACTACACAGCTTCAATAGCGACGTTTTTTTCGAGACAGTGGACCCACTACATAGTTTCATAGCGATTTTCGAGGCAATGAACCAACTACACAGCTTCAATAGGGACGTTTTTCGAGACAGTGGACCCACAACACACAGCTTCGATGAGGCGAATCCAAGTGCTTCACGACCAAGAAGAATTCTGGTGGAACACGAACTTTGGGAAAGATTCACAACGAACACCTTCGTTGCATGACGAATACTGAAGGAAACAAGGCATGACGCACACCCGAAGGAAAAGAAAAAAGACGCTGGAAGATTGCCCGCATTTTCAAAGCTCAGTAAAATAATTTGATATTTTTTGGCTAATTCGGAAAAAAAAAAAAGAATAGGAATTCCCTCTGATGCACCTGAAGGTGGAGAAAACTAATTTGAGAAACTTATAACCTAGTTAGCGAGCGTGTGTGTGGGGGAGGAGAAACCCAGGGAAAAGGTTCGACGTGGTGGAAAACGTTTTTTGGAGATGGTGGAAAAAAATATGAAAAAGTGAATGTTGTTTCTAAGAGAATAAAAAATTGGAGCCACTAAGTTAGATGCATAATTCTTAATGGAGCCACAGAGAGGCCAGGGTATGATATGTTCTCTGCTTTTGTTTACCTCGTCTGGTCCCAGAATTTGGCTACTTTGGTTTTCGTAGAGTACATGGAAGACTTGAATCAAAAAAAAAAAGCTTCAAGATTGTGAAATAAGAGAGAGATTATGTACTCCTGAAGTGAAATTACTGATACTGGCTGAAGGAGACTTATGAAGCGATGCTGTTTTCATATGGTCTTATTCCCAATCTGTTTTTCTCTGCCCATAATTCATGAACGCGCACTTCCATATACCATTCAAATCTCCAACAGCCAGAATCGAACCCAGGACCCCTGCGTGACAGGCGGGAGCGCTATGCCTAGGCTATGATCGCTTAGCGGTAGCACTCCTGCCTGCCACGCAGGGGTCCCGGGTTCGATTCTGGCTGGTGGAGGTTTATATATATAACCTCATCAGCGACCTGTATCCCCCTCAGAGCTCCAATCCTGTTTGTGAATAAAATATGTCAAAAGGGTTGCTGTGAACCCTCTAATAACACAGAGAGTGTGAAAGCTACCACCGCCCATCTTGACTAGATATTTAACAATCTAATCCAAGAATACACACACACACACACACACACACACACAACTCAGGCCAGCCTAGGATTAGGCCTATATAGGTTTGAATCCTAGGCGCGGCAGTTGATCCATACCCAACCAAGGTGTGTATTATACCTGGCTTAGGCTTGGGTATGCGAGCGTGTGCATATACACGTGGGAATAATGACATGATCAAAGAACGAGGCAGCATACAAATAGAAAAAAAAACCAAATTCCTAACCACACACATCTTGGCCACTGGCCAACAAGGCTCAAAAAACCTGCTTTTTCCTACCCTCGCTCCATCCTAACACGTCATCCACAGAACTAATCATTCATATCAAATTAAAAATAATGTAGGAAATCTCTTCTTAGCTTCGAGGTATTGTCTGCAAAACATGATAATCGCTGCATTAAATACATGGATTCTTGAGCATCGTCTTTCCATGGCAAAGTTGGGTCCCCAGGTCATATCTTGGATACGTAATGAGCAGGAGAGCAAGTATGCTTAAATGTCAACAGTATGTCTGTTTCCCTCTGACGTTACGTACATTTATGAAAATGAAATATATCAAATGACTATATCGCCTCCGAGACGATATTTGCACCAAATATATATACATATATGTGAACATATACGTACATTTCTAATTCCATGTCTTCAATACATAGGTGTTTTATGCTCAGAAATGATGGTCTTCAAAAATTGGTTTCGAGTTTGCAAAGCGTTCATGAAATAGCACTTAATATGTTGGTGTATGTGTTATGAAATTTTGATTATCACAGAACTGTATCTTCTGTATATCAATTATCAGTTATAATTTTTGAGGCTTCCATGTTGATGAGAGAGATGATCACAGTGTCTTTAGCACCTTAAACCCAATTATTCCTCCACATTTTGATAAGTTTAATCTATATAAAAAACTTTAGATCTATAAAAGAAACAGACTTCCTTTGAGATGTACTTAAGTGTGTGTGCATACGTTACAATCTCTTGTCTCTGAAGTACCAGGACACACAACTTCTGCCAACTTCAGTACCATATACGTCTGAGACCAGGGCACATGTGCTCCTGCCTAACCCAGTACCAGTTAGGTCTAAGATCCGAACACAATGATACCGAACACATGACACCTGCCTACTCTATCATCAACTAGTCTAAGATCAAGACACCAAGGCACATCAGGACACATGACGCCTGCCAACACCAGCACTAACTAGGTCTGACACCAGGACACACGACTTTCGCTTACTCACTCCGTTTATTCGACTATAAATTTTTAAGTATAATCAGGTCTCTCTCTAACTAATTTGTAGCTTAGGGTTTTCACGTGAAATAATAATCTGGATTCAGTGCCTTCTATACCACCCATCTGATGACTATAAGAATCTGAATAACTAAAAAATGACAAAAGATTATTACAAAATCCGAGTTCGAAGGTGTGGCTTCTGACCCATCACATTATGATGATGAGAATTCTTGTCCCTCGATCGTTCTGCAATACGATCCTCGACTGCATTCTGATGCTTATCGGAAAAGAAAAACAAAAAAAAAAAAGATCCAATCCTTTTTTTTTTTTTCGTCTAATGTGGCATCAGACTCGAAACATCAACAAAAGTCATACAAAAGTATATAACGTCCTCGAAAGTTACTGTTCAGAAGTTCTCATTTTCCCCACCGAAAAAAAAGAGAACTTTCCTACGCCAAAACAAGTCGTGTGGGGGAGAGTGTGTGTGGAGGTGGTGTGTGTGTGGGTGTGGTTTCCCTCCACCCACAACATTCCCTTTGAAGGGTTTTGCGGCGGAGGTTTCTCCAGGCATCAGCTACGTGTCCTATAACAGGTTGACCAAGTTTGACAATCCAAACTCCTAAGCCAAAGGTCAAAGTTGGAGGCGGCGCGCCGACCACTTGCTAAAGTTGACCACACGACAGACTGGGCTCCCCAGTGGCTCTCCTCCTCCCTCCTCCTCCTCCTCCTCCTCACGGATGGACACAGGAGAGAGAGAGAGAGAGAGAGAGAGAGAGAGAGAGAGAAAGAGAGAGAGAGAGAGAGAGAGAGAGAGAGAGAGAGAGAGAGAGAGAGAGAGAGAGAGAGAGAGATTCTTGTCACGTTACCGGAACCACTGGTACGGTGGTGGAGGTTCGTGGGTTCGTTCATGTCACGTTACTGAACCACTGATACGGTGCAGGAGGTTCGTGGGTTCGTTTGTATGAAGCTATAACTCTACCGAAGCTTTGCGTCATTTCGTCACGTAAGACATAACCTGACTAGATATATAATTTAGCCAACTGTAACATAAATGGTCATTTTTTTTCCCCCTCATTTGGTGCAATGATTTAGCTGCCTACCTATGAATCACACAGTCGAAATTAGAATATACTTGTATGGTGAATTACAAGAAGAGATTTTCATTCAAGTCATTTAATAAAGTTTTCGCCCAAAAAGGCCAGAAATATTGTTGCTATTACTGGTAATTGCATGTGTCACATTCAGTACAGCCATGTCGGTACTGGTTTTCACAGTACTTGTGGACATTCAAAGTTCGACTGTTTGAAAAGCGTTTTTTTTGTTTTTTTTCATAACCACAGCAAGTTAATGACATAAAAGGTGCCATTATGGCAAAATGAAGTGCAACTACAAAGTTCCCATTACTCGCCATTTATCAGTCCATAAAGGAGACCATACTATTAGAAAAATAGAAGGAACACAATATGGTCTTTTAATGCACTGTTTGGCCTTCGCTTTTGCAACACAATATCGAAAACAGCAACACAAAATCTACAAGACTTCCTTCAAATTTCTAAAGTAAAATTTTGAACAACAAGAATCTTCGATTTTTCAGTATTCGAAAAATATTTCTATACAGAGAATGCCTTGGATTTTCACCTTCTCATCTTCGTAAATACTTATTAGACAACCTAAGTTGTATAAACTTAGACTAGAGGAGGAAGAATGGAGTTGCTACTGAAGTTTCCACTCTTGAAGTTTGTTCAACTTCGACCTCATATGAAAACGATCGACCTCAACTATATAAGAAGAATGAACAATGGAAGAACTGGGTCTTGAAGACGAGCCTTGGGAAAAAAAAAAAACATTCACAACAGATCCACGATCTCGTCTATAGGAAGCGAGTAGCTTTACGGGGTGTTTGAAGGAGCTATTGAGCGAGTTGGAACCTTTTCAATGTCATTTCTTCCCCTTACGTCTGGTTGACAGTACAGGTCATCAGATCTTTGGCTGGACGACCAACAGTGTTCTCCCATACACACATTTCACGCTGACCTCACAGCCTATCAGGTATTTTATACTCATCGTCTCTGCTGCCTCAAACGCTTCTGAACCGCTTACCAACTTGGAGTTTATAGTGTTTGAAGACTGTTTAGTTCAGGGCCACAAAGGTAGCTAGTGTAATATCGACACTTCAAACCGTAAACAGATGCCTTTTTTGAGAGATGTATTTGTAATCTTCACCATTCACTCGAGTTGTAAGTAGTCAACGAATCTTTTTAAGTCACTTATACTTTATTCAGGTTTTAGAAGATTACTTTACCTGATTCCCTCCGAGTATAATCCATGTGTTATTTGTGTATCAGAGGCACATACGTGATTATGTTTTTGACGATATGCAAGAACAAATGGTAATAATGCATGACTTTTTGATCGATGCCGTGAAAAAAAGAATATAATTATCGGCTGAGAAATGTTTCAGTGACTTATTGTGTGTGTGAGAGAGAGAGAGAGAGAGAGAGAGAGAGAGAGAGAGAGAGAGAGAGAGAGAGAGAGAGAGAGAGAGAGAACGATGAATTGTGAAAGCTCTCAAGGGGACAAGCTATAGGGAAACGAAGCAGTTGGTCTGTAAAACACCAAAACCGAGTTTCTGTGACATAAATGTTCAGGCTCCTTCCTCATCCTTCCCCATACTTGATCTTCGTTTCCCGCGTTCGCGAGGTAGCGATAGATACAGACGAAAAAAGGCCACATTCGTTCATATCCATTCTCTAACTATCACGTGTAATGCACTGAAGCCACAGTTCCCTATCTACATCCAGGCCCCTCAAACCTTTCTATGGTTTCCCCAACCGCTTCAAATGCACTGGTTCAGTCCATTGACAGCACGTCGACCCCAGTATATCACATCGTTCCAATACATATCATCCAGTTTAGTCTCCCGCTTTTCCTTGTTCTCTCCACTTCTATCATTTTTGTCAACCTTTCCGCACTCGTTCTCTCCAAATGTCTAGACCATTTCAGCACACCTTCTTCAACTCTCTCAACCACTCTCTTCGTGTTACCATACCTCTCTCGTGCCCTTTCATTACCCACTCGATCAAACCACCTCACACCACATACAGTCCTCAAACATCCACCTTCGTCCACACATTCTTATCTATATATAGCCCATGCCTCTCATCCATGTAACAGTGTTGGAGTTACTATACCTTCAAACATACTCATTTCCTCCCTCCCAAATAACGAACTCTAATTCCGAGCAGTCGTCAACGCTCCCAGAATATATATATATATATATATATATATATATATATATATATATCATCCCTGGGGATAGGGGAGAAAGAATACTTCCCACGTATTCCTTGCGCGTCGTAGAAGGCGACTAAAAGGGGAGGGAGCGGGGGGGGGGGGGGGGGGGGGGGGGGGGGGGCTGAAAATCCTCCCCTCTCGTTTCCTTTTTTTTTCTCCAAAAGAAGGAACAGAGAAGGAGCCAGGTGAAGATATTCCCTCAAAGGCCCGGTCCTCTGTTCTTAACGCTATCTCGCTAACGCAGGAAATGGCGAATAGTATGAAAGAAAGAAATATATATATATATATATATATCCATCTGGATATGTAGGCAATACCCTGGCGAGAACTCAAAAGAGTATTCGCTCATGTAGAAGGAGCAGTGCCAGTTATTGCGTTGGGTGTTGAGAAATATCACTAGTGTCACTAGAGTGGCAGAGATAAGAAGTTCATTTGCCACGGTCGATCATAAGCCCTTTGAAGCTCATAGTCTTCGAAATCCACTATCCTCTGCTCTCCGCGAGGCTGGAGAGTCTACTGCCTAGCTTAGGAGATTCGTTGAACGGAAGATGATGATACGGGAAACGTCAGTATTAAGGTACAAATGTTGTCGATGCAGTACACAGATTAACTTGTCTCGTGGAACAGAGAACGGTTGAATGGGAGATGCACTACATGGTGTAGTTTGTGTCGTGGAAGCGACGAGGACCGTTGTTGATCTGTAGATTAAAAAAAAAATTGACATCATTGATTTTTAGTCCTCTTGATAAACTGGCTTGAAATGACTCCAGTTATGTAAATGTGAAGCGAGACTCCATTCAAAGTATAACCTGAGAATACAAGGAAAGGTTTACGAATTTCGTGTATGTTGTTTTCTTCGGGGCAAAAATAAGTTATAGTATTTAGGTTTCTTTAATTCAAGCTTTATATGATTATTACGCTTATAAGTTTACGGTACGAGGTCTAATATCTTATTCAAAATCACGCGAAGTTTTGGAAAAATCCATTTAATATACTAAGAGACCTTGTATTTTGGCCTAGTTTAAATGTCTAATAAGTTCGTCGGATCCACGTCACGCAGAATGTAATCAACAAGCAAAAGAGTCTTTGTGTCCCCCTACATGAAGCTTCAAAACCCATTGAAAATAAAAAGACAAAAGAATGAGAACATCTCTGAACGGAATCGAAAACCATCTCTCATTGTTGCTTAACATCATCGTAAAATTGATCGAGTTTAGTTAGTACTGTAGTTTCTTACTATAAGTCCCATTGTTCAGGGTATGGTATGACCATATACTATCCACAGTGATGTAATGAACTTCAAGATATATTCCAGGAGAATCTAAGAAGATTTGTATAACACGAAGGAGATTTAGCATTGATAATGGACATCAATATGCTTCAGGAGAATCTAAGGAGATGTATATGATAACGAGGATATCATATATACACACACACGACCTCGTCTCCTAGCTACCCAAAGTCAAAAAGGACAAAATGGGAAAAAGAGGAAGGAGGAAGAACCCTCTCTGAGTTTATCGTGCTAAAACAACTCCCTCGCACTGTTTGAACAGGACATCTCTCCTCATTTTTTTTCAGTTGCCTTTGAGAATAGAGACTCCGAAGGACCGGCCCCCTGCCTCAAAGTTGTTACAACCTCTCGCGAGAGATCCTGCAGCTGTGAGTAACACGCCAAAGAAAATCAAGCAAAGCAGAGAAATTATTCTGACAGGCATTCACAGCTGCTCCGCGAGTAAGAGGAAAGCGTTTCAGGGGAAAATTAAGAACAAGAATTCAGATTGAGTCTAGGGAAGATATTTCTCTTTATATCCTTAAGTCTATCAAGTTTTTTTCCGAGATAATAGATTATATTTACAGAAGAACTCGCCAATATTCATCGGAGATTGATGTACAACCAGCTCAACGAAGGAAGTGTGAACATAATGGTCTCTGAAAGTGATTCCAAAATACTGGAGAAGTATTATGAGTGAAGATAACCAGTGTTGCTCCTAATGAGAGAGAGAGAGAGAGAGAGAGAGAGAGAGAGAGAGAGAGAGAGAGAGAGAGAGAGAGAGAGGAGACAGTGTGTTAGAATGTCAAAAGGAAGGATAGTTTCCCGAGACATATTAACATGAATCTAGTGCCTCGAGGGTAAGGGTTGTTCATTAAGAAGTGAGGATGACTCATGTAAACAAGTTATAAAAGGATGACAGAAAAAAAATAATCAATTTGCTACTCATATTCAGCGACGCAATTGTGAGTTACCGTCTGAAACATTTTACACGTGGTTACAAAGACGTAAATTCATGTTAACGACATTACATCTAACAATTAGTGTCACTTTTTTAAGGATTATTGACGTATAAAAGCTGTTCTTTTTCACGTCAATGTACATTAGTAGTAAATTTTCACTGTAAAAAGGAGTATGTATCATTGTGTTTGTGTATATATATATATATATATATATATATATATATATATATATATATATATATATATATATAGACACACACACACACAAAGTGAACACAAAGGAATTCAAACAGCAACAGACCACTAAGTCCTTTCGAGGCTGTTCGTGATAGTGAAAGACATCAGAAACTCACAGAATAATGTGGTAAAAGTTGTAGTCGCTACAGTGGTAGGATTGGAACCTCCGCCAACTTTATTTCACTCTGGCTAGAAAGAGTATCTCACAGTAGGAACTCGTCCTGAACTGTTTGTTTGTATCAGCAAAAAAAAATATGCAGATGGATACGTTAATTCACCGTGTTGTCGCACATCATAGAGCGTTGTTACCCCCAAGGGTTCAATTCGGTCTCATTTGAAACGGATTTAGAAGCTGAGGTTTCATTTACGTTTTCGAAACTGTGTCGAAGTAAAATATTCTCTCATATATAGCTTCATAGGATTCGACGGAGACCGAACCTGTGTTCGAGCACTGAAGTTGTTTTTTATGTGCTTTTGAGAATAATCGCTTTGACTCGTATCTAATTGCTACTGGAAAGCCATATAGATAAATGTTTTTATATCAAGGTAAAGCAAAGAATATGAATACACCATGAATACCATCATGCAAATCAAGTATATTGGTAAGTGAAAGATCCTTTGAACTAAAACTATATTTAGAAAATGTTTTTGATCTGAATTCCTGGAAGTCATTTCCACTGAGCTTTGATATGTATGTTTTTCTCTCTTCGCTTTAAGGTTATAGACTTTTCGTCCATCATTCAGGTCTCACACCTGATCCATCAACCACACCAGGACACTGGAGATGTGAAAATCACAGGTGGTGTTGACATGTCAGGGTTGTACTGTTGTCTTTTACCAGTTTTCTGATGTACGATGCTGGAAGTAACTGGGTTGCCTGAAGATTCGTTCACCCTAACTTTATCTAAACAAAGCTAAGTTAGGTTAGGTGGTTAGGTTTATAACTTATGCACTGGTCTTGGATACTGTTTACATTATCAGTGCGAATGATGTCTTCACAGTCTTATAATAAAACTTGCTTTTGAATCATATTTAGCTTCATAGAGCTGATTCATCAGTCTTATAATGAGACTTGCTTTTGAATCATATTTAGCTTCATAGAGCTGATTCATCAAAGTCTTATAATGAGACTTACTTATGAATCATGTTTAGCTTCATAGAGCTGATTCATCACAGTCTTATAATGAGACATACTCATGAATCATGTTTCACTTCAAAGCTGATTCATGATGACACCCATTTACGAGACGCTATCACTCTTATGTGAATCTTTAAGTGAATTCATGAAGACGTCAGCCGTCGTTTCAATTCTCTCGTTCTCAAAAAATGGAAAGAGAAGTTACGTCTGGGATTACCAACCACGAATAAACTTCTGGTTCACTTGTGCTATCTGATCGTGAGTCAAGGAGGGAGTTATTGTCTTAAGGTCTGATGGCTTTCAAATCTCATGTTCTGCACGTTACTCCTCTCCTTTCTTGTCGTCTCTTGTTTTGCTTTCTATTCCCTTCCCTTCTCTTATCATTTCTATTTCTATTAATTTCTCTTCACTTCACTTGTCTTCTTATCTTTCTTTTCTCTTTTCTTTTCTTCTCTCTTCTTTTCTTCTCTCCTCTCCTCTCCTCTTTTTTTCTCTTTTCTTTTCTTCTCTCGTCGCTTTTCCTCTTCTCTTCTCTTCATTAAGTCATTAAGACAAAAATCATGGCACGTAGCCGTTGAAAACTTCTCACTGCAGATATCTTATACACCTTCAGCCAGACAACTTTGTTGTTAAAGAACATATAACAACACGCTTCACAGACAGAGCCTCCGCTGCATTGAGAAGAAAAAAGACATTCTTTCTCCCTGATTCTACCACGGAAGCGATTTGATTTCGCAGTTTAATTACGTGTGTGATAAGTGAGGTAATAGAATTCCTCAAGTCTGGAGAGTGGAAGGAAGGGAAGAAAAAAGGAATTTAAGTTATTAAACAACTTTCGATATGATATCTGCGCCTCAAACTTCCTCGGCTTCAGGTCCGCTCGAGGTGTGGAGTTTTCGTGCTAAATCAACTTTTAGTAGACGAGGTGAACTGCTACGAGAGATAACAGAGACTAATTGTATACATTAGGGAAATTGTTGGAGCATTGGTGAATGGTTACGAGCGAAGTCATTATCGAGATTAGAAGGAATTTAGAGACAAACAAAATTCAATTGTTATATCAAATATCCTGACGTTAGAAAAATTCAGAAAAAGGGGAAAAAAAATCATTCATTAACAAAAAGATTGTAAAGTCAGAAAAAAGAAAAAAAAGAATCATTCATTAACAAAAAGATTGGATGCCATGCCATTTTGTCATGAGGTGATTTCGTCAAGAATTTGACGCTTGCTACCATTAAGCACTTCTAACAGCACGTCTCTCATCTGTAGCTTCATGAAACCCGACATCTTCCAACCATCTTGTAAATTCCAATGGAGGGCATCGGGTTCCGAACCAGTGCCCGAGCACTGAAGATGTTCTTATGTGCTTTTGAGAATGTTCATCTCAATTGATATTTGACCATTTTTTCCCCCTATTTAACACACAAATTTATTCAACTACGTGTCCCTAAATTTAATCAGCTCGTCACCTCTACAGGAAATGCGTATAGTGTAGGTATGTATGGACTTATACAAGTATACAACGTCCAACATACACTATGTGAAGTATACAACGTCCATCATACACTAGAGGAAGTATACAACGTCCAACATACACTAGAGGAAGTATGCAACGTCCAACATACACTATGTGAAGTATACAACGTCCAACATACACTAGAGGAAGTATACAACGTCCAACATACACTATGTGAAGTATACAACGTCCAACATACAGTCTCTGCCAATGGCAGACTAGACCAGCCACCACATGATCCTCGGGTCACCTGCGTTATCCCAGCGGTGGTCACCTTTGCTCGAGAGAAATGTCCTTCCCAAGACTAGAGCGAGAAGGAGCAGCAGGATATAACCCGGAATAAATATGCTCGTGGTATATCGTCAAGGGGAGAGAGAGAGAGAGAGAGAGAGAGAGAGAGAGAGATTCTCATTCAACAACACCTATATCTCTCTCGAGGTCAGAGGTGGTCCCTGATCTTGAGATTGTAACATGAGCTAACAGGAACTAACTAGGCAAGTTGTTAGAAGCAGTGAAAAGTTTTTATCGAGGATGTAAGGCATGTGTACGTGTAGGAAGAGAGGAAAGTGATTGGTTCTCAGTGAATGTAGGTTTGCGGCAGGGGTGTGTGATGTCTCCATGGTTGTTTAATTTGTTTATGGATGGGGTTGTTAGGGAGGTAAATGCAAGAGTTTTGGAAAGAGGGGCAAGTATGAAGTCTGTTGGCGATGAGAGAGCTTGGGAAGTGAGTCAGTTGTTGTTCGCTGATGATACAGCGCTGGTGGCTGATTCATGTGAGAAACTGCAGAAGCTGGTGACTGAGTTTGGTAAAGTGTGTGGAAGAAGAAAGTTAAGAGTAAATGTGAA
The DNA here is from genome assembly GCF_036320965.1 of Panulirus ornatus. Classification (NCBI taxonomy): domain Eukaryota; kingdom Metazoa; phylum Arthropoda; class Malacostraca; order Decapoda; family Palinuridae; genus Panulirus; species Panulirus ornatus. The sequence goes on from NC_092227.1 coordinate 83,261,257, forward strand.
TAAGAGCAAGGTTATTAGGTACAGTAGGGTTGAGGGTCAAGTCAATTGGGAGGTGAGTTTAAATGGAGAAAAACTGGAGGAAGTGAAGTGTTTTAGATATCTGGGAGTGGATCTGGCAGCGGATGGAACCATGGAAGCGGAAGTGGATCATAGGGTGGGGGAGGGGGCGAAAATTCTGGGAGCCTTGAAGAATGTGTGGAAGTCGAGAACATTATCTCGGAAAGCAAAAATGGGTATGTTTGAAGGAATAGTGGTTCCAACAATGTCGTATGGTTGCGAGGCGTGGGCTATGGATAGAGTTGTGCGCAGGAGGATGGAAGTGCTGGAAATGAGATGTCTGAGGACAATGTGTGGTGTGAGGTGGTTTGATCGAGTAAGTAACGTAAGGGTAAGAGAGATGTGTGGAAATAAAAAGAGCGTGGTTGAGAGAGCAGAAGAGGGTGTCTTGAAATGGTTTGGGCACATGGAGAGAATGAGTGAGGAAAGGTTGACCAAGAGGATATATGTGTCGGAGGTGGAGGGAACGAGGAGAAGAGGGAGACCAAATTGGAGGTGGAAAGATGGAGTGAAAAAGATTTTGTGTGATCGGGGCCTGAACATGCAGGAGGGTGAAAGGAGGGCAAGGAATAGAGTGAATTGGAGCGATGTGGTATACAGGGGTTGACGTGCTATCAGTGGATTGAATCAAGGCATGTGAAGCGTCTGGGGTAAACCATGGAAAGCTGTGTAGGTATGTATATTTGCGTGTATGGACGTGTGTATGTACATGTGTATGGGGGGGTTGGGCCATTTCTTTCGTCTGTTTCCTTGCGCTACCTCGCAAACGCGGGAGACAGCGACAAAGTATAAAAAAAAAAAAAAAAATCTGATAAATTACAGATATAGATTGGATTAGATAATCTAACAGTCATCTTTAGGCTAATGAATAAACCGAAGAAAGGCTATAACTCGAGAACATTCAATGAAGAGAAATCTGAATGTTATAACACATTGTTCTTGCATGTCCATTTGTTTTCATTTGATCCATCTATCTTACAAAAGGTAGCATTCCCAGCGCCACGCAAATATAGGTCAACCACTTCCTGACTAATGTATCGTCTTACATCGGGATATGTTCGAGGAATGCTACAGGTTCCCATCGTTGATGTCCAAGAAAAGGTTTCTAAGGATGGCCACAGAAGCGAATGTTGCCCCTTTTAACATAATGGACTTCAGCACACAGGTCGAAAGCCAGACCGACAGTGCCTTTAGTAAACCAGAAAGAGATCTTGGTGTCTGAACGAGCTTGGAAGACGTTCCTTCGGTGCTGTCATATGATCTCTATGTTGTCTCAGAGAGGATCTGCTTGACATTATGAACTTAAATTGAGAACTTAATCATTATTCTTTTCTTTTTTTAAAGGATCTAAGGTCTTAACCCAGGTCATGCCATGATGCAAGAAGGATTCTTGTATCTAGATATTTGCTAATGATTATCTAGCCAACGGTTTTCCCTCCAGCCCATCCATGGCTACAAGAAAGAATTTTCTCGAGAAGACATCAAGGTGTTGAATGACCAGAAGAAAATCTTAGGTTGTGGAAGGTTTAGGTCAGTGGACCCCAACTTTTTTTTTTTTGAAGCGATAGCCCAATATACTTTATTTCAAGAACTTGTGACTCACCCTTTCTATTGCCAAAGGTAAAACGCTTCTTTTGATCCAGTCTTAATACACAAAGTATATCAGGCAAATTGATAATAATATTGCTAGAACGATCGTATCATTATACTGAAATGTCAAAGAGAATCTATTATTCTTATGGTCATTCCGGCGTGACGATACACTGGATCAATAATAACCCCTCAGGGACCCATCCAGGAAATTCACAGCAGCCTATCGGTTGGAAACTGCTGATTTATGACCTTTGAGTGTAGCTCCCAACTGGACTGTGCCGGATCAGTAGAAATGACCTCCCCAAAAACAAAGATCAGTGAAGACATACTGTAAGTCCAGACAGATTTATGCCGAAGCGCAATGAAAGAGGCTTCTATAAGGCACTCCAGTAGGAGGGAATAATATTACAAGGATTGTTTTTATCAAGAGGAAGGCTAGAGAAGAATTCCAAACATAGATTCGGAAACCTTTAAGGAGTCAGATTCTTTAAAGAAAGACGGAGAGAGGTTCCATCCTGATTGATGCTGATTTTTAATATAGAGAGGTGGATGTTGCTACTATCAGGCATTAAAAAGTTCTCTACGTCTCTATTAACAGAAAGTGCTCAAGGAAAATCCATTCATCTAAACTCCAGAATCCTGGGTTCCTCAAACAAGTTTGAGATGGTGTAGAAAATCACATCCATCATCGGATAAATATTGATTGGCTACGAGGCATTTTTTCTAATGAGGACGAACGCCACCTGAGAATCCACCTCTATTGCAAGAATCCAGTTTGATGCATCTTTCCAAAGAGGCGTTTCTTTTGTCACGGATATTGATCTAAGCAGGGCGTCTGCTAATACATTGCTAATTCCTGGAAGATGGAAAGCGTGGACAAAGATAATTTTGTAAATTTCCTGAGAATGATATACATTCTTTCTTCACTGGCGCCAAGTAAGAATTCTGACCGACATTTAATCTAGGCTAAATCTTTATGATAAAACCTGCCCGACACATTTAGCCAAGATAAACTAAGTTTATGGCCTATGGGGAACGTAATTTTGGGCATGCACGAGTCAAGGAGTACCATCTAAAACTATTACGTTTGGCGTTCTGTCTTGACAGCCCAAAACCTCCTCATTCTAAGATGAATCCGAGTCTGTCAGTACAGCATCCCTTTGGTCTACGTTGACTATTCAGATGTTTAACCGTAAGGACTGGTGGTTACTCTGCAACGGGGACATCTTGAAGCTGCACTTCTTGATCCATATATTCAAAAGAATAGATCCGAGGTCAACATCTTTCTGTCCAAAGCTCTTATTGTATCCGGATACACTGGTTTGGACAGAAGCCGACCCCTCTCGCGGGCACGGCTACAATTTTGCATAACATTTCCTCAATGGATAGCCTTAAAAGCTGAGTCGGAGACTGCACCAGACTTCGTTTTTGAAAGGAATGGCTCAGAAGTCCATCTCTAACCTGGACCCTTTCTCCACAATGAGAACACCGATTTACTGACTTTCCGGAATTGACTCCCGACTCAAAAGGACTTATATTTTGACAGGAATCTCACCTGAAGAACTTGTTCCAGAGACTCGTAAGGTCTGCTTCAAATGGGTATGCATACCTCTGCCTCGTAAGGGCTGCTTCGAATGGGTATACATACCTCTGCCTCGTAAGGGCTGCTTCGAATGGGTATACATACCTCTGCCTCGTAAGGTCTGCTTCAAATGGGTATACATACCTCTGCCTCGTAAAGGCTGCTTCGAATGGGTATACATACCTCTGCCTTCAGCAGGGAAAGATTTAAACGGACGAATGCTCATTCTTCTCGCTGGAGAGCTGAAGGAACTGGGAAATCCCCCAAACACTGCTCCTGTTACAACTAGAGTAAGCAAGACCCTAACTTGTCAAATCTCTGTAACTCCTTTGGAAACACTAAGTAATTTGCTAACGCAAACTGGTACAGCAGATCTGGCTGTAGTGCTCTTATAAATGACTTCAAGGGAAAAAGAATATACGCTAGGGAACAAGGACTGAAGCAACCATCAGCTTAGCGAGTCAAGACGCAAATTGTCCTTTATTTTCTACCCTTGTCATCAGAGCTCGTACAGAGGTGTGTCTATCATAGATAGCTCGGTAATCATGAGCTGGATCCATGAATTTCTAATTAAGATCTATCTTTACTCAATGATCAGTAATAGAGTGACTGGTTCCACAAAAATTACATTAATTAGTGGAGACTTTGAGAAGGTTTTCCCCGAGTAATAAACGGACAGATGGAGACTTTAATCAGTAGAAGTGTCTCTGATGACGATCCGATTTGGTCATCTTTCTCAAAACCTGATGGAGACCAAACAAGGTAAAAAATCTATCCTGTTGTCCTTGATTCGACCTTTCTGAAGAAAATAGACTGTGCATTCTCATTGAGAAAGATACTTCAAAAAATGGTGAAGGCATTTAAGAGAGGAATCGAACACCTCAAACTTCAGGAGCAGAACAGGATTTTCAAGAACGTCTTCTGAGGGATAAAAAGGCCTATGGAAGTCTCACCAAAAGGTGTTTCCTTTAACTTCAGCATCGTCCAAGAAGACTCCCAGTGAGGGCTTTTAAGAATCATCAGACATGATTATCCATGAGATAAAAGCCTGGAATTACATAAGGAATGGGGATTCAACTTCATAAAAGCCAGGAATTACAGAAGGAATGGGGATTCAACTTCATAAAAGCAAGGAATTACAAAAGGAATGGAGATTCAACTTCATAAAAGCCAGGAATTACAGAAGGAATGGAAATTCAACTTCATGAAAGCCAGGAATTACAGAAGGAATGGAGATTCAACATCATAAAAGCCAGGAATTACAGAAGGAATGGAGATTCAACTTCATAAAAGCCTGGAATTACAGAGAGAATGGAGATTCAACTTCATAAAAGCCAGAAATTACAGAAGGAATGGAGATTCAACTTCATAAAAGCCAGGAATTACAGAAGGAATGGGGATTCAACTTCATAAAAGCCAGGAATTACAGAAGGAATGGAGATTCAACTTCATTCCTAACAAGACTTTAAGTAAAGTCAGAATGTACAAATGCAGACTCCTTAATAGCAGCATGAAAGTCACATTCCTCCAGGGTAAGAGACGGAGAGAAATCCCTGGACTTGCTGGAACCAGAATGAGGCTCTTGGTCCTGGAGTTTAAGAAAACCTCAACGCTCTCTCTCTCTCTCTCTCTCTCTCTCTCTCTCTCTCTCTCTCTCTCTCTCTCTCTCTCTCCAGGGAAGTCTGAGGGGCTGTGGAACATAAACCAGGCCTTGTTGACACACGTAGCACTTCCCAGTTGGGAGTACCTTCTTTTAAAAGCTGAATTAAGTTCAGATTTCTTATTTCCAGCTTTGGTGGAAGGCTTGCAAGGACCTCCTTTTTCTTCAGATACACAAAGCAAGTCTTGGATGATGAATAGAAAATGAAAACGGGCCCCTGTGTCCGTTCTGACGGAGGCCAACGCTGAATGCTCTGAGATCTGAGGGTTGAGAGAAGAATCGGGTTTATATAACGCCAGGGTAAACACCCGTTGATAAGTCCAAGTAGAAAACGGAATTCTAGCTCTCTGATGTACGTTCTGAATACTGTGAAATCTTACCAGATCGGATCTTTTCCTCAAAGAAGGGACACTGTGGAAGAAGCCAGTGTTCAAGAAGTGTAGCAAAATAGTTAACTGCCACAACTCAGACTTGGCACACCGACTATCTCGCAGGAGTAAAGAAACGTTTTGGAAATTTTCGTCCCTAGTATATCACATCAGTTCAGATTCTGTCCCAATCATGCATCTCATCCTCCAGAACGTTCATGTACGATGCCACAAAGTCTAATTTACTCCATTCTTCTAATCATCTCGGTTTTCATCTCCTCCTTGATCTACTAACAGTCTATCTTCACTCATCCTCTCACTTCGTCCAAATAATTTCAGCACATGCTGCTCAGCTTTCTTTATCAGACTGCGCTTATTACAATACTTAGATCTTTAAACTGTCATTTCCTTACAAAATCAACCTGCCTCACACCATAGATTCTATTCCAAAATGTCCGCCATTCTTCCATTCGTTTGTATTGAGGGTCCAAGACTCACATCTCAAGAACTCCGTCAGGACTACCACACAGTACCCTCAAATATCCTTGTCCTAACAGGCATGATTGACCTTTCCTCAAAACGCGCTTCTAAACGCAACCAAGATGTTTACGATTCACTTAAACTACCATAGTTCCATCCGTTCCTGTGTCCATTCCCATGTACCAAGAGAGCTGCACTTCCTCCAAATCCCTTTCGTTAAATTTCCCATTCAAGCCACACTGTCTTGCCCAGCTGCTACACCTCGTTTGTCCTACCGTATATCCATATAGATATCAGTATGTTAAACATCTCTTGTTATAATCAAATTACCTTCATTAAGAATTTCTGTTAATTGGTCTTATAGTCTTTAGTCTACATTCTCCGTCGGCGCAGGGACCTGTAAACTAATCCTCCTGTTATTTTCTTAATAAGATTATCTTTAATATTCACGAAGATTTTCTCAGTATTATCGACAGCTCAATATTTCCCAATACAGGATTAAGATTAGGCTTTTATAAGAGTAAGACATCATCATCACCAACTTTGTTTTCTTCTGTTAATAATAAGTCTTTTTCGAACACAGTGGCAAACCTGTTTACATAAATTCTTCTCTTAAGAATAGTTGCTCCAAATATGCTAAGTAACTGTTTCGTCCTTGTATAGATTACTGCTCTCACATCCTGGGAAGGTTGCAGATCTACAAGCTTAAAAGGTAGGGTTGAATCCAAAGCAGTCCCACTTATCAACACTCCCATTCTGACTTTCAACACCGGACACACTTTCCTTATGCCATAATGTTCGTTTCCTTATGCCATAATGTTCATCCTATTTCCCTCCTCTATATATGATATTTTGATTCTGGTTCTCAAGAACGGGCTATCTACGTGCCCCTGCCATTACCTAGGAATGTATCATTCGGCAAAACACGGCGTCATATGAATACTTTATGGCCGTTAGCAAATAAAATCATGTTGATGTCTGCCTCTTTTACCACCTAACAAAGCTCTGGGAATCCTTATCTTTCAAGTCTTTTCTAAGATTCACAAACCGACGCGCCTTTACACCACAATTTTTTTTTTCTCGAACCCTTTCCTTGAAGACTCTCGAACCCTTTCCTTTTGTTATATATATCCTCAATTCTCCTAACTTCTGTAGTAGCCTTGTTACCCTCTTACCATCTCAGTTATGGCCTGGGCTTCATGAGGACGTTTCCCTCTCCTCCCCCTCCCAAACCCCACTGGTTGCCTGGAGCAGCCTGTGTCGTAAAAGAAAGACCAGAGGTCGTATCGCAAGTTGTAAAGTTCCGGGGTTCGACGTGACAGATAAGGGAAGGAGTTTGAAGGAGTAGGGGAAAAAGACGTGTTGAGAGGCACGAGAGAGAGAGAGAGAGAGAGAGAGAGAGAGAGAGAGAGAGAGAGAGAGAGAGAGAGAGAGAGAGAGAGAGAGAGAGAGAGAGAGAGAGAGAGAGGGAATCTGGATGTGTTGACCATATGATGAAGAATGACGTGCTCTACAGAGAGGGAAGCCAGTAGAGCAATTTTAGCTTACCTAAAATACGAGTAAAACGGTGATACTAATGAAAATACTGAGGTAAATATTTTAGGAAAGGGAGCAGAGCTAAACGAAGCTATAAGATCTGATGTACATGAGCGGCTAAGAATCAGGCATAATTCCTCTTACATTCAAAAAGTAGTGACGAGCAAAATATATGGGGGAAAAAAGTAGAACGTAATCTGACGAAATTAGTAAAGAGTTTGGATTAATGGCGAAACTTTCCTCTTTATAGGCCATAAGACAAAGGCAGACAGCGGCTTGAATGGCGTCCTAAAGAGAAGTAAATGATAAGGTTTGGGGACGGAAACTGTGGAGAGCAGATTTGGAATACGTAAGTTGAAGGGAAAGTTATAGAGATATATATAGCAGTGGCACACGTTGCTCAGTGCATGCAAAAGTACGTTGCGTGTTTGCGACAATAGGTTTCAACAAAATGAGAGTCTCCTGTACTTCATATCGTATGATGGCTCCTTATAGGTAGGACTTCGAGTATTAAGATCAAATGCCACTAATCACCAATGTTGACTCTTTGAAACTGTTGCATGCCTTCGACGAGCCGAGGGTACTTCTGCATGACCAAATACCAAAAGGTTTTAATTCTGTGTATCTTTAGTGTTTCCCACACACACTAGTCTATACACGGGAGAAGCCTATGATTCCCTGACCCTTCATCGACTTTCTCGCATCCTCTCTTTAACTGATATATGACATGTACCAGACTCAGAAGCCCCCCTAGCCAACAGCGAAGTCTCACAAACCATTTCTATGGTTTTCTTTGACCGCTTTATGTACCTTCTTTCTATCCAGTGACAGGAATTACATTTACTCTTGGATTCAACGCTTCAAAGCCTCTCACACTAACCTTCTGTCTCCTCCTCCTTTCTCCATCTTTTTCTGACACGTAGATTCTCCTCGTCTTTCGTCGGTCTTCCTCTCGATATGGACACACCATTTCGGCATACCCTGGTCACCTCTCAAACTTGAATACTACACCTCACTCTTGCACTTCTATTTCTTACAAGATCAGTTCCTCTCAGACTACATGTTGTCCTCAGGTATTTCATTTCCAACACGTCCATCATCTTCAATACCTTTGCATTGTGAGCCTCGGACTCGCATCCACTCAACATATTCAAACATACCCATCTTTAGGCACTGACCTTCACACATTTCTCAGTGCACCCAGAACCTTAGCTCCATGTCTCACCATACGACTCACTTTAGTACCAAGAATTTCCTCTTATGTCGTGTCCACTCCTAGGATGCCTAAAGCATTCTATCTTCTCCAGGTTTTCCTTATTAAAACTCATACACATCCCATTTTGTCTCCTGCTTCTCAGATACACTTGATTATCTTCTATTCACATTAACTCTCAAATTCTATCTTTTGCACAATCTCTCAAACACAGACTCCAGTTTCTGGAGTTTATCTCGTGAGTCTTCCATATGACCCATACCAACTGCAAATAGAAACTGGCTCACCTATCAGCCTTCCTCACCGCCTGCGTACTGTAGACATCACCCATCATATTCAGGACCTTCGCATTTTCTCCTCTCACCACCTCTGCTATGAACAGAACAATAAGCCATGGTGACATTAAACACCCTTAGCGTAGACCCACTTCAAGTGGATAGGCTTACCTTACTATTCTCTTACGTGCTCACATAACTTACTTCCCAAGTAAAATCAACTCAATCTAACATCTTTTCTCAAAGACCTCGTAGTCGTAGGACCTTCATTGGGCCATCTTTCTCAACACTGTTCCACACACTTGCTCGCATTCAGACTGCTTCGTAGGCAAGAGATACACTTAAAAGTTAGACTGTGTAGGTGCATGAGTATCACCTCTGATCAAATAACTAACCGTGTTATTATCTTTTGGGTACAATGCAGGAACTTGGCTGGCAATAGAGCCACAATCCACATAGACAAAGTTTGTGCAGATGTGTTCATTACAGAGGAGGATGAGGTTTGGCACAGACTAGGATGATAAAAGGGCATACTGTAGGATGAAGAGATGGTACAGTGTAGGTTGATGGTCGGTACACTGTAAGATGATAGATGGTACAGTGTAGGTTGATGGTCGGTACACTGTAAGATGATAGATGGTACAGTGTAGGTTGATGGTCGGTACACTGTAAGATGATAGATGGTACAGTGTAGGTTGATGGTCGGTACACTGTAAGATGATAGATGGTACAGTGTAGGTTGGTAGTCGACCGAGTGTAGTATAATGATTCATAGAGCATAAGGTGATGGCTAGCACAGAGCAGGATAGTGGAGAGTCCACCGTGGGATGATGGAAGGCACAGTGCGAGATGATATTTGGTAATGTGTGTGTGTACGATAACGAGTGAACGAGTGTAGAAGATGCAAGGTACAGTATACGATTATGGCGAACTTACTGCAATTGCGATAAGACGGTGCGAGAGGGATAAGACAAGTTAATACGTTTTGTAAAACGAAGAAAATGTAGTGTTCCATAATAACTTTCTCCTTGTGGTAATCATGAACCAAAAGATACATACGGATATCTACAACACGTCTCATGTTGTAAGGATATATGATACTCTGGAGGTCAAGTGATATTTACAGAATAGTGACCCCCTAACAACTCAACCCCTCCTCAACTTCTTTAGAAATCTGGATGTAAATAAGTAAATGGGCAGAGAGATATGGCCAGATTGGAGGAGAGAGACTCAACCATCAGCCCTAAAAGGAAAAGAAAAATGAGGTTCCATATTGTGATAGTGAACAGATTTAGAATAGAGCATTCAAGAGGCAGCATTTAGTTGGCAAAGGCAAGGACAACAAGACCCTTCTGGTACCATACTTTGACACAACGGTACTCAGCTATAAATGTATGGCATCAAAACACAGTCACCGAATATCATTTTTCATGGCCGCTCGTGTCCCTCACAACAGCACTCGTGGGAGCGTGGCGTGGGGAAACATGTAGTAGAAAAATGAAACACAACACAGAGTTGAGGAGCTGCATTCGTCTGGCACTTCTTGCCTTCACAAATAAGAAAACAAAAAATGGAACGGTAATCATCTGGCCAGTATTTGATTAAAAACATTTTCTGCTGCTGTTTACTAATAAAGAAAACGAATATGAAAGAACAGAAACACAAAACACGTTTCGTGGAAATGAATTAAGGATATTCTTAGCTAGGGGGGTCGCGGTTTCTTGCATGTAGTTTCAACATGAAGCCAAGTGTTCTACCACTGGGGTACAACATGAAAGGCTGTAAGTACGTGTAGTAAAATGAAGAAGAAAAAAAAAAGTAAAGGTATGACAGATATACTGTTGGAATATGGCAGCGGAAAATACATCACAGGGTAGAGTTAATAAAACATGGTAGTACTTGGTCTGGCAAACACTTGTTATTGAGACAACGTTGCATTGGGGAGTTTGACTTGAAGCAAGCTTGTCAGGCCGCATTAATTAGGAAACACAATGAAATTTTAATTTCGTCGACTGACGCTTGCAGAATATTTGACCTTTCCCTAAGGACCGACCGATGCTGATACAGCCTTCAGGGTCAGAGAAGCAAGAGCAGGAGGAGGGAGGAGGAGGAAGAGGCGTGGAGAGATAATATAACAGTGAAAAGGACAGTAAATGAGTTAGAAGCGCAACTGGTATATATACACGGAGGTGGTATCTCTTGTGATCATCGGAGACCTGAATAGATCGAGCGACTTCAACAGAAAAGGGCCGTCAGTCATCAGTGAACAGAACGTAAGGTTATAATGACTTGAACAGTAAAGTCATCAGTGAACAGATTAGGTAACGAAAAGGTCACACTGGCTGGAAGAGATGATGCGAGGTAGTCAGTGATACGAATACATAATCTCAAAGTTATCCTTAACCTAAATGAATAATGCAAGATCGTTTAACTAACACCTTCTGTACTACTGTATTTGATATGATACACTGTCATCACTTCGAGAAGTTCGTCTGCTGTTAGACCACCATTGTCTGGTACCACAGTCATTCAATACTTTAGCAGCCTCACACAGAATATCGTGTTAGATGTTAGGAACCTACTTAGCAAAGGAATCTAAGCGCCAGCTTTTTGTTTAATGCCAGTCAAATGTACTCCATGCTTGATAGTCTATTGTTTTTGTATTGAAATAAACCCTCGGCGGTGTGAGGAGCTTCGAACTCACAAATAGGATGTCCACATTGGTAGAACTAAACATTACTCCTCCACAGTAGGAAAGAGATTTCATTAATACGTCATAATGCAACTCAAAGTATCTTGGATGCTAAAGATCGAATGACTCAAAACTATACCTCAATGTATCACAAACGATAATTCAGATCTTCCTTCATCGAGTAAGATGTCTATCCCGCCCTATGGTCAAGATTACCATCGCTTTCCAACGTCACTATGGTTTGGCAACGACAGTTATTTCATTTCTACCTCAGTAAAAGACCATATTATGCCACATTTCCCAACGAGACCATTGACAGCTTTGTTGTCAATAGTATTACCGTCTTCAACCAGTTTTCTTTCATCTGCTGTTGGGATATTTTGCTTTAATATCTAGTGTTTGCGTCGCAGAAGCAGAGCAGAGAGAGAGAGAGAGAGAGAGAGAGAGAGAGAGAGAGAGAGAGAGAGAGAGAGAGCCTTTCTTTCAGTGCCTTTCGTGAGATCTTATCATTCCTGAGGCAAGACGCTGTAATCTAGTGACAAAGTAATCTTGTGGCGCCATCTGTGAGAATGAAGCCAGTGTCTCTTCTTAAGACTAGACACGTACCCACGAAGATGAACCCATATGGTTGGCAGGTTGTCAGCTGCCGGAGGGAAGGCCAAGAAGAAAAAGAGATGGTATCTGTTGTCAGAAGACGTTCGTACATACATCGTTGGTGTTGGTTAGTCTCTTCTGTGGACGTATACATTCACAGAGTTTACATCTACAGTTGAAGTTCTTCGAACAGAGCAGGGAAAAAAATATCAGTCAGACTTGGGCCGTCATAATCTCTGGTGACCTAAAAATCAAGGAAGTAGTGCAGAGAAACAGTGAAAAGAGCTATCAAAATTCTTCTATTCATATGCAAGGTCTTCCTATCTAAGTCCAGGGATATCGTCACGCTTTGCAATTGATCGGTTCGTCCATAATTTGAATATTGTCTTCAGTTTTGTTCATCCTGTATAAAGAAAAAAAAAAGACACGAGCCTGAATGGAGCGAGTACAGCGTCGAGCAACGATGATGATACCCGGACTGAGAAACAAATCCTACGAGAGCAGATCAAACAATTTGAATCTATTTAGCCTAAAAAAAAAGAGAAGGCTAAGAGGTGATCTAATCCTAGGACTCAAACATTTTCAAAGGCTTCGATCTTCTTGATCTAAAGGCTTCGATAATCTTGGTCGATCAAGTTACTGAAGACTTGATTCGTCTGATTTCAACTCGCTGTAATGGATATCAAACTCGTGAGCAGACGATTTACCTCGAAGAGAAAGTACATTCTCTACAACAGGATTGTTCACATACAGAACAATTTGCCAATCAGAGTGGTTGAAAACAGTCTTTTTAGATACGTTTAAGGACAGAACTTTATAAATACTTCGCTTCAAGTCCACGACTTACATTATATTTGCGCCTGCTTAGCACATTGACAATTTGTGCGTTATTCTCTCTGAATTGCCCGTATGTCCTCTTAACGTATACCACAGTATTGTGCGAGTTCCTGATATCTTCCACTATCACAACCAGCCTCGAGAGGATCCAATGATCTTTTGTTATTTGAATTCCTTTATAATCCTTTGCATTTCCCGTACAGCGCAGCTGCCCTATATCACTTCATTTATGCTTATATTATATGATACATTTATCTAACATTTATTTGATAAGAGAGGGCATAACTGTGCAAAACTATAATGTTTTAACATCAACAGTTTAGCTGCATTCATTCACATAATTTTCTTTGAAAATTCCCTTATGTTACGGATCATATTTCGAAACCCATCTCGAAATATCGCAGTAACAAATAAACGTGCTAATTATACACAAAACAAGTGATGAAGTAAATATATATATATATATATATATATATATATATATATATATATATATATATATATATATATATTTTTTTTTTTTTCTTGCTTTGTCGCTGTCTCCCGCATTTGCATGGTAGCGCAAGGAAACAGACGAAAGAAATGGCCCAACCCACCCCCATACACATGTATATACATACGTCCACACACGCAAATATACATACCTACACAGCTTTCCATGGTTTACCCCAGACGCTTCACATGACCTGATTCAACCCACTGACAGCACGTCAACCCCGGTATACCACATCGATCCAATTCACTCTATTTCTTGCCCTCCTTTCACCCTCCTGCATGTTCAGGCCCCGATCACACAAAATCCTTTTCACTCCATCTTTCCACCTCCAATTTGGTCTCCCACTTCTCGTTCCCTCCACCTCCGACACATATATCCTCTTGGTCAATCTTTCCTCACTCATTCTCTCCATGTGCCCAAACCATTTCAAAACACCCTCTTCTGCTCTCTCAACCACGCTCTTTTTATTTCCACACATCTCTCTTACCCTTACGTTACTTACTCGATCAGACCACCTCACACCACACATTGTCCTCAAACATCTCATTTCCAGCACATCCATCCTCCTGCGCACAACTCTATCCATAGCCCACGCCTCGCAACCATACAACATTGTTGGAACCACTATTCCTTCAAACATACCCATTTTTGCTTTCCGAGATAATGTTCTCGACTTCCACACATTCTTCAAGGCTCCCAGGATTTTCGCCCCCTTCCCCACCCTATGATCCACTTCCGCTTCCATGGTTCCATCCGCTGCCAGATCCACTCCCAGATATCTAAAACACTTTACTTCCTCCAGTTTTTCTCCATTCAAACTTACCTCCCAATTGACTGTGAATAAGAGCAAGGTTATTAGGTACAGTAGGGTTGAGGGTCAAGTCATATATATATATATATATATATATATATATATATATATATATATATATATATGATTTTTTTTATAACACTTAATCGCAGTTTCCCTCGTCAGGAAGGTAGCGCCAGGTCTCATGGGTCATTCACCGCTGCTAGAAAATCCGAATCATAAGTGTATCTAAGTGATGTACTTAGAAACACGTTATGATCGATCATACAAATACCAATAAACCAAACCAAAGACTCAAGAAAACTGTCTTCACTCCAAACAATGGAAATCGGCACCTCTTCTCTCATATCATAAGGATCTACGCAGCGATAACGATACAGTCGACGAACAGTGGATGTTTGTGTCCTCTCCTAAATCAAAAAAAAGGAAACACGCCAACTCTCTACCATTATTCATAGAAAATGAGAATGATGGGGTGGTTCGTTGTGTGTACGCTGGCTTGCCTCTGTCACACAAGTTCCCTCCCTCGCCAACGTATATAATGAACTTCTCCACTTTTCAGTGTATTGCTCTGAAACCTGACTCAGGTGTTGCATGCATAATGTGTGTGTGTGTGTGTGTGTGTGTGTGTGTGTGGCGAGGAGGGAATGAAACTGAATATACTTCCAAGAGTATCGCGTTTTAAGATTTCTTTCATAATTTTTTTTAGAAAGTTTATGCCGGAAAAACAAGTAATTTTGGAACTTTTTCGTAAGATATACCGGCATATATATATATATATATATATATATATATATATATATATATATATATATATATATATATATATATATATATAAGGAAACCTTTCTCATGTTGGTATCCTTGTCCACCTGTCTTCACTTTTCTCTCCTTATATCCCAGCGATTTCAGCACACACTCTTCTGCTATCTCAGCTTCACTCTTTCGTTACCACACATCTCTCTCTTACCCTTTCATTACTTACTCGATCAAACCACCTCACACCACATATTGTTCTCAAACATTTTAAACCCAACACATCCACCCTCCTCTGCAAATCCTCATCTATAGCCCATGCCTTGCATCCATACTGTATTGTTGGGAGTTCTGTATGAAAACATACCCAATTTCGCCTTTCCAGGTAACAGGACATTCTTCAATGCTCCCTGAACCTTCGCCCCCACACCACCCCTATGACTCACTTCCGCTTCCATTTGCTGCCATGTCCACTCCCAAGAAACAATGTTTGTAGTGCTGCCGGAATGGATTATTTCTAGAGCGTAGACGGGAAACTGTGTGTCGAGTTTATGGCATGTGACTTCCGATGGATGTACGTCTGATGGACCGGAGTTTTAAGGACGATATGGGAGGGTGGCTGCTTCGATCATGTCGGGTTATTTCAGTTTGTGTGTGTGTGTGTGTGTGTGTGTGTGTGTGTGTACGCGCGCGCGTTTTGTACTGTAACAATCTTTTATCGTAACGAACAACGTTATTCATCGTGACGTAACATCATTTGTACTGTCGGAAGATAGAAATGTCACAAGGAAAACTTCACAAAACCCATAATATATATATATATATATATATATATATATATATATATATATATATATATATATATATATACTAATCATATATATACTAATCATATATATACTAATCATGCCTGGAGGAGGAGGGGGTAAAGCTTCTGCTGTAGTGTCCAGGTCATAAATGTTGGGCAAGTAGCTGGATGGTTTGGGTGGAACTTCTGTAAACATCAAGGCTGCCGCAACGTCTTCAGCAACCCGGAATTATTCCCTGAAACAACGCTTGGAAGGAGGCAGAAGTGATATTGTGACAATGATTGTGTCAGCGTCGCGTCGCCTCGCCGCAGTGTATCGAGACAGACTTCCCCAGAACTTTTTAAAGGGGAAGTAAATGTTTACAGTTGTGTTACTGGAGTGATAGTTTTCATGCATGGTGTTTTGACAAGAAAATAGTGAAGTTGGAGAAAAATGTAGCTTAGACATTGAAGCTTATTGATTCAGTGGTGAAATTGATGAGAACTGCTATTGACGTTTGTGTGAATAAATTGTACATTTCCTTTTCCATAGCCAGAGGTTGAACCATTATGTGACGTTCATTTTTTTCATTCATTTCAAGCTAAAAGTTTGTTTTCTAAATTGTTTCTTACATTTTTCATATGTATATATATGTATGTGTGTGTGTGTGTGTGTGTGTGTGTGTGTGTGTGTGTGTGTGTGTGTGTGTGTGTGTGTGTGTGTGTATATATATATGTATATTATCCCTGGGGATAGGGGTGAAAGAATACTTCCCACGTATTCCTCGCGTGTCGTAGAAAGCGACTAGAGGGGACGGGAGCGGGGGGCCGGAAATCCTCCCCTCCTTGTATTAACTTTCTAAAATGGGAAACAGAAGAAGGAGTCACGCGGGGAGTGCTCATCCTCCTCGAAGGCTCAGAGTGGGGTGCCTAAATGTGTGTGGATGTAACCAAGAAGTGAAAAAAGGAGAGATAGGTAGTATGTTTGAGGAAAGGAACCTGGATGTTTTGGCTCTGAGTGAAACGAAGCTCAAGGGTAAAGGGGAAGAGTGGTTTGGAAATGTCTGGGGAGTGAAGTCAGGGGTTAGTGAGAGGACAAGAGCAAGGGAAGGAGTAGCAATACTCCTGAAACAGGAGTTGTGGGAGTATGTCATAGAATGTAAGAAAGTAAATTCTCGATTAATATGGGTAAAATTGAAAGTTGATGGAGAGAGGTGGGTGATTATTGGTGCATATGCACCTGGGCATGAGAAGAAAGATCATGAGAGGCAAGTGTTTTGGGAGCAGCTAAATGAGTGTGTTAGCGGTTTTGATGCACGAGACCGGGTTATAGTGATGGGTGATTTGAATGCAAAGGTGAGTAATGTGGCAGTTGAGGGAATAATTGGTATGCATGGGGTGTTCAGTGTTGTAAATGGAAATGGTGAAGAGCTTGTAGATTTATGTGCTGAAAAAGGACTGTTGATTGGGAATACCTGGTTTAAAAAGCGAGATATACATAAGTATACTTATGTAAGTAGGAGAGATGGCCAGAGAGCGTTATTGGATTACGTGTTAATGGACAGGCGTGCGAAAGAGAGACTTTTGGATGTCAATGTGCTGAGAGGTGCAACTGGAGGGATGTCTGATCATTATCTTGTGGAGGCTAAGGTGAAGATTAGTATGGGTTTTCAGAAAAGAAGAGTGAATGTTGGGGTGAAGAAGGTGGTGAGAGTAAGTGAGCTTGGGAAGGAGACCTGTGTGAAGAAGTATCAGGAGAGACTGTGTACAGAATGGAAAAAGGTGAGAACAATGGAAGTAAGGGGAGTGGGGGAGGAATGGGATGTATTTAGGGAATCAGTGATGGATTGCGCAAAAGATGCTTGTGGCATGAGAAGAGTGGGAGGTGGGCAGTTTAGAAAGGGTAGTGAGTGGTGGGATGAAGAAGTAAGAGTATTAGTGAAAGAGAAGAGAGAGGCATTTGGACGATTTTTGCAGGGAAAAAATGCAATTGAGTGGGAGAAGTATAAAAGAAAGAGACAGGAGGTCAAGAGAAAGGTGCAAGAGGTGAAAAAAAGGGCAAATGAGAGTTGGGGTGAGAGACTATCAGTAAATTTTAGGGAGAATAAAAAGATGTTCTGGAAGGAGGTAAATAGGGTGCGTAAGACAAGGGAGCAAATGGGAACTTCAGTGAAGGGCGTAAATGGGGAGGTGATAACAAGTAGTGGTGATGTGAGAAGGAGATGGAATGAGTATTTTGAAGGTTTGTTGAATGTGTCTGATGACAGAGTGGCAGATATAGGGTGTTTGGGTCGAGGTGGTGTGCAAAGTGAGAGGGTTAGGGAAAATGATTTGGTAAACAGAGAAGAGGTAGTAAAAGCTTTGCGGAAGATGAAAGCCGGCAAGGCAGCAGGTTTGGATGGTATTGCAGTGGAATTTATTAAAAAAGGGGGTGACTGTATTGTTGACTGGTTGGTAAGGTTATTTAATGTATGTATGACTCATGGTGAGGTGCCTGAGGATTGGCGGAATGCTTGCATAGTGCCATTGTACAAAGGCAAAGGGGATAAGAGTGAGTGCTCAAATTACAGAGGTATAAGTTTGTTGAGTATTCCTGGTAAATTATATGGGAGGGTATTGATTGAGAGGGTGAAGGCATGTACAGAGCATCAGATTGGGGAAGAGCAGTGTGGTTTCAGAAGTGGTAGAGGATGTGTGGATCAGGTGTTTGCTTTGAAGAATGTATGTGAGAAATACTTAGAAAAGCAAATGGATTTGTATGTAGCATTTATGGATCTGGAGAAGGCATATGATAGAGTTGATAGAGATGCTCTGTGGAGGGTATTAAGAATATATGGTGTGGGAGGCAAGTTGTTAGAAGCAGTGAAAAGTTTTTATCGAGGATGTAAGGCATGTGTACGTGTAGGAAGAGAGGAAAGTGATTGGTTCTCAGTGAATGTAGGTTTGCGGCAGGGGTGTGTGATGTCTCCATGGTTGTTTAATTTGTTTATGGATGGGGTTGTTAGGGAGGTAAATGCAAGAGTTTTGGAAAGAGGGGCAAGTATGAAGTCTGTTGGCGATGAGAGAGCTTGGGAAGTGAGTCAGTTGTTGTTCGCTGATGATACAGCGCTGGTGGCGGATTCATGTGAGAAACTGCAGAAGCTGGTGACGGAGTTTGGTAAAGTGTGTGGAAGAAGAAAGTTAAGAGTAAATGTGAATAAGAGCAAGGTTATTAGGTACAGTAGGGTTGAGGGTCAAGTCAATTGGGAGGTGAGTTTGAATGGTGAAAAACTGGAGGAAGTGAAGTGTTTTAGATATCTGGGAGTGGATCTGTCAGCGGATGGAACCATGGAAGCGGAAGTGGATCATAGGGTGGGGGAGGGGGCGAAAATTTTGGGAGCCTTGAAAAATGTGTGGAAGTCGAGAACATTATCCCGGAAAGCAAAAATGGGTATGTTTGAAGGAATAGTAGTTCCAACAATGTTGTATGGTTGCGAGGCGTGGGCTATGGATAGAGTTGTGCGCAGGAGGATGGATGTGCTGGAAATGAGATGTTTGAGGACAATGTGTGGTGTGAGGTGGTTTGATCGAGTAAGTAACGTAAGGGTAAGAGAGATGTGTGGAAATAAAAAGAGCGTGGTTGAGAGAGCAGAAGAGGGTGTTTTGAAATGGTTTGGGCACATGGAGAGAATGAGTGAGGAAAGATTGACAAAGAGGATATATGTGTCGGAGGTGGAGGGAACGAGGAGAAGATGGAGACCAAATTGGAGGTGGAAAGATGGAGTGAAAAGGATTTTGTGTGATCGGGGCCTGAACATGCAGGAGGGTGAAAGGAGGGCAAGGAATAGAGTGAATTGGAGCGATGTGGTATACAGGGGTTGACGTGCTGTCAGTGGATTGAATCAAGGCATGTGAAGCGTCTGGGGTGAACCATGGAAAGCTGTGTAGGTGTGTATATTTGCGTGTGTGGACGTGTGTATGTACATGTGTATGGGGGGGTTGGGCCATTTCTTTCGTCTGTTTCCTTGCGCTACCTCGCAAACGCGGGAGACAGCGACAAAGTATAAAAAAAAAAAAAAAAAAAAAAAAAAAATATATATATATATATATATATATATATATATATATATATATACCCAGCAAATGTATGTCTGACGCTAAAGGGAATAAATATTTCCGGGAATGTAGTGAGGACCGTGTGTGAGCCACATATTATGAGTCCTGGAGATACAAAGCGTCTTATCTCGCGCCTTATTTCTGTCTTCCCCTGAGCGATATTACGTGGCGGCCTCAGCGAAAGAAAGAATGAGATATCGTTTTCTTTTTTCTTTATTTCGTTCTCTTTTGCGGCCTTAACGAAAGAAAAAAAAACGAGATATGGTTTTATCTTTTTTTTTCGTTTTCTCTAACGGCCTCAACGAAAGAATTAAATGGGTTAGCGTTTATTTTCTTTCTTTTTTTTTTGTTTTCTCTTCAGCAAATAAGTTAATGAAGACGGTAATGGGCATCGAGGAGGGTGATGGGTTATCATAATGGCCAGTGTCGTGACGAGAATTGAAAGGTCACACCTCAGATCACATTAGGAAAGACTCGTTTTCTTTTAATCACGAAAAACTAATTAAGTCTCGTAATCACCACATGATAAGAACACACGTATTTAGAGTAGACACCATCACTCCACTGATCCTGTTTTATACAAAATAGAATATGGGACACGCTTCTCTTAAGAATATGTGTCGAATACAACATGGGTCACCGTTTCCTTAGGTTTATGTAAAACAGAACCTGGGTTATGGTTCTCTCATGTTTATGGAAGAGAGGTCAGGGGTCACTGCTTTCTTAAGTTTTTGTAGAATACAACATGGGTCAGAGCTTTCGCAAGTTGGTCTTAGCCCAGCTAAAGGCTGTCAGTACTTGGCTAACTGCAGTGGAGGCCGTCATAGCACTTGGCTAACTGCAGTGGAGGCTGCCATAGTACATGGCTAACTGCAGTGGAGGCTGCCATGGTACATGGCTAACTGCAGTGGAGGCAGTCATAGCACTTGGCTAACTGCAGTGGAGGCTGTCATAGCATTTGACTAACTGCAGTGGAGGCTGTCATAATACTTGGCTAACTGCAGTCGAGGCTGTCATAGCACTTGGCTAACTGCAGTCGAGGCTGTCATAGCACTTGGCTAACTGCAGTCGAGGCTGTCATAGCACTTGGCTAACTGCAGTCGAGGCTGTCATAGCACTTGGCTAACTGCAGTCGAGGCTGTCATAGCACTTGGCTAACTGCAGTCGAGGCTGTCATAGCACTTGGCTAACTGCAGTCGAGGCTGTCATAGCACTTGGCTAACTGCAGTCGAGGCTGTCATAGCACTTGGCTAACTGCAGTCGAGGCTGTCATAGCACTTGGCTAACTGCAGTCGAGGCTGTCATAGCACTTGGCTAACTGCAGTCGAGGCTGTCATAGCACTTGGCTAACTGCAGTCGAGGCTGTCATAGCACTTGGCTAACTGCAGTCGAGGCTGTCATAGCACTTGGCTAACTGCAGTCGAGGCTGTCATAGCACTTGGCTAACTGCAGTCGAGGCTGTCATAGCACTTGGCTAACTGCAGTCGAGGCTGTCATAGCACTTGGCTAACTGCAGTCGAGGCTGTCATAGCACTTGGCTAACTGCAGTCGAGGCTGTCATAGCACTTGGCTAACTGCAGTCGAGGCTGTCATAGCACTTGGCTAACTGCAGTCGAGGCTGTCATAGCACTTGGCTAACTGCAGTCGAGGCTGTCATAGCACTTGGCTAACTGCAGTCGAGGCTGTCATAGCACTTGGCTAACTGCAGTCGAGGCTGTCATAGCACTTGGCTAACTGCAGTCGAGGCTGTCATAGCACTTGGCTAACTGCAGTCGAGGCTGTCATAGTACTTGGGTAGGTGCATTGCTCGACCTCCTCACAGCGCTGAGCCGAAATCTAATTTTCGCTCACTTCGTTGTGAAACCAACGCTGCGTCGGTCCAGTGTCTCAGTGGTGAAAGTATTTCTACAGAAAGGCGTAACTCCGTTAGGTCCACGCAGGCACGAAGGAAATGATGTATACCAGCTCAACTAACTCTTTCCATCTGCCTATCTATCCCTCTATCTCTATCATCCATCTCTCCTCTAATCTACCTAAATCATTTAGAATGATGCACAGAAAAAAAAATCCCATAAAGATATCTCAAAAGTCTTAGAAGACATAGCAACAGACCCAGAAGCCTAGGTGTATTAAAAACGACGAAGATGTAATTAGAAAACGTATCTATACATAAAGGATGATACACATTATATAAGGAGGTATCCTACCCTCACATTGCTGAAGAGCTGTGGGGGAATTGGTCAGTAACTGTAGTATGCCAAAGACTCGCTATATTCCCCTCGAAATTTAGAGTGCAGTATCCGCTGTCCAGGAGACATTTCTGCTCCATTGGCTGCTCGCAAAGCCATCACCGCTACAGAAAGGTGAACCTAATCCTATACAGTTTCTGATGCTCTTCGAGTCCGAAGCGAGTCTCTGTGGCTTCCCAACACCGTAGCCGAACATGTACCATTGATTCTCTTACGGTTCGTATCTCAAAAGCAGAGATATGGTGATGGCTTATAGAGATATACGGACCCTATTTTTCCTTCGTTTCATCTATTTTTTTTTCAAGTTCTTTTATTTGATTAGAAGAGCGGAAAGCAGAGGAGTAACTGGCGAAAATTCTTATATTTTCTGAAAATTTTCGCCCAGAGCAGCGCTCGCAGAGACGAAGTGCATGGTAGAGATGACGACTTATCTTACATGTTAACTGACATGTTAACTAACATGTGAATGCCCTAACGAAGATCACTGTATCAACGCTAAAGATGAATATAACCTAACGTACGCCAGGGACCCAATGTATCGACCAACATTTAAGGGAGGATGAACAGCTGGGTAGATGGTGGACAGACTGCTGCAACCAGGATCCGAACCTATGCAAACTTGACCCCGGGCAGCCCTTGAATGCATCATGGTCAGCAACGCTATTAGTATCTACACCTGAATTGACACCTTTTTATCAATTGTGTGTTGTCTCCTCTTTCTTGCTTTCCCATATCGAGATAAATGACAGAGGATGACAATGCTTTACCTCCACAATCAGATAAGAGTCATTATTCATTATTATTCATCATAAAGTGAATATTGAAGTTTGCTTTGGTACCGTGAGTCATATAACTTCATGGATTTCCCTTTTAGAAGTACGTTGACCTAACACGAATCCATAGGATACACAAGAAAAACAAAACTAAAGACTTACTATGTTTGATCAAGATTCCTTGTCGAGATAATAGAAGTTTTATAATAATTTCTGTCATGTTATAGACGGGATACAACAGGTATTTTGATCATTCGTCTTGTTATAGACGGGATACAGCCAGTGTTATGATATCTTCTGCCTTGTTATAGACCGGATATAACAGGCATTATGATCATTTGTCTTGTTATAGATGGGATACAACTGGTATTATAATCATTTCTGCCTTGTTATAGACGGGATACAACCAGTATTATACGTTCTGCCACCGTCTGCCTTGTTATAGACGGGATACAACCATCTACATTCTTTTCTTAACGAACGTATCATTTTGGCGTTTGCAGGCAATTCATTCCAGCTCTCAACTATCGTTTAAGTGATCAGGATGATCGAGTCTCATTCCTACAACAATTTTGTGGCGATTTTCATATAGGAAGCTGCCAGGCCTGACCAACGAAGATGACACAGCAATTGGCAATTACCTTACAATTTTTGATCACGTTCTGTTTTCAATTACCTTTATTTTTCTATGACGTTCTGATTACTGCTTTGACGGGTGGCAATTTTACCCACGAGCGACATCCGGTATGTTATGCATGCATGCTAAGCACGTCCGTAAGCGAAGGGCAAAAGTTTGATGAAATATATGAGTTACGCCTGAAAGAATATCTTTAATAACATCGTTGTCTGTAAACGCGATGATGTTAAATGTAATCTACTTCATCAAGCAACGAATTATAGTCTCCATTTTTGGATAGAAGTTTTAATTCTGGCGTTTTAGAGTTAGAATATAAAAAATAAAGGTTCATATTACAGTATGATCATATATTAGTAGAATATGACACTTGGATTACCACCACACATGACACCTGGGTTACCACACCACAACACCACCACACATGACACCTGGGTTACCACACCACAACACCACCACACATGACACCTGGGTTACCACACCACAACACCACCACACATGACACCT
The DNA here is from genome assembly GCF_036320965.1 of Panulirus ornatus. Classification (NCBI taxonomy): domain Eukaryota; kingdom Metazoa; phylum Arthropoda; class Malacostraca; order Decapoda; family Palinuridae; genus Panulirus; species Panulirus ornatus. Next base: position 83,285,252 of record NC_092227.1, read on the forward strand.
GGGTTACCACACCACAACACCACCACACATGACACCTGGGTTACCACACCACAACACCACCACACATGACACCTGGGTTACCACACCACAACACCACCACACATGACACCTGGGTTACCACAACACCACCACCACACATGACACCCGAGTTGCTAAATCACCATAAAACACCAGAAAGAAATTGCGTTACTACAGCATCATCGCGTAGCGGAACAAGTTATCTTGATATGTGAAATACCAATGGAGCAGAAGATGAAGACTGGTTGCCATGAAAACTACAACGTAAAATAAGCGATACCAAACTTATTTTCTCAATTATCAAAATAAATATTAAAACAGCATCCCACAAAAAGTTCTGTTATTACGTTATAATCTTTCTTAGTATCAAACACTGTGTTCTTAGCCTTTTTAAAGACTTTGGTCTCAATATAGTCAGTCATTTTAAAAGAATCAAGTTCGAAATGAGCCAAAGAGAACAGTGTTTACCCTCAGAAAGAAACAAGTTGTTACCTTTTACTGAATATTAAACGCTGCGTTCTTACTGTTTCCAAGACTTAAGCCTACATATGGTCAATTAAGACCTTTGAAAAGACGCGAGTTCGAAATGAATCGGAGGAACACACAGCATGCTCTCGAAATCAAATGAAGTGACAGACAGTGATATCATCTGATGAGGAGATCACAGCTAATTAAAACTCAGACTGGGAGGAGTCTGCCAGTCAGGAAATGAAGAGAAGAGACGATTTCCTCCTCCTCCTCCCTCTCTCCCTCCCCAACTTCGGGAACTAATGATGGAGTCGAAGCTCCGAACCGCCGATTCAACATATGATGCCCGGGAGGAGTTAGAACTCCCTCCGGTAACGCATTAACACTGGTTCATCCAGCGCCTGCGAATGTCAGTGAGGGAGAGGGAGGAGGACTCGCGTATGCGAGATTTTCAGAGGAGGAAAAAAAAATCATTGGGAGTTGAGATAATCGTGATGGACGAAAATCTTATCCTGTTTCACGTGAACTTATGTACGAGATGCAGCTCGTATGTAAGTTTAAACCCATTTTCTATGGTTACCTTCTCTCACAGCAGATAACTATTGCATGTCTCTCGTTACTTCGCGAATGGTTTACGTATTACATTCATTCCATTGTGAACCACTGGGAGTGTACGACCTATATAACTTATTTGCCTCGATGTATAGTGCAAGATAAAGGCGATATATGTAATCTTGGTGCTTCCTTGTATGCGGTACATGCCTAGACAAAGCTGTACAGACACGTCTCTCTCTCTCTCTCTCTCTCTCTCTCTCTCTCTCTCTCTCTCTCTCTCTCTCTCGAATCATGTGGCTCGGTACAGCTTTGGGTCGACGCGTCGCGATCGTACATTGCCAAGGAAATGTAACAAACGAAGCGCTGTACACATTCTCCAGAGTTTCGTGCTACTGTCACAACATAATGTATACACAGTGACATGTCTATAAAGTTCATATGTGATGTTGCTTTGAACGAGGCATTATCAGAAGAACTGGAAACCTCTAAAATCAACAGCTGATACATGAGAAATTCGTATGTGATGTCAAGTGATGATAGGCTGAATGGAAATAAGTGGAAATATCTAAAATCAAAGACGAAATTAATGCTCTCGTCTGAAACACGACCTCCCGACGAAAACCCATTCACACGGGTCTCACCACGACCTTCTGTGGTCTGAAAATCCTCCTCTTGAACGTTCTCAGTAAAGTCGTCTTTACATTTCCTTCAACCATTTATTTATCCTTACGTCGTCAGCCTTGTCACTATTTCTGATGCTCATCAGTCTGTGTCTGGAGAAACTGATATATGGGGTCAGAAACATGCTGCTCATCCTAACAGACCACCTTATTACAGCCTAACGGACCACCTTATTACAGCCTAACGGACCACCTTATTACAGCCTAACGGACCACCTTATTACAGGCTGACGGACCACCTTATTCCATCCTAACAGACCATCTTATTTCAGCACTTTGTTCCATCGTCTTTTCCATGTGCCGTTCCCTCTCACTTTCTCTCCCATCAGCCATTCCCTCTTACCTTCTCTCCCATCTGCCATTCCCTCTCACCCTCTCTCCCATCTGCCATTCCCTCTCTCCCATATGCCATTCCCTCTCACCTTCTCTACCATCTGCCATTCCCTCTCACCTTCCTTCGGCACCACAGCCATTTCTATCCCTCACTCTCCTCGACTTAAAACATGCAGAGATCTCTCCTTTATCTCATTCATTTTCTCCAAGTTGGATGATATTCCACGCTTCGTTACCTCCCTCTTCAAACACAAGAGGCGAACTTTAGCTTCCACTTACGCACTTCAACGTTTTCGTTAACTGCAAGAAGGGGGAGGGAAGACTGCAACAAACTTCTGAGCCAACTGTCAAAGGCGCGAGTGAAGAAGACTTTTGCCAGTAATAACGTATCACAAGATAACTGCAACGGGGAAAAGTGAGTCTCTCTCTCCTTAGTTTCTGAGGTGTGTAAAAACTGTCTCATTCACGTAATGGAACAACTTGCTCCTCCACCCACTCAGTGGATCGTCTTTCTCTTCCCTCTGTTCTGAAAAGCTATAACAACTCAACCACTCACTTGATAACATATGGCAATAATGTCCTCATGGTTCTCCAAACTATGGTCCAGAAACTCTCTGGTATATGTACATGCAAACACATGAATATATGACACACACACACACACATATATATATATATATATATATATATATATATATATATATAGAGAGAGAGAGAGAGAGAGAGAGAGAGAGAGAGAGAGAGAGAGAGAGACTGGTAAGGATCTTTCTGTTAGACTTAAGCAACATAAATACAGTATAAGAAAAGAACTAAGATTGAAATGCCTTGTTTAATCATGTTCAAAACTATGATCATTGTACTGACTGGAGTAATGCCATATCGGTTATTAACACCAACTCTAATGCCACAAAAAATATCATTGAATCTTCTATATCAAATACACAAAGAATTATAACAATATTAGTGAAGGTCTATACAAATTGAACAGCATTATTGATAAAATATGTAAATAATTCCCTTTCTGGTCCATGTAATAAGCTTATGATACGCTCGTTGTCTGTTTTGGGCAGTCGATTGTTTTCCAGATGGCGTCCTAACTACGTCTCTTCGTTGTATATCAACTGACAAATTTCTTTATCTCCCTGATGATGTGATTATTACAAGAAAGTGCGCTTGGGATACTTATCGTGTTTCATTTCCCCGTGGACTCATAGGAATATATATGTAGCACTACAACAAGTATATATATATATATATATATATATATATATATATATATATATATATATATATATATATATATATATATATATATTGCACAACCCAAAAACTCTTTATCGAACTTCTATAACGCTCAGTAAGGGACTTTGTGTTGCCTTCATCTTTGCAATTCTATGTAGGCATGAGGTCCAGGATGCATACCCGAAGGTGTATCCGATGCATATAAGTGGAGTTCGAGAATGGGTTAAGGGCGTTGCTGTTATTTTGACTGTTAGGCCACTTCAAGTGTGAGTGACTTTTTTGTCCTTTCTGTGTCTGCTGGAGATGAGGGGATGTGCGAGTTCAGGCAGCTGCAGTGTGAGGTCGTCTTTTGACCTTTGAGTGAACAGTGGTGGTTGGTTATGGAGCAGAGTGGATCAGTGTGTTCAGTGCTGTTGCAAGGGTTTCATTGTCACGGCTGCAGAGGCGAGATTATATGGGAAGACTTTTTTGTCTCCATTTCGTTGGTATTGAATATTTTGTCATCGCTCAGTAGCCGGTGATTGTTCTGAGGGCTCTGCTTTGGTAAAATTGTCTGTTATATTTGCTTACGAACGAATGGGTGACCCCAGTGGAGTGAGGCATGATATAGAATGGAGCGGGCATTTTGTTTTCAGAGGACATTCAGGGATTTCTTTCACTGTCCAAAACTAATCCTACCGAGTGTTCTGAGGACAAGTAATCTGTTAATGGCTTTTATGCTAACGCTTATGAAGTTGGGAGTGAAAGGTGTGTGTGTGTGTTGAATAAGATACCTGGACTGGATTGGGTTTTGTTGCATGGACGTCGTTAATTATTCAGGGTAATGTCAGGGTGTAGTCTATCCGGGGCAACGGTGGTGATTGTGTACTTCTCTGGGGGTAAAGACAACCTCCTTTGAACAAGCTTGTTTTGTTGGTGTTGTAGTGCTACATGTTTATAGTTGTCAATGTATTGCTGGCGCAGATTTGATCATGAGGCCAAAGGCATATGAGAAGACGTCCACATTTGTAGTGTGAGGGAAGGGAAGAGGACATGCAAGAAGAGACTGAACGGAGTTGGAGAGAGAAGAGATCCCTCAGGAGACTATATTGTAGAACTTAATAGTTTAAAAAGTATTTCCTTTTTATCTGTCTCTCGTTTGGCTTCCAGGTGGTATGAACTTAGCCAATCATTCTTCGTCCGTTTTATGGACGGTGATGTTAAGAAACCTTTGTGTTGCGATGTTTCAGAACAATTGTGTTTTAACCATTTTTGATGGTTATTGTAACTCGTGATGTGAGGGAAGGAGCTGTGTTTGGTAGAAGCCCTTCAGTGTGTGTTGTGTGTGAGGTTTATCTGTATTGCAGTAACAGGGTTTTTGGGTTCGACGCCTGAGGGGTGACCGACCATGGGATTCTTTGGTTCATCAGTCTGCAAACTATTTCTATGAGGAGTTGGGCAGATGGGAAGTTGAAGGGTCTGGAGGGCATCAATCCGGGTATTTCGCTGGCAAGTCTCTAGATGTGTGGGAACATATCATGTAAGTAGGAGTAGTTGATGAAGATATGAGCGAGTACTTGGACTGTCAATGGGCCTGAGTATCTTCTATGGATATTTGATAACTTGTCAGGGCCTCTCGAAGGAAATGTTTTCGGGCTCAGATTGAGACTCGAGTGTCTGCTGGGGTAAACGGAGGTTAGATTAATCGTACATGGTATGACTGTAGGCTCGTCATGACTGTCGTGTGGAGGAGCGTGGTAGAGGCCATATCTTAGTAATGTTTGACGAGAATGTTGGGGTATTCTTTTGGAGGATATGATGCTGTTGCTTTGGCTCAGCACAGCTTTGTAAGTGTGTGTGTGTGTGTCTGCACAGGTTTACGAAACGGGGCAACACGTGCGTAAAACAGTCTCCCCGCAACACACAAATAGTAATCACGAATAGTAATTACACTCGGAAAACAAGTATTGGGTCGCTGGTGAAGCATTGCTTGTGTTGTTTAGTTGTAAAACGTCCATAAACCTTTCATGTTTGTATATACCCTCGTACCTCAAGCACGTGTTTGCACTGTCGCAGTGTGAATGCACGTACGTATATTTCCGTTGTCCTGTATTCCGGGACCAAATGCGTGCATATGTGTTTAGGAATATGCAGCCATATGGCGAATCGTGCATAGGAGTCTTATAGTGCACTTGTTACTGTCAAATTCCTTTTTTTTTGCTATACGTGTGGTCGTATGCTTATGCATTATTATGCTTTATAGCAGAAGGTCACAGTAACCAGTCTTCCAGTGGTTCAACCAACTTCGAGGTCTTCTACCATCAGTCTTTTGAGGTTGGGGTAAAACCTGGGCATAATGGTACAGATAGTGCGCTTGGGTGAAGAGCATGACGATGCTGACTTGCTTAATTTCGGGGTTCGATCCCTTATTGATGCAGATCCTATATTTGCTCTGATACATCATTCAATCATATGTGAGAATTAATCCTATTGCTTCGTTTCTTCCACCAAATATCACACCATTTCCACTCTTTCTGTTCTACTTCTTACTCACATCATCTCTAGATTATTTAGAAACTTTGAGAGAAACTTAAGTTTCATCTCGATCGACGTACGTATGTGCAGACTGGATTCGGGCAAAAATCCTAAGTTAGTACAGATCGCTACAGTAAGATTACCATGATCGCTCAGACCCCTTGCTTGAAGAAAACTTTTGCTGACAGGGAACCCATTTTGGTGCTATACAAAACGAAGCCCTTTTGATGAGAGAGATATCCCACTTCAGTACTATGCTAGTCCCATCTTCATGTACAACCCAATGTTCTAATATAAGCACCGGACCCATGGCAGCTGGAGTATACCCTATATAAACACAGGTCTCGTGCTAGTATAGAACCTATGATGATATAGATCCCATTTTCAATCTTAGCTCATAGATCCCATTTTCAGTCTTAGCATATATCCTACGTAGGTGTACTTTCTATGTACACATATCCTGCGTAGGTGCAGAGCTTATGGAAATACAGATTCTATGTAGGCATACACTATATAGTGATAAACATCTCATTCTGGTCCATTTATAACGTATCAGCAATGTTTATACTTGATCTTGGCACAAATGATGTTACGTGATATTCAAATGATGTTTTAGACCAGATGTTGGCGCGGGCTGGCTGCTGGCTGGCTGTGTTTGAGCACTGTTGCCAAAGTAGATATTTATCCTTACGAGTTTGTTAAAAACTCCGTCATCTCTTTCGAGTCTCAGTCTCATCTGACCAACTCCCCGATCCTCATAGTACTCACTCATTAACATTTCTTTCCTCTTTTTTTCTTCCCACCTCTTCTGATTAACTTTGTTTCCATGTTCATTCTTCACCTCCTGTAATCATTGTCTCTTATCAAGTCGCCAAACCATCCAATTTCCCAGAAACTGCTTGATCGCTCGTCTTGCCAACCCTTCCCGTCTGTTCAAGATGGCCTTGTGCCCTCCTCAACAGAGGTTATGACTATTTTATTTCCCCATCTCTAACATAATCAACTCTCTTCTCGTCCGACACTGATGATTCTTTGGCTATTCTAACTAACTTTTAATGCTCAAGGTAAATGTAGTTCTGAATGCATGAATTAACCAAGGAGAGAGAGAGAGAGAGAGAGAGAGAGAGAGAGAGAGAATGTTCATGATGTATCACCACAAGAACATTGTTCTTCCATGACCTTACCATATTCTCTGTTCTCCACTATTCTGATCACCGGGTAAACCCACCACTGGTGTAAGAGACGAGTATGCTCCGATAGAGTTGACATATCTCAAGTGTATTGAGATATACACTGGCTGAAGTGTCACGATATTCATCTATTAACATACTGGATATACTCTGAAGGCCATTATATTTACAGTATATCGACTAATTTTTTAAAGAAGTAACTACACCTAACACTTGACATGGTTTACATCATTCAGTTACACACACACACACATATATATATATATATATATATATATATATATATATATATATATATATATATATATATATATATATATATATTCCTATGAGACCACGGGGAAAATGAAACACCAAAAGTTCCCAAGTGCACTTTCGTGTAATAATCACATCATCAGGGGAGACACAAGAGAGAAATATAGCAGTCAGTTGATATACATCGAAGAGACGAAGCTACGACGCCATTTGGTAAACATGTGATTGTCCAAAACATACAACCAATATATATATATTTCAGACACTGGCTGGCTACCTGTGTTGGTGCCTGTAGTAAGTAAGATTTTTAAACAGCAAAACGAGGAAAACCTGTCTATTTCAACACTGAGAAAACTGAAAAAAAAAAGATGAAAACTATATAAAAAAAAAAAATCAGATACGTTGTCGGTCATTCCAGAAATCATAAATGAACGAATTACGAAAAAAAATGCTTCCGAGTATCAAAGAAAATGATCTTTACCTGAACGAATCATTATGAAAAAATACTTCTGCGTATCAATGAAAACTATACGAAAAAAAAAAATATTATGAAATGTTAGGCGATCTCTTTCCAAGAACAGTAATCTATAAGCTTTAGATATCATAACTTAGCTATGTTCCTATACGACAGGATAATTCCTACTAAATTCTCAATGCAAATTATGGGCAATAAGTTAACACAATAATCCTCTGTAGCGGGACAGCTGGAGCCATTACCCCGTCGAGCGGATATGTAGCAGAAACATTTGTCTCCGAATCTTTGCTACAAAATAGCAATTACACTTTCCAGTCTTGTTACCACTACCTTTTTCTTCCTTTATGCTGTAGATATAATGATATCACTATGAAGATAAAGGGGAGACTATCTTGTAGTTGAACACATGTAAGGAACCAATGAGACCGAAAAGGGAAAAAAAGGGGTTCAAGAACCTAGCTCCTATATGGTAAAAATGCCAGAGGAATTAAATAAATTAAGTATCCTATTTTGATTAAGTTTGTGTCGTTTGTAGCATCACCAGGGTCTATATGATCCACACTGGCTTCCTTTTCATTCATCTATCTCACTGTTTGTAAGTCTGGGCATCTATGAGTTATTCTTTGTGTGTATCTATCTATCTATCTATATCTGTCCGACACGAAATCGATGTAAGCTAGTCTCCACCACCCGCCCGGGGATCGAACATGGGGTCGCTTGAAGAATGATGATCGACTATGACCAGCATAACAACGACCTTCAGGCCACTCGTTAGTGTAATGGTTTTAGTCTCTAGTTACCTCGTTCAGGTGAATTCGGGTTCCATCCCAAGACATTTGTCAGTGAATGGCGATCGATGCTTGAACGTGCAGAAGTGTGAAGTGCGTGCAAGGGATAAAGTGAATTGTAGCGATGTGGTATACCGGGGTCGACGTGCTTTAGATGGAAAGAACATGAGAAGCGTTCCGGGTAAACTATGGAAAAGTTACCAAGCCTGGTTGTGGATAGGGAGCTATGGTTTCGGTGCATTACACAAGATAGCTACAGAATGGATGTGACCGGATGCAACATTTCTTCGTCTGGCGCTACCTCGCTAACGTAGGAAACAGCTATCATAGTTATGAACGTATGACATCTGCTCCTTTCCCTACACGTCGAAGCTTTGGAACTCTCTACCTTCTCATACCTTATCCAATAACTATATAGATCTCGTACATTTCAAAAGATAGGTTTTTCACCTTTTCCAAAATTTGTAAACACTTTCCCTTGTCTTCTCTTTTTCCGTTTCATAATTCTCTCTATTCCAAGGCCCGGCTCTGGTGTGGACTTTTGTCCGTAACTGGATATACATCTCCATCTATATATATGTTCATATATCCATCTATATACTTGCTTGAATGCTATAAAAGGGAAACGTCCTGGTAATGATGGGCTGTATTGACTATAGCACCGAAAAAACTATGGTGACTAAACTATGGTGACTGACATTGACAGCTTCATCGAGAAATGTATGGTTCCTCTGACGTCATTCTTTCCTTCAATACAATTCACTCTGAACAAAAGAAGAGAAAAAAAACACGCCTATTCACCTCTCTGTGTAATTAACACGGCAGTTGGCCAGCTTACGAACCCACAGTCGCATTGTCATATGTCTTCCATAAAGGCTATATTACCAAACCTCCCACACCCCACCTCTTTCTCGTACGAGCCACCAATACTCGCGCGTCGTACGAGCCACCAATACTCGCGCGTCGTACGAGCCACCAACACTCGCGCGTCGTACGAGCCACCAATACTCGCGCGTCGTACGAGCCACCAATACTCGCGCGTCGTACGAGCCACCAATACTCGCGCGTCGTACGAGCCACCAATACTCGCGCGTCGTACGAGCCACCAATACTCGCGCGTCGTACGAGGCACCAATACTCGCGCGTCGTACGAGGCACCAATACTCGCGCGTCGTACGAGCCACCAATACTCGCGCGTCGTACGAGCCACTAATACTCGCGCGTCGTACGAGCCACCAATACTCGCGCGTCGTACGCTCAACAGAAATTGTTGTTCCCAGTTGAGGGAAAAAAGAAGAATGGGATATTTTGTTTCTGCATTCTTCCCGGCGGTGTGGGCTGTGGATTTACGAGTTGCAGGCTCTTCCTCATTCCTCGAATGTGAGGAGCGTTAGCGTCTTGGAACAAGACTGAGGAGTGATTTATGGTCCGCCAGATGTACTGACCAGCCGAAGCCTGCATACAGAATTGGAGACACTGACACACACGTACACACACGATATATGGAGCCCACGAGTAGAATACTCCCTTCCCATACAGTAAAAGTAGGTAAATACGCGCTCGCGCGCACGCGCGCGCACACACACACACACACACACACACACAGGCCTCCGTGGTGTAGAGGTTATCCATATTAACCATGAGTCATCAGACTCCTTACTGAGACCGGGCCTAAACATGCAGGAGGGTGAAAGGCATGCACGGGATACAGTACATTGGAGAGAGATGGTATATGGGAGGCGACGAGCTGTCAATGGACTGAACCGGGGCATATGGAAGAGCTTAAGGAAAACCACGGAAAGGTTAGTGGGACCTGTTGTGGATATGGGAATGTGGTTTCGGTGTATTACACATGACAGCTAAACAACGGATGGTACTTTCCGACTAGAGAGAGAGGTGAGGTCGCCTAGGGTGACCTGTGACCTAATCCCTTCCCCTGTGTCTTGATTCGTTCGTCCAGTGTATTATAATATGGATTTGTTGACCTCTCAATCCTGACGATGTAATTATACGAAAGCGCTTAACACCGAATTTTTAATTTCCTTATCGTTACACCCACACACACGTATATATATATATATATATATATATATATATATATATATATATATTCATGAAATTCTCTCCATCTTTACAGGAACAAAAAGACGGAATAAAAATACCCTTATTTTGGCCGTGGTTATAGATCAGAAGAAAATAAAAAAAAGCGAAAGAAGTGCTGTAGTCCTCTGGGTAAAAAGCAGGACTTTATTACTACCATCAATCAGAATGCAATTAAAACATCTGATATTAAATTTCGGTGCATGAGGCTGGCTGGCTCTCTCTCTCTCTCTCTCTCTCTCTCTCTCTCTCTCTCTCTCTCTCTCTCTCTCTCTCTCTCTCTCTCTCTCAAAAACACAAAAGCATTCCCAGAGCAAGTTTAATATACAGACCTCTGAAAATTACTGCAGACTCGCACAGATTCCTATTCATATATTCCTTATTATTTCTTTTGGGAAATTCCCGGCTTTTTGAGAACATTCCATAGACGTCAAACAATACAGTAATACATTACTTTCGAGCAGTTGAGACCTATTCGGTAATACAATACCCCCCCCCCCTACACGAGTAACGTCTCCAGCAGACAAGAAATGCCATCCTTCGTCCCTTCCTTCCTTCCTTCCTCCCCTCAATGTATTCGTCTTTTCCTTACTTGGACTAAAGGACTAAAGTGTATTGAGTGAGCCAGTCAGGTCAGGGGATCCGTTCTGGCCACCGTGTCCAAATCCTGGAATGAACATTAGACCACAGACGTCTGGAGATGCGGGTTCAGATAACTAACCCTCACCAGCCCTAGCATCCTTCGACCTCCCTCCCACTCACTATGTCAGACATTAAGAACACGCTAGGATTGGCTATCTGTGTATTGAGATGGTTAATACACCCAATACATCCTCCGTATCATTGACTAATAGATTGCCTATGAGTCTTGTAAAGACGACTTGCAAGCTATTTACGAAAAAAAAAAAAGAAAATGGTTATATGTTATTGATTTCCAACTGTATACTTAAAATGACGAGTCTTTTCTCATTGCTGCAGCATTATAGTCTTATTGGCTGCAACATTATCTTGTCCTTGACTTACATCATTAAGTACTGTCAATGACTGATGAATTTTTTCCTCACAGACTGCAGCATTATTTTGCTCCTAGCTGCAATATTATCTTTTCACTGGCTACAGCATCATCTTATAACTGGTTGTTGCATAATCTTATCAATGTCTGCAGCATTGTTATATCGCAGGATACAGCATTAACTTGTCAAAGGCAACAGCATTACCTTGTAATTAGCTGCTGCGTTATCTTGTCACCGGCTGCATAGTTATTTGTCACCGTCTGTAGCATTATCTTGTCACTGTCTGCAGTATTAACTTATTAAAGACTGCACCATTACCTTGTCACTGGATGCAGCATTACCTTGTCGCAGGCTACAGCATTATCTCGTCAAAGGATACAGCACTAATTTGACAAAGGCTTGAGCATTACCTGGTGAGTGACTGCAACATTACCTTACTCTCTCATTTCTCACTCAATCAACTATCATCCCACCTTATATTGTCCTTGAACATATCCTTTCCAACACATCTACCCTCTTCCGTCTCTTTTCATCTACAGGCCACGGCTCGCATCCATATAACGCCGTCGGTACTACTATACCATCAAACATACCCATATTTGCCATCACAGACAGTGACGTCTCTTTCCACACACAGATGGTGAGGGAGGTACATGCAAGGGTCTTAGAGCGAGGGACAGGTATGCAATCTGTTGATGTTTGCAGATGACGCGGCACTAGTAGCAGAATCGAGTGAGAAACTATATGATTTAGTGCGAGTTTAGGGAGTGTGTGAAAGGACTAAGCTGAGAATGAATGCGAATAAAAACAATTTTTTTTTTTAGATTTAGAAGGGCAGAAAGCAGTTTAGTTGGGATGCAAGTTTGAATGGAGAACGCCTGCAGAAAATGGGGTGTTAAAAACCTGGATGTGGACATGGTAGCGAATGGAACCATGGAAGCGAAGGGGAATCATAGGGTGGGTGAGGGGGCGAAGGTTTTGGAAGCACAGAGTATTGTACGGAAAGAGAGATCGCTATTTGGTAGGTTAAGAATAGGGATGTTTGAAGGTATAGCTGTCTCTAAGGTGGTGTTTCGATGCGACGCATGGACTATGGATGAGAATGTACGACGAAGGTGCATACGCTGGAAATTGGATATCTTAGGACAACTGTGATGTGAGGAAAGTTGCTCGAATAAGTATTGATGGGATAAGAAAGAAGCCTGGTAACAGGAAGAGTATGGTTGAGGGAGCTGAAAAGAGGATGCTGAAATGATTTGGACTAACGGAAAGAATGAATGAGGAGAGGCTGACAGCCGAATATATGTTTTAGAAGTGGAGTGGACAAGAAGGGGTAATCCAGGGGGTCGACGTGAAGTCGGTGGACTAAACTTGAGACGTATGAAGCAGCAGAAGTGAGCCAGTGAAAAAGATCAACGGGGCCTGGTAGTGAATAGGAGGCTGTGGTCTCTGTGCATTACACATGACAGAGAATAGATATGAACGAGTGAGGCCATATCTTCGTCTGTTCCAGTGCTATCTCTCCAAGACACACACACACACATATACACACACACAATGTGTATGTATATATATATATATATATATATATATATATATATATATATACACACACACACTAGGGAATGTGCATGCAACTAAACTGTTGCCTGCCCTTGTAATTACTTGTGCAGCCGTCCTACCCAAACCTTTATTCCATTTCTCCTGCTAATATTTTTCTGTTCCAAAATTGACTTCTGTTCTCGTTGGATTTTGTGCTTAAAATATTGGTAGAACATTGTGTGTATATATATATATATATATATATATATATATATATATATATATATATATATATATATATATATATATGCAATGTAAAATCAGGCAAGAGTTTTTAAACTTTATTCGTCTAAAGTTTCGGCTTACGCATAAGCCTTCTTCAGGGAGACTGAGGAAGAAACAAACACAAAACTTTTATGTCACTGGACGTCACACTGCGTTCCCTTCACGATGATTGATTTTTCCATTTTTTGCCACCCTGTTTCTCTTAAAATCCTACCACCACCATAGTTGTAAATTGTCGTCACCTATATCGCAGGAAGCAAACCATGTGAACGGTAACTCTACACACACACACACACACACCTACCTACCTCGAGATGCATATGTTGGCCGCTTCCAAGGCTTTCTTATACTGTATGTATTATATCAGCTCCTTGCAACCGTGTTAAAGGCGCCGTACTTGTCTACGTGGACAGCAAGTGCATTTGATACACTTATGGTGACTTGTATCAGCTATAGGGTTTCTTACCTTCCTGGCCATACCTTGCCTTGTTTTTCTATATATAAATATTCTGTATTAAGCTTTAAACAGGACGATAATGGTTCTGAATCTATTCCTACTGTTGGCTATTTCGATGAATAGTTTCAGAACGTGTCCAGTCATCCCGCCTCCTGCCACTCACAGTTATCGCACACATACGTTAATGTCGTCTTTAGTTTCTCCTTCGTAGCAACTGTCTTCTCTGCCTAGTTTATTGATCGAACGTTCGAACTACGGTTATCTTACATGCGTTGTCTGTTACCTCTTACACTTAAAGCATCTTTCCTCTAAAAAAAATGGTCTAGCATTGTCGCTAAATGGCTTCCAGCTGCTCCGTTAATTTAGCACTATCCCTAAATGGCTTCCAACTGTTCCGTTCGGAAAACTTCAAGAAAAAAAATGGCCAGTAATTTAGCTGGAAGGGACAAAGAAAACGTTGAAAGCAACGCAGCGGAAGATGAGGACAATTTTAAATTCAAAGGAGCCATCAGATATAAATGGATGCTTACAAAATAATGGAATAAGCATTACTTCTTCGTCTGGAATGAAGACCATGATGCAGTGTAAACAAAAAAAATGGTAAAAGCATCAACAAAGACGACATTGGAATTAACGTCAGGCCGTTTACTATTGGGAAACTGGACGAAGAATGAACAAAAGGACAAATGAACATAAAGACGATGCAGAAGGTCACAATGATCTGGTATTCGCTCATAACCACGAGAGAGGGGAATGAAACACGGTAAGTCCCAGGTGCAATTTCGCGTAATTACATCAACGTATCTCCCCTGACGATGTAATTACACGAAAGTGCATACGGAACTTACCGTGTCTCATCTTTCCTCGCGTTTATCAGCAAATGAATGCGATTTACGCCATCATACGACACAGAATAAGCTTGTCCTCCTCACAGACAAGGACGGACAATTGCCAAAGTGGTAAGGAGCTGAAACAATGCACAAAGGACTGAATATACGTTTAAGGAAAGCCTTGGAAGCGGCACACACACACACACACACACACACAGAGAGAGAGAGAGAGAGAGAGAGAGAGAGAGAGAGAGAGAGAGAGAGAGAGAGAGAGAAACCGTAGCCTATCGCCCTAATTTTGCTTGGAACGGTGGGGCCATTTCGCTCTCTACTGCATCTCATGGCTGAGGTCCATGGGAGACTTGAAACTTACATGTCATTAGCATATGCTTCATCTGCATCAAAATTCGGAGGCCAAAGCCGACTCTTCTGGGTAACTCAAGAGAGCCGGGATTCCCGGCGTCGAACCCATATCTCGTAAAGACCACCGAGAATCGACTGAGAATTAAAAATGCAAATTTAAACGTATTTAAAGAAAACTGGAAAAATCATCTTTGTTTTCACAGAATTGTCGAGACGATCAATGACGTTGTTAATGATGCAGACAACGTAGCTCTCCCGTTTTCTACCTGGAGGCGGAAGTATATACCAGCATTTGTTTCAAAAAAAAAAAAAAATAAATCCATTTTCCTTTTAACTACAACAGTGAGAATGTTTGCATTTCTGTGTAATTCAGTTTCAAACTGTGACACAGTCACCTTACAGAAAACATACAACAGCTGATCATTTGGGTGGACAATTACCTTCTGGGATAACAACTCGTTAAACACAACTACCCTTCGGGATAACGTCTCGTTAAACACAACTACCCTTTGGGATAACGTCTCGTTAAACAACTACCCTTTGGGATAACGTCTCAAACACATCTACCCTTTGGAATAACAGTCTCGTTAAAAACACCTACCCTTTGGGATAACGTCTCATCAAACACACCTACTCTTTGGGATAATATCTCGTTAAACACACATAACCTTCGGGATAATTTTTTTTTTTTTTCATACTATTCGCCATTTCCCGCGATAGCGAGGTAGCGTTAAGAACAGAGGACTGGGCCTTTGAGGGAATACCCTCACGTGGCCCCCTTCTCTGTTCCTTCTTTTGGAAAATTAAAAAAAAAAAAAAAAAACAGAGGGGAGGATTTCCAGCCATCCGCTCCCTTCCCTTTTAGTCGCCTTCCACGACACACAGGGAATACGTGGGAAGTATTCTTTCTCCCCTATCCCCAGGGATTTGGGATAATATCTCGTGAAACAAACCTACCCTTTGGGATAACGTCTCGTTAAACCAACTCCACGACAGACAAGATCCCAGAACATCCATTTCCAAAAATTTTCTTCAGTGTGATCTGTGTCTGGTCCAACCTTATCTGCTGGAGGACAATTCTTACCCCAGGGGAGCATTATCATGGTGGCTGATCCCACACATAAGAATTCCTCAGTGGACGCACAGTGGAGGCAAGAGCGAACCGAACTGCCGAAGGTAAGTGCCACTGGGAAGGTTCAGGGTCTGGCGAAGAGGCGAGTCTGCTAACAGCAGTGGACATGTCTCTAATTAGATCTTCCACCAATTACTTGGTCAATATGTGTGTGTATGTGTGTGTGTGTATCTTTCTGTCTTTGTCTGTTTCCCAGTCTGTCGGTCTGCCTCTCACCTTACCTTGCCTAACTGCCCAAAGAGTCCTATTTACGTGCGAGTTTTGCAGCGCTTTGGAGGCTGGCCACGTCCACCACTCGGACCAAATACTAAGTGTAGTCAAGGTGTGTGTGTGTTAAGCGTTAATGAGATGGTTTTGACTAGGCCATTCAGTGGCCAGTACCGTCAGCTAACATAAAAAATAAGTTATACATGTATGTATGTATGTATGCATGTATGTATACATATATATGCTTATATGCATTCTTAATTCCTCTTGCTGTTTTCTTTAAGTGCGGGAGGTTCTTAAACTCAGTGCACCACTATTATGCCTTAAACTTTTCCTTACAGACTGACACATGTCTCCTCAACCATAATGAGCGACATATTGAACCTTCCTAAGCTACATCCAGAGACGATGACACTCCATTTGATCCTGCCAAGAGCACTGCGAAGGTCATTGAAACCTGAGATTTTAAGACTTTTTCTTTCACGACAGTATCGAAAGCTACATAAAAAGGATTTAATACTAAAGGTTTCTTTTCCCATGATATCAACCATGAGATCCAAGACTGCAGCTGAAGAATGAATATAGACGAGTTGACCTCGCGAGTTGGATTCTCAACGAACGGTATTAAGGACTCTTATCAGGTAAACTTTGATGGTATAGTCCACGGCTGGAGCTACTAGAAAGGCATTCCAGCCACGTTGATGCTGGTGAATCAAAACCTTTCACAATGATCGAATCGTGTTTAGCAAAGATAACTCCCACTTGGCCATGAATTCCTATGTCTATCTCTGGTGTGTGTGTGTGTAAAGGGGAAGCCCATAGAATTTATCCTACAAAGCTAATCTTCAACTCCCCATAAGAATAGTGTCGGTATTAACAGGCGCACTACATTTTCCAGCGCAGTGCTAATGAATGTTAAAGAACACTGACACACTACCATGAGCTGAATAGCATGTAAGCTGGTATTACACATTCGTGTAAGAAATACTAATATGATCATAAAACTAAGATTTAGTGATGCTAATGTTTTTCGATCTAATACAATGGTTTTTATGAAAAATTGTACTGTATACTTTGCACCTATTCACAGAGAAATATAAATGTGAGGAAAGTTTATTGTAAAAAAGTACCTCAGAAGAGGAACGACTCGATCCTCACGAGCTGCGTGTATTGACCACATTCCCATGAGCAGGTTAGATGGCTGGGAATCCTTCCATAATCCAAGGCATCTAAATTGTTCAGGTGGTGACCGTCCCACATAAGATATACATCATGCGACATGCAAACACGCTGCCACGGGCTTATGAACTTATCCTCCTCCAGTAAAGGAGGGATTTACTCGTCGATCATCAAGATTGAACGCCTTCCTGGAGAGCGAGTGAACGCCTTCCTGCAGAAGACTGAATGTCTTCCTGGAGAAGACTGAACGCCTTCCTGCAGAAGACTGAACGCCTTCCTGCAGAGCGACTGAACGCCTTCCTGGAGAAGACTCAATCCCTTCCTAGAGAAGGGATTTCCAGGGCTGTTCCAGGAAAGTCCTTTTGAAATTAGATTTCATTAATCTTGATCTTCAATTGAAGAACAACCTGGTGATATACCACCCAACGCTTCTCAGATCTTTTACATAATTGTCTCGTTGACACCTAAACGTAAAATATGAAGTTGTAGCATTGTCAGCGCGTGCGCAGTTATCCTCTGCTGTATCAGCTGTGTCATTTACCTGGGGGAACATCTGGAAAGCAATATCGTTTACAGCGAGGCTGGTGGTGGTGGAGAGAGGAAGGGGATAGGGTCTCATATCAGAAAGTTCCTCCTACCGACCTCATATGCTCTCATCTACCGCTCTCATCTGGTGTTCCTCCTCCTCCTGTACGTCGTCCATAGTCACGTAAACGATTTACTGTCGTTGATGGCGCAAATACAATGGTCTACCTTCTGGGAGTCGTACATTTCTCAGCTGTATTTCAAAAGGGCAGCAGTACGAGTGTTGTCATGGATTACGTTCACCGAGCATTGAGAAACTGTTCGTCTTGCTTTCTCTTGACCTCCCCAACACCGAGAGTTAGACAAGGTAAAGCAGATCCAAACAGAGAATGACTACAGAAAAAAAGGCGCACATTCGTTCACACTCAAGTCTCTAGCTGTTATGTGTAATGCACCGAAACCACAGCTCCCTATCCACATACAAGCCCCACAGACCTTTCCATGTTTTACCCCGGACGCTTCACATGCCCTGGAAATAGTATCATATGCAGTTTCGATGTATCACTTCATTCAGTTCATAGCTCCATCATCGGTAACAGAGACGAACACACACGCAAGGAATCAAGACCATGTAGTTAAAACTGTCTACATTATAACAGAAGTAAGTGTTGCCATGGGCCTTCCAGACTCTCAGGGCCTTGAACACGCTAAATGTAGTCTAGGAGGCGGAGTCATTACATCTCACAGAAGACACTTGTGCACAGTCCTTCTAGATTCAGGTAAACGTACATAAGCAGTCGACACGAGCCGCCCAGGGCTTAAGACTGTTGGTGGTGCGATGCACAGAAAGACGTCCTTCAAACTCCGTGTCAGTAGGTAATAGACAGCAGTCACTCAGTGAGGTACACTCCTCCTAACTTTGGAGGTGTTGAAGTGATGTCCGGTATAACATCTTATACCCTACGTGTCAGCTGGTTGTAGACACAGCCGCCGCCTAGGGAAATACTACCCTCCTGGTGAACTAAAGGTGTGATGAAGATTCTAATCCCTTACGTTCAGTAGGTTACAAGCAACAGCAGACTAGAAAGACGTCATTTACATACCACCACCTTCCTAGCTCTGTCTTCATCCACTAACCCTCTCCCTGACACAGTTGTCATCTCCTCCTGACACCACTGTCATAAGAACCATCTGCCAACACCACCGTCATCCACGTACCACCTCTGACACCTCTACCATCATCATCAACATATCTTCCAGACATCGTCCAAATCCACGTTACCACCTTCCTGAACCAGTCGTCATCCACGCAACATCTCCTGACGCCTATTCTCAACTCCCTACAATTCGTGCCTGCTCATCTCACCTTCCCCCCACAGTAGTTTCTGAAGGTCTGTACTCAAGTTCCTTTTAATCATCAACCTCAAAATAAAAACAATATCTTAAGCACACGACACGAGTCACCAGCTGGCAACGTTCAAGGAGCACCTACCCTCATCAGTGGGGGGGTTCCAGCCATAGGTCCTCTGTCGTTCTCCTACGCAAAAGGAAAATGAGGACAAGAGGACCTCCCCTGCTCCCTTGGCCGCGGGAGACCACATCAGAGGGAAGCTGCCCAGGTGTTTCATAGACCATCCTTATCCCTGCTGACCCCTACGTTTTCTCGTTGGTCTTTCCTACGAGAGAAACGACGGGGTATATATAAAAAAAAAGGGGTCGTCTCTGATGGCCATGTGAGGCTATTGCTCTGGTGGAAGTTGTCCAGGTGTTCTCTTATTTCTCATAGATTTCCGTTAACCTCCCGGGACGAGGCGTGGATTTATCTTGAATCATCGTTCACTACCCTTGGCAGATAGTGAGGTTGAGCTGGCTGGTCTGTGGACTTTTCAGTGTTGTAGAGAGAACAGGGATCTTGGGTGTTCACAGATGATGCTGTAATACAGTAGTGTTGGAGGTATCCTTGTATCAACAATACATTAGTGTTGGAGGTACCCTTGTATCAACAATACAGTAGTGTTGGAGGTACCCTTGTATCAACAATACAGTAGTGTTGGAGGTACCCTTGTATCAACAATACAGTAGTGTTGGAGGTACCCTTGTATCGACAATACATTAGTGTTGGAGGTACCCTTGTATTGACAATACATTAGTGTTGGAGGTACCCTTGTATTGACAATACATTAGTGTTGGAGGTACCCTTGTATTGACAATACATTAGTGTTGGAGGTACCCTTGTATTGACAATACATTAGTGTTGGAGGTACCCTTGTATTGACAATACAGTAGTGTTGGAGGTACCCTTGTACTGACAATACAGTAGTGTTGGAGGTATCCTTTGTACGGGAAATACGGTAGTGTTGGAGGTAACGTAGTATTGACAGTATTGTAGTGTTGCGGTACGTTAGTGATGGCTGTAGTCAAAGTTCTACGATCATGACGAATAACTTTACACAACTCCATTTGATATAGAGTTCTCGTCTACCTTAGCTCAAGGCTACATTAGCTCTCAAATGCCATAACCTCGAGAACATAACTGATCAAAATCTTCCTATACAGCAGTCAGTCCAACACTGTTCGTTTCCTCAAGTTTTGTGGAAGATCTCAGACAAAGAAATATACAATCTAATCAGAAAGATAAATAAATCACATGAACTAACTGTTTCCACAGTGGCAAAGTAGGAGTAGTAGTGCAGTAGACGTTCATTTTTTTCATTCACTAACATACTTTACAGATATGTTTTTCATTTTCCGATACACCTCTTCATGTTCTACAATTCACTCTATCTATTCAATTCACTCTATTTATAGATAGATACAGATAGATAGGTATATAGATAGATAGACAAACCTATATACGGAGAGACGGGACACATGCGAACCCAGCAGTATACGTAACCGACGTCTTTGTCAAACACAAATGTGTCTGAGCCACACTATCAGAATAGCAGATGATGACGCGCACACACACACACTGCTCAGAACACCAGTCGTGCCCACACTGGCACACGGGTCAAGCCCTCATGACTTACGGTAGGGAGAATACCTCAGTGGGAATGGCAGGGAGATTATATAGCATTCCATCTAGCTAGACCTAGACTGTTATATTTAGGTTTCTCTTCTCTCCCTCCTTCCCTCCCTTTACCAATTATACACCACCCACACATCTTCCGTCTCCCCTGCTCATGCTGTCTATGGGCTATTACGGTATTACCCGCTTCAAATTTTCCCTCTTAGGTGTTTTCGATTTGGTTTTGTTTTTATGAAGTTTAATCGTCGGTTGAAACGTTCACAAATCGGTGTCCCTCGCCAGCCAACTTTCTCTCTCTCGTACTCTGGTGTTTCTAGGTCTTGTTCCCTGAATCTTATATCCTACGTCTTGTTTTTTGTATATCCTACCCAACGCCATCCTTTTCTTCCCAGGGAAGAGCTTATTCCTCTGTCTGTAACCCTCGTGACCTACTTTCTATAGATACGACTGAATCTATCATCCTATAATGGCATGGTTTTGTTGCTGGTGCTAATCCGATTCATAAATCTTGCTTGTAATATATTTTTTGACCTTAGTGGTGCGTCAGTAGGTTCTATATGTTTGAGAATACAGTTGTGCCTGCTACACGAATATCTTCATGACTGACTAACGAGACTAATGTATATCTTAAGCTATCAAGAGGTATCATGTTAACATTCATGTTTACGTTACTGACGAACAAGACGTTTAATCACTATTGCCGACTTTTATTGTACTGGTGGCTGTTACAGAATACTGGTGTTAAAAGGAATTCCATTCTCCTTTTCTCACAAACTGTGCTCTAAACACTGTATTTTGGTCCAGTGTTCATCTCTCTCGCTTTAGGAGGTCAGGCGACTCTGTTGTCTTCTCTATTTTGTTACCTCACCTTATCAACACCTGAGTCTCGCTCTTGTGATATCTTATGAACACCTGAGTCTCGCTCTTGTGATATCTTATGAACACCTGAGTCTCTCTCTTGTGATACCTTATCAACACCTGAGTCTCTCTCTTGTGATACCTTATCAACACCTGAGTCTCTCTCTTGTGATACCTTATCAACACCTGAGTCTCTCTCTTGTGATACCTTATCAACACCTGAGTCTCTCTCTTGTGATACCTTATCAACACCTGAGTCTCTCTCTTGTGATACCTTATCAACACCTGAGTCTCTCTCTTGTGATACCTTATCAACACCTGAGTCTCTCTCTTGTGATACCTTATCAACACCTGAGTCTCTCTCTTGTGATACCTTATCAACACCTGAGTCTCGCTCTTGTGATACCTTATCAACACCTGAGTCTCGCTCTTGTGATACCTTATCAACACCTGAGTCTCGCTCTTGTGATACCTTATCAACACCGAGTCTCTCTCTTGTGATACCTTATCAACACCTGAGTCTCGCTCTTGTGATACCTTATCAACACCGAGTCTCGCTCTGTGATACATAACTAGTCTCTGAAAACACGTAATGCCTCCGAATATCAAAGGCGAACTGAACTTTCACCTTACGAAAATTGTAACAGCACGTCTTCTCAGGGTAATGCAATTTCACACCTGTGAGCCGAGTGGACGACTGGCGTCCCTTTAGATACAACCCAGCGACACACGGCTCACTGTGATGGGTCGTGTCATTCCACCACGGTGTTCAGGGTCGGGGGACGGGGGGAGTCGGGGGTACGAACGAACACGTGTCCTCCAAAGAGAGGGGTGGGGGGTGAAACACGTGGGGGTACGAACGAGCACGTGTCCTCCAAAGAGAGGGGGAAACACGTGGGGGTACGAACGAACACGTGTCCTCCAAAGAGAGAGAGCTGGCGGGGGGGGGGGGGGAACACGTGGCGGTACGAACGAGCACGTGTTCTCCAAAGAGAGGGCTGGCGGGGGGGGAACACGTGGGGGTACGAACGAACACGTGTCCTCCAAAGAGAGGGCTGGGGGGGGGGGGAAACACGTGGGGGTACGAACGAGCACGTGTCCTCCAAAGAGAGGGCTGGGGGGTGAAACACGTGGGGGTACGAACGAACACGTGTCCTCCAAAGAGAGGAGGGAAACACGTGGGGGTACGAACGAACACGTGTCCTCCAAAGAGATGGCGGGGGGGGTGAAACACGTGGGGAAACGAACGAACACGTGTCCTCCAAAGAGAGAGCTGGGGGGGGTGAAACACGTGGGGGTACGAACGAACACGTGTCCTCCAAAGAGAGGGGAGGGCAGGGGGGGTGAAACACGTGGGGGTACGAACGAACAAGTGTCCTCCAAAGAGAGAGGGCGTGGGGGGGTGAACACGTGGGGGTACGAACGAACACGTGTCCTCCAAAGAGAGGGCGGGGAAACACGTGGGGGTACGAACGAACACGTGTCCTCCAGAGAGAGAGAGCTCCTGCCAACACCATTTGTTGATTGAACGCCTCAGCCACCCGTGGTTCGTCCAGAGCGTGGTATCACCCACACCACAACATTCTACAAGTCTTCACATTAGCCAGCGAATCAACGAAGTGGACTTCGAGAATCAACGGAATTTGACATACTGTCGCGTGTAGTTTAATATCAATTTTGGCTGTCTTATTCGTCATGGCCAGTGTCAGTCTTCTGTCTGATTAAGTATATCGGTTCATCTTCCGTCCCTAGCAAGATAACACGAATAAATGACATCTTTATTTAATGGTTTATCGGGAGAGAACGTGTCTATAATACATCTGTCGAAGTGATGTCTGTCAACTGTGTACTTGACAAGACATTTATCCATGATTTAATCTTACTATCGTGTGTCGGTAAATTAACTGTCAAAATATGTCATTATATATGTTATAAAATATATGAACTTAATCCCATTCATAACATTGTTTTAACCATCTGTCTCTCATGCCAACAGGTATTGAACTTAAATTAATCATAAACCTACGTTGTTTGTATAGTAAAAAAAAAAAAGAATATGGGTGATAATATCAGTCAGTATACAAAATAATGTAATTACATCACTCATTAATGTACAAACAATGTAATTACATCAGTCATTAATGTACAAAATTAATGTAATATCAGTCATTAATGTACAAAAATAATGTAATTACATCAGTCAGTGTACTAAATATTGTAAGAGTGTACAAAATAATGTAATTACATTATTAGTATACAAAATAATGTAATTACATCAGTCAGTGTACAAAAAGAACAATATTCCGTCTGTTAGAGCAAAATTTGGTCAGGGAAATATATCTTGCTCTTCCATGACAATGAAGCATTAGTTTTCCTTCTGGTCATCATATGTGGATAATGTATGATCATCATATGTGGTTAATATCTGGTCATCATATGTGGATAATGTATGATCATCATATGTGGTTAATATCTGGTCATCATATGTGGATAATGTATGATCATCATATGTGGTTAATATCTGGTCATCATATGTGGATAATATCATCATCATGTTCATGATATACGATGTTCCCTCCCTCCGCCTCATGGCATTTCATATTTTCATTTCAGTGACTCTGCTCCACTGAACGTGTGTGATTTGGCGTTTCATGCAACGTGACTTATTACTTGCTGCTGCGCGTCCTCTCTCTCTCTCTCTCTCTCTCTCTCTCTCTCTCTCTCTCTCTCTCTTGTAAAGTGCTATGCGTAACGTAAAAGTTCATATTAACTTCAATACATCGTCTCTCTCTCTCTCTCTCTCTCTCTCTGCAAAAATTCAACCCTGGTAGTGGCTGACAGACCCAGGGCCTGCCTAGCTAGCCGCCCAGATAACCTGGGCGCTGCTGTAGTTCGTACCACAAACCAAGGCTACACACACACACACACACACACACGACGGCTTCCACTCTACGCACACACACGCGTCCTCTCTCACCAGAATAATACAACACCTTGAATACACAGGACAGGTCTGGTCTCTTAACCACAAATAGAATGAGGATATCTAGCACAAATGAGAAAATGGTCAACAAAATGAATTCCAGTTCTGAGATTCTGTCATTTGAGAAAAGACTAACATAAACTTTATTCATTTTCTTCGTATGAGCTTAGACTTCGTGGTAAAGTAATATGCTGTTAAAATTTTGATTTAGATTCAATATATTCAATCAAGAATCTTTTTCATATACATAATTACCGAGACAAAATTCAAAATACAGAGTGAATTGGAACGATGTGGTATAATAGGGTCGATGTGCTGTTACTGGACAGAACCAGGGCATGTGAAGCGGCCGGGGTAAGCCATGGAAAGGTGTTTGGGGCCTGGATGTGGATAGGGAGCTGTGGTTTCGGTGCATGACACATGACAGCTTGTGATCTTTCTTCGTCTGGCGCCACCTCGCCGAAGCAGGGGGGTGCCGATGCTGTTTCCAGTGGGGGCGAGATGGTGGCACAGGGAATGGATGAAGGCGAGTAAGTACGAGTATGTACGTGTATATATGTATATTCATGTGTATGTGCGTACGTGTCTTTCTTCATCTGTTTCCTGGCGCTACATCACTAACGCGGGAAACAGCATTTTGGTTGAATCACAATATATTCCTACCCTTCAATCCTTAGCTAACCAATCTCCCAGACAAACCAATCCTCAGATTGACCAATCCCCAAAGAACCAATCTCAGACGTAACCAGTCTCAGACGAAACAAACCCAGGGTACCAATCCTTGACCAACCAATCCAAGACTGACTTAATACCCTCGACTAACCAATCTTTCGACTAACCAGTCCCCCGAATAACCAATCCCCAGGCAGACCAATCCCCGACTAGCCAATCCCCTCAGATTGTGAGTTAATCAGTCCCCTCCAAGACGTAGCGTTACCACTCCCGGGATCTTATTACTTCGAGGAAAATTTCCAATCTTAGATAATGTGATTGGCAGCGGGAGGACTGGCGGTGGGCACCCTGAGCAGCGGGTGGGAGCCAGCGAGGGGAGGCTGGTTGGTGATGGGCGAGACGGGAAAGGGAGGTGGTAGGGGAGGCATGGGAATGCGTCATGGAGAGGAGGTATGGCAGGGGTCCAGTATGGGGAAGGGAGGTGTGGCAGGGGTCCACGAAGGGGAAGGGAGGAGGTATGGCAGGGGTCCAGTATGGGGAAGGGAGGAGGTATGGCAGGGATCCAGGAGGGAAGAGGGTGTAACAAGGAGGGGGTGGGGTCTTGGAGAGGGACGAAATACTACTACGAAAAGAAAAACAATGGAACTTACAAGGAGTGGATGAAAGACGAAGACCAAACAAATGTAAGAACACAAAAAAATTGGGGAACAAACATATTTGAACTATCTATAACACTCCACGAACGACCAGTACTACCTTAACCCTCCAGAAGTGATCTAGTAGTGATCAAATACCTCAAAAGATCAGAAGTTTCCCAAGTCACCAGGTCTTGTAAACGAAACCAGTAAGCCAGAAAAACCTCGCACACTTCTTTGGTCTTGAGTCGCCCATCATAAATCCTTTAGCCACAGTTCTTATGGTATTTAAGTACCATAGCCGTAATCACAACCAGTCAACCAAGAGATGTGTAGCGAATGACTTTTTCACAGCTACTCCCTAAGAGGAAAATTGACTTCGAACATAAGCTAGTGAATCCTCAGACATACTGACCAAGCGAACCGCTTTCGAGAACGAATCTGATATCGATCATTATGGCATGGGAATACGAGTATACGAGACTCATATCTCAATGGACTGTACCGCACGCACACAGAAGCCAGCGATCATCGCGCATAGTGACGGAGTGGACAAACCCAGAGGACGAATCTACTGGCGACCACTGCGGCGGGGAAACATCAAAACGAAGTCATACATCAAGGGGATGAATGAGTTGTACCGCACGCAAGATAATGACCATCAGGAACACTGACTTCGTGAACTACCTTATGATAACGAATCTCTTGGTGTCTACAATGACAGGGGGGCATTTTACGCGTCATTTCTCAGCTCGATGGGTTATATACACACTCTCGATCATACCCTCCATGTGTCCGTGTTCTCCTTTGGTGCCAAGAGTGTGTTGTATACTTGATACTTACGTTGTTGTATTCATCGACCCTGAGGACATCGTGAGGCCACTGCTTAAAGAGTGGCTCCAAGTCACAGAATGCCTCTCTCAGCTTTAACTCTCCTGGCAGATAATTATTACAGTATCTGTGTATCTTACGCTCTCCACCTGTGGATTGCCCGGATCCATCTACCTTGTCCTTTTAATATTCCAGGAGCGAGTTCAGGGCAGCAGACACAACCGAAGAGTCGCGGATACTCTTTAAAGTTAAGAAATGTTGGGTTTGAGTGACTGACGATTTTACGGTTTCTAGATGTGCAACCGTTAAGACAGTACATACAAACACACACACACACACACACACACACACACACACATACACACACACACACACACATGAATTATGGGTACGTCATGTTTAAGTTGTGAACTACCCCAGGGTGGCTGGCTCAGTCCTGTGTTTGTATTCCTGTGAGCTAATAAACCCGAAGACATGAGTGACTATAACAACCAACGTAAATATCTAACACCATTTTGCCTTGTTTGCCTTTTACTTCCTTCGTTCTAGTAAGGAGGATGGAGAATACTAGGCCAGCCAATTGAAGCTGGTTTTGTCATGACAAAGTTGACCTCAGATGCAATATCTATTCAGATAAAACGGCATGCAAGACTGCTCGCTTGCTTGCAGGTGTAGCATATGCAGTAGGAGTTCAGCCCCACCAACATACAGTCACTC
Organism: Panulirus ornatus; assembly: GCF_036320965.1. Classification (NCBI taxonomy): domain Eukaryota; kingdom Metazoa; phylum Arthropoda; class Malacostraca; order Decapoda; family Palinuridae; genus Panulirus; species Panulirus ornatus. Next base: position 83,313,127 of record NC_092227.1, read on the forward strand.
TGACAGTATATTCATGCTGCATCCTGCTTGATCCATCCGTGATGTCTCGGATGGAAGCAGCATCAGGCCAGCATAGGCTGTTGCCAGAGATCCTGCCAAACCTGACTATAGGCAGAAACAAGACACTGATAGCTGTAGTTTCTTTATCTTCATCTCTGCCTCGCCTTCACAGTAGTGCTTATAGCGAAGGATCTCTTGATTATCCAAGGTCCTCTCAGAAGCCAGGAGCTACGGGGATATAAGTCAATATATCGCCTTTATGCTGGGGATCTATGCTTACATATCGTCCCCATGTTTACCACTAACAGACAAATATATCGCCCTTCTGTTGAGGATTTCCTTATACACGCATCCTGTTACGCATTGGAACAGGATGGTAATGACTGCTTGCAATTTAGCGTCAGATATAATTCCATACGTGAGGGTATCTGTAGACAGATTTCCGAGGAATGAACCAATTCATTATGAGCGAGTAATTAATAATTCCAATGTACCATAGCAATTTGTGCCAGTGGTTCCACCATTGCTGAGTATTCCAACGTCTTAGTATTAACTGGTCCTGTAAGGCATCATTGGTTGTACCAGTGTCTCATGGTTGGCTGTGCCACTACCTTGTAACTACGCAAAGTAGAATTTTGTAATGACATGTACCAACGTATCATCTGACGTTATACCAATGTCATGTCATTAGCTGTACAAGCGTTCACTTCCCTTGGTCACAATAGCGTCACATCTCTATTTGCACCAGAGTCCTGGCGTCACTTTCCTTGGTTATAATAGCGTCACAACTCTATTTGCACCGCTGTCCTATCAATGGTAATGAGACCTTTGGAACTCTGGTCGGTATCAGCCTTCTAGCTCTGGTTGGGAGCAGTAGCCGAGCTTAGGTTGTACCAACGTCTAGTTACTCCTTCCAGGTCTTTGAGGCTTTGGGACAGGGAACAGACATCTCTTTGGCTCGCATACGAATTGCCAGAGGCCACATAGTAATCATGCGAGGCACAGTAGCTTGCCAAATATTACGTGGTTTAGATTATAACGGACCCATGCAAACAACCAGTTCTAGGAAACCGAAACCAGAGTTAAAAGAGCGCCAATGTCTACACATGAGGCAGAGAGAACCAGAGCATTGCGGCATAAGGCAAGTGGGTTAAGCATCTTAATCAAATTGGGAGAGTTGAGGGAACGTAGGACCGCCTCAGATTCGACTTTGTCTAGCGAGTAATCGGATCAAGAACTTTATTCAAGAACAAATCAATCGTTCGTATGATATGAGCAAGTGTTCGCGAGAGATGGGTTACGGCATTTGAATAGGAGGCCCTGGTTTCTCTAAGACAGACCCTGGGGCGAGTAGAAGTCAGACTAATAGGAATGCCTAGACGGCAACCCATTTTTTGGGGGGCTAGTCTGCGCCAGTACATGTATTCGTGATGAAGACAAAGTTTATTTGTTTAAGGAAATGTGGAACAAAAGTGCAATCACAGACGCAATATCAAAGGCACCATCCCACAAAGCACGAGGAATGGTGATGCTAGCTGGCTCAAAAGACTTGCTGGTGTCCAGAGAGAGAGAGAAGCACTATTTCTACTGAGCAAAGAGAGATGACAGGGAGCGGTCATGAGAATATGGAGTGAGAGAATGATAGAGTTATGCTAAAAGAAAGGAAAATCAGAGCTGTTTTGTCACACACAGACACACACACACACACACACACACATACACACACACACACACAGAACTACAGACAGTACTGTCAGGCTGGAAAAGCGAACGAGAGGTAACACAAAAAAAAAAAAAAAACTTTTACAAGAGACGAGAAAGAACCACCCGTGGATGAAGGTTGGAGGAGGTTGTCCCGTTGTCTTGGGATGAAGGATGCTCCGCCTCACAGACTACGTGATTGGCATGATTTAGGTTGGAGATGAAAACTGAATGAGAGTCGGAGAGACAAGAGCTTCTCTGGGTCCGACATGCCAAGGTTCCTTACCAAGAGTGGCCTCAGAAGAGGATGGTTGAGCCATGGTTTGAAATGAGATAGCCTTAGAGAAAAAAGGATATATATATATATATATATATATATATATATATATATATAGATTGGGCAGCAAATACGAGTGTGTATATGTGCGCGTGTGGGCGTTTATGTATATACATGTGTATGTTGGTGGGTTGGGCCATTCTTTCGTCTGTTTCCTTGCGCTACCTCGCAAACGCGGGAGACAGCGAACAAGTATAATAAATGATATATATATATATATATATATATATATATATATATATATATATATATATATACACACGTTTTCATTTCTGCAACAACAATCTCTGCTATGTTCTTAGCATACAAAAAAAAAAATATATAATCCTCCAAAGAAAAGTAAAAAAATAGAATTTTTTGAAAAGGTAGGTCATTCACGGTTGTCAAAATGCTCTTCAATGTGCGGTTAGTAAGAAAAAAAAATACAAGAGTGTGGTTAGGTGAAAAGGCTGGGAGTAAGACTGTGTAACCAGGACTTGTGGGATGAGAAGTGAGAAATAGATCCAGAATGTTGAGTGAGAATATGGAATATGGATTAGTTGGGTGATATAATTTGTTCCAGATCATCAAGAATGGACAGCGTCAATCAAGGCTTTAAACCGGCACCATTTACCTATGGCGTACGCTGGCATCTCTCAAAGTAGAGAGTCTTACTTTGAGGATGGAAGGATGTTACAACGGCCTTCTGACAGGAATTTACAGAGCAGAGGAGAACTCTAAGGTTTCGTAGAGCTGGAAGAACGAACAGCTGGCAAAGCAAAAGGGAAAATAGTGGCAACCAGAAGACCAATCTAGATCCAAAGGACGTGCAAAGACGCAAGTTGGTGCTGGGTGGTTGAAGTCGAAGATGTTGAGAAGATGAATGAAATTATCAGATGGTTAACAAGTAACGAGGCCAGGCGCTACCTAGGTGGTGTTCACTGCTCGTGAAATGAACGAGAAAAAGAGAGGCAGGTCTGTGGGCGGAGGGATGAAGGTCATGGACAGGCGCTAACTAGGTGGTGTTCACTGCTTGTGAAATGTATAAGAAAAAGAGAAGCAGGTCTGTGGTCGGAGAGATGAGGGTCATGGAAATTCTATTACCTTGAGCTCTCCTTCTCGTTGGCAGCAGAGACAGGCGAGAGAGAGAGAGAGAGAGAGAGAGAGAGAGAGAGAGAGAGAGAGAGAGAGAGAGAGAGAGAGAGAATCAGGAGATGCTTAGCACCTTCAAATGCAGGGGATCAGTGGCCATGTGACGATGAGAAGCACAAACGAGTAGGATAGATGTGCGGTGCATGCAAGAGGATTCAAGACCAACCCGGTCAACTGATCTAAACGAGACAGAAAATAGGATCAGTGATCCTCACATGGTTCTAGGATCCTCCTTGAAACTCCCAGGAAGTGACGGTAGTACGACCTTGCGTAGTTCCTGTCTACCACATCACACATCTCGCTTGTATCAGTGTTGGCTATACCATCAATTGCTGCACTGCTCAGTCCTTTACTTTCGCTTGTATCAGTGTTGGCTATACCATCAATTGCTGCACTGCTCAGTCCTTTCGTCTGAAATATACCGGCAATGGATTCGACCTTAGGAGACTTATCAGATACCTAACTCCGAAGATAATAAAGTGACAGAAATCCCTACATTCGCTATCATATATATTCTTTTTTCATCTACAGAGCAGTGAATTGATGTCAGGTTTTATTACGGTTATCATGGATGAGCTGTGTCATTCTTCCTATGTATACGATCAATTCTACTCACAAAATGTCATTTGTCAATCGCCATTCGCATTATTACATTCACGAAGTTAAGTTTTCCAGTTACGCATCCCAGCGAGATTCAACAAGTTCGAAGTCACTGCTGTCCCAAAACATTCCTCAATGAGACAAGCACAACTCACTACTACAGAAAACTACGTAATTGCTCGTCTTAGAATGCCACCGACTACTGCTCATGTATTTTTCCCACCCCTTCCTTTCATTCCATAAAAGTTGATTAGTGCATAGTCCCACAAATCTCTCTCTCTCTCTCTCTCTCTCTCTCTCTCTCTCTCTCTCTCTCTCTCTCTCTCTCTCTCTCTCTCTCCCAATGGTCCCGGGATAAAATAGTCGAATCAATGGAGTTGGTCCGTCGTTCAAAAGCCCAGATTCATCAGAGAGGTTCTTGAGGAAGGAAGTCTCAGAATTCGTAATGGCTTTCAAATCATCATGTGTAGGAAATGAAGTTACGGAACGAAGTCGAAAACGTTTGGGTTCGTGGAAACAGACTTATGCCTGAAAAAAAAAAAAAGAATGGTTCGTGCCGGATGAAAGATAGATTTAGGGCAAAGGATACCAGTTCGACTTGGCAGAATTTGATATCACGGGTTTTTCGTTGTTGGAACGTGTTTATTCAACAGAAAACGTAGAGTTCGGTTTGTATGCATGTCGCTGTCAAGCCAGCCAGCTGGCCATCGTGAACTGCTCATGAAACAAAGTATTGACGACTCTGTAAGCTGACATAATACCCCCAAAACATTTTTAAATCATATATAGCGATGGCAATGTTGATCTCCCTCATCCCGATCCACTGTTCCTAAAACCCAAGACCTTTCTTCTGGGCTCAGATCATGGTTAGGGGCGAGGATGCGAGCTCACAAGAAAAGATAATTCTGTTTCGTCTGTAAGTGATGAGACGTAATCAGGCAGACAGACGTACGTGGCGCTGAGTTCCAGATTTAAGTAATTCTCATGACCACATCTTCGTGAAATCTTTTGCCAAGATATGATTTTTAAACATCGTTTTCATGATGACAAACTGACAAAATCATCGATGGAAGCTAACACTGGGCTGTTATGGACACAGGCCATCTTCCTTGTCCTATTTTTTTTTTAGAATGGTTCTTATGCATGGAAATTCTTTTACCAAAGGAGTCAGTATGGTTTCCTCCTCTGGCTCCATCAACTGAGTCACCTAAGAACGAAGGTCTTTCCCTCCGTAAATGAGACGCCTGGGGATGTGGCTATGTTATTGCTGATAGAACAAGGGAAAGGTGGTTCGTTCTTCGTCATCCTTACACCCACAGCCTCACAGGCCAACGGCCTAACCTTGTTAAGTCACCGACACTCACACGATGTGTGGAGATGAGGTCTTCGTGGTCAGTCGTACTCCCGCACCACAAGAGGGCATACTATTAGGAGGACGTCGTAATCTTGTTAATCCAACCGTACACAAACACCACATGTGTACGTCATCACGGTGAGGCAAGTCGTACTCTCACACCACAATGGAAGGTCATCTTGGTGGCCATATGGACGTCATCCTATGGGTCAGTCGACCTCTCACACCACAAAGGGACGTCATCTTTCCTACTCACACCCAACAAAGTGGACACCACTGTTTCAGCAGTGTGTATGTGTGTGTGTGTGTTGTGTGTGTGGCGCGATGGCTCAACTCCGTGCTGTGGTTGGCTGACCATTACGGGACAATGGACAACACAGTCAGCTGGAGCTAACGGTAGCCACCAGACGCTGGCTGGAGTCGGTAAACTGTAGACCATAATTGCCTGCCAGCCTTCCCGAGGGTATTTCTGAACAGGCTGCTGTAAGCTGCTTATAAGAGGATCTACCTCTTTCTCTCTCTCTCTCTCTCTCTCTCTCTCTCTCTCTCTCTCTCTCTCTCTCTCTCTCTCTCTCTCTTCTCTCTCTAAAAACGTGCTAGCCCCACTAGGAAAAAAGGAACTCACTGACATCTGCCATCGTGGAAATAAATAAATCTTGCTAGCCACTAATCATGTCTCTCTTTCCCAGAATCTAGAAGCAGAGCAGATGACGGGTCAAACGGATAAGGAATTATTTTTTCCCCAGTCCTTACTTTCCTGTGTTATTTCTATGGTGTTTTCCCTTTATGATACATCTATTCTTCCCTGCCGGTAGTTGAGCCAGAGGGAGAGGTGGGTGAGGAGGTGCCATGTACTTAGCAAAATCTCGTCGTAATTACACGAAGGTTACTCACATTAATTTATATTTGAGAAAAATATGAATTAATGTGACTGCAATCACGTGTTGTTGCGTATATCTTTACACATGTTAGTAACAGTTTTTTTTTTTTATGTCCTCTCCTACATGACCCTGGAGGCCATCGTACACATGTCCATAATAGGTTTATTATGTCCTTTTCTACATGAACCTGGAGACCATCGTACACGAGTCTATAACCAGCTTGTTAGTCCCGTATCCACACGACACTTTAGGCCATATAGAAAGTAAATATGATATGTATTAGCTCTCCAAGGGACGTAAGTCAGTGAGCTCCAGAACTCAACCAGAGTCGATGATTATGTCGTAATAACGTCAGTGGAGGAAGGACGTTAAGACCAATTACGACACGTCTGATGCAAGTCCGTCCACGAGAAGATAAGTTACGACGTATGTAGGTACTCGCAAACCACATCGCTGGAACGGTAGTATCTGGTACGTCAAGGGGAGGCAAAAGAGCTAGTAAGGAGCTTAGAACAAAGCGCTCAGTCCCTGTCATAATGGAGCTTTATCATGGACGACTACCACGACGTGTGTACGAAGCGAGGATGAGCGGGTTCCTTCGACACTCCTATCCAGTCATGCGAATTTGGGGATGGAGCGGCATTTCCATCATTTTCCCCTCATTGACTATGGGGGGGGCGGCCTTTCGATCATTTCCCCTCATTGACTATAGACAAGACAGTTATGGGAATTGATGTGCATACTGATGAATACTTCATCAACTTGGTGTCCAAACTCTTCGTACCTCACTGTGGTGAGGCGCGATTCAACGACTTCTGTTCAATGGTTGATATGAGTTGTTGAACATTTTTTCCGTGGGTTCTTTTCTCATGTGAAGATTATTGAATATTTTTTCCGTGGGTTCTTTTCCCATGTGAAGATTACTGAATATTTTTTCCGTGGGTTCTTTTCACATGTGAAGTTACTGAATATTTTTTCCGTGGGTTCTTTTCCCATGTGAAGATTACTGAATGTTTTTTCCGTGGGTTCTTTTCCCATGTGAAGATTCTTTGTTCTTTGTGTATTTCTTTTTCAATTTCCAGGCATGGGATTGTCATGGTCTAGGACTGCCAGAGACAAGGTTAACAGTGATGACACATCAAAGGAACTCAAGACGGTGACTTAAGTCTGAGGACAACGAATGCAATTCATGGAAAAACATTAGTGAGAAAATTCGTCTGTTGCAAGTTGTTGTATAGACGATATGATGGAAGGATGACACTACTTTTCACATGTGTGAGGTAAACCAGGGTTTTTGATGTAACATAAACCAGAGTTTTTGATGCACTGTAAACCAGGGTTTTAAACCAAGGTTCTTGATAAAACACAGACCAGGGATTTTTGTATAACAAATTACGATTTTTGACTATAATGTTCCCAGTCTGACTCTCCCACACGAGTGGAATATGCGAAAGCTGACGGCAATACATTTACGATAGTCACTATGATAACTGCGTCATCTTTCTCATACCTTCCTCAGCGACTCACCGAGATCAGATTTACTGAGAGGGTCATCCTCCACTTGAGTAACGAAACAGACTTCTTTCCAAGTCTGTCCAATTCTTAAATTCGAAATCCACTAATTCACTGCTTACGATAGAGGAGTTTTCTGTTTTGTTCGTCCTGCCTTCACACTGGGAACTTTTCCATTCACATGTTTGAAGGAGAAATGCCATTCATCATAAAAATTCATGAATAAACAAAGATTTACACAATACGTAGGAAGATATTTACTATCGTTGACACGTTCGAGATATACGTGCATTACATTGGTGCTAAACGATGGTATCTCCAGCATCCATGGGCTACGATGTTGAGTGAGGGCGTCTGTGGTCTTTGAATTATCCTCAACACCTGAAGAAGGTGTTAAATTTTTTTTTTTTCGGTTGGTGTAGGATGTAGTAGCTTAATGATCCCCGGCAATTGATAGGTCTAAAGCCCAACCAAACCAAACCAACCGACCAACCAAGAAACCGGCATCTCCGGACCAATAAGGAGTGTGATGTTAGCAGTCTTAAGTGTCTCTTATGTACTTCGTCATTTTCTTCTTTACTCCCAGTAATTCCCACTGACCCGCAGCTCTACTCACCCACGTACATTCGCGTACGCCTCCCTTTTTGAAACGGGGTAAACCCCCGTTACCAACTTTTTTTCAACACACACCTTTCCATCAATTTTATATCCACCGCGTACCCTAGGCCCTCCAATTACAGTACATCCTCAACTGCCAAACAATCCGCCACCCTTGCGCTCTGATCCCCCTTTAACAACAGTAAATCCCCTGAAAACTTGTTCGCCGTTTCCCCACGTTTGCAAGGCAGCTGAGGTAGCGCCAGAAACAGACAAAAATATGGCCGCATTCGCCGACATCCATTATCTAGCTGTCATGTGTAATACACTGAAACCACAACTCCTTATCCATATCCAGACATGTCCATGGTTTACCCAGGCCACCTCAGATGCCCTGGTTCAGTCCATTGTCAGCACGTCGACCCTTGTATACCACACCATTGCAGTTCACTGTATCCCATGCACGCCTTCCCCATCTAGTGTGTTCATGACCCGATCACCTAAAATCTTATTCACATTTATTCTCAAATTCCTCCTATCACACACTCTTCCAAACTCACTAACTTCTGCAATTTCTAATCCGAATCTGCCCGCCACCAGTGCTGTTTCACCAGCAAACAATGCCTGACTCGCTTCCGAGGCCCCCTTCATCCCTACAAACTTCATAACATCACACATACTGCTGCATACCAATTTTGACTCGGAGCCACCCACTTTCCTCTCTTCCTACTCGTACGTACTCCCTCCATCCTTGATCAAAACTTACCTCGGTTGATAGCAGCTTTCCTTCCACACCATATATTCTTAACACCCTCCACAAGGCATCTCCATCAACCCACTCATATGCTTTCTATAGATTCATAAATGCCACATACAAATCCTGCCGTTTCTTTCTTCACCATACGCCTCTCCACGATACTCTCACTTCGCCTACCAGCCAGAACCAAACACCCGACAACTGCCACCTTATCATTTCTAAAGTTTACTGATATTCTCTCACCCCAACGCTCATCTGACCTTTTTCAACCCCTGCACCTTCCTTTTGACCTCCTGGTACTTTTTCTTATATATCTCGATTATTTACACTTCAAACCTGTAAGTTCTGCCCATATTCCTCTCTTTTCGCATTCACTAGCAACTTTATCATCCCACCAGTCACTACCCTTTCTAATCTGCCCACCTCCCAACCTTCGCACACCACATGCATCTCTCACATATGCCGTCACTGCTTCCCTAAATATCTCCCATTCCTCACTCTCACTCCCCTCCTCGCTTCATCTACTCTCACCTTTTACCACTGCACACTCAATCTCTCCTGGTATTTCTTCACACAAGTCTCTTTCCCGAGCACACACTTGCTCTCATTGGTCTCTTCTCATCAATAATGTTTCTTCTTCTCCGAAAACATCTGGATATCTTCACCTTCGCTTCCAAAAGGTAATGATGAGACATCCCACCGGCTGCCCCCCTCTCAGCGCATTCACATCCACGTCTATCAAACAGGATGCAATCCAATGATGCCCGCTGACTATCATTTCTACTCAGATGCTTATACTTGTGAATGTCCCTCTTTTTATACCAGGTATTCCCAATCGCCAGTCCTTTTTCAGCGAAGAGCTCCACAGGCTCTACACTATTTCCATTCATAATAGTGAATGCCCCATGCCCGTCAATGATATCCTCAATTGCCACATTACTCACCTTTGCATTCATATCACCCATCATTCATACCCGGTCTCTTTCATCCAAACTGTTGACACTCGCTCAACTTCTCCCAAAACACTTGTGTCTCATGATCTTTCTTCTGAAGGCCATATAAATAAGCACTAATAAAAGCCTCTCTCTCGCCATCTACTTTCATTTTCACTCAAATTAGCCAAAAGCAAACTTCCTCTGTTTCTCACGTTCCCACAACTGCTTCAGTAGTAGTGCTACCCCTTCCTTAGCTCTTGCCTTTTCACCAACCCTTGACATTTCCAAACCATTCTTTCCCTTTACCCTTGAGCTTTGTTTCATACAGAGACAGAACATCCAAGATTCTTCCCTCAAATATACTACCTCTCTCTCCTTGCTTCTCATCTTGGTTACATCCACACACATTCAGACACCCCAGTCTGAGTCTTCAAGGAGGATGAGCAATCCCAGCTTTGCTCCTTCTTCTGTTCTATCTTTTACTCTTACAAAATTGAAATACATGAAGGAAGGGGATTGGGACGAGTCCAGCCCTCTGCTCCCGCTTCCTTTAGCCACCTTCCACGATACGCAAGGAATACAGAGACAAAATACACATATCTAGTTTAGTCTTCCAGTTCAGACGATAAGCGAAGATATCTTAAATTCCCAAAATTTAAGAATCTGTCCACTTCCCAATTCTCGCACCTGTCAGGAGATTTGGAACTACATGTACATTTATAGTCCACCATCTTTCTCTTTTCTTCTGACGCTGCGCTCTGCGAGGTGGAACTGAAAAGATAGAGCTTAGATCTTCTGAAAGTCAAAGAAATGTTTCACGTCTTCATTCTCGTCACTCAGATACAGATCTTTTACCTTCGCTTGCGTATATTTTTTTTTCCTTGCGTCGAATCTCTCGCACCGGATGTTCGAGTATTTAAAGTAAAAAAATAAAAAGGAAAAATCCATATTCGTGTAGGACAATATCTATAGCCAACAGACTCATTTCTTATATTTGATTACGAATGTTTCACGACAACAGCCATCCTTAGAGTCACTGGCACTGAAACGCGACTTATAGATAATCCTCGACATCAAATTGCTTTTCTTCTTGACCACAAGGGTTCGGACACTTTCCAGCCTTGTTCGTGTCCATGGAAATGGATTATGTCATTGTGATGTGGCTACAGCGCCTAATCTCTTAAAGGTTCTTAAAAAAAGACAAGTGACAACGGAGACCATTCCAGGTCCTCTCCTCTTCCGGTATTGGTGTCAAGTCTCAATGGAACTGAATTCCCTCAACAATGGATCACGAAGGAGTTTTACACTACATCGGAATCCGACTCAGGTATGCAACACGCACATGAGCCGACATTTGATCCTTAAATTCTGCAACTGACAAACTTTCTTGATCTCAAAGTTTTATGACTGACTAAAGCTGTTGAAAAGAGATTTTCGGGAAGCCTTCCACCTTCCTATCCGTCTGAGTTGATCTCATGGTTACGTTATCAGCGATTTATACCATCGAGAAAGGATCTGATCGGGAATATTCGATAACTCGTTCATCCAATTTCCAAGTGGTGTGGAATCCTCTTGTATTTACTGTAGCAGTAGAGTGACAGATGAGTGTCTTGTAACATTTCTTGTACCTTAGCTGCTGGTGTTAGTGATGGAGGGCGTCCGTGTGACAGATGGTACCGAAGGGTATGGACAACCTGGAGCAAGAAGGGTGGTTAAGATATTCTATTGAATATCATGCATGGTTGTCCTGCGATGTCTCTGTTCAGAGAGGAATATATCCTTGAACAAACTGCTGAAGGTGGTGACATTCCAATTTCTCTTTGTTGCAAGATCCATATCCATATTGCATCCTTCTTCGGTATGCGTATATTAATTGCCATACATTTGTTATACGTTGGTCATGAATAGGGTCTACCTTCACATAGGTAATATTGTTTTAGATATAGGGGTAGAAACTGAGTAATATGGCCTCCTTCTCTGCCTCATATTGCGTGAGTAGATGAGGAATCTTGCTGCTTGCTTGTAGTCTTTGCATTTGTCAGTCTCTCCATATTTTGTGTAGAGTTTCTTTACAATGATGAATGACGTCTGACCTTAGGAGGACGTCACGTTTATAGGAATTGTTGTACGAGCTTTGACTTATGAAGGTTAACAAAAAGTCACTCAAGTTATTGCAGCTTTCATCCTCCAGACGAGGATCAGAAGACCAGAGTCTATCAATTACTCCTCGTGTAAAGCTTCACAGCTGTCATGAGGGTCTTATAGCAAATCGAAGCCTGAGCTGAAATGCAATGAAGCATTTACCTCCGTCTTCTGCGACGGTCGCATGGTATCACAATTGTCTGCAACTCATTCTTAAAATGTCTTCACAAGCAAACATCTTGAAAAACATAGTTGTATACCGTTCGTCCCTCACTCCATACTCACTTCTGTATACATTTACCCCTCACCGTTGTCTGCCTGTGAGTGGAGAGTCAGGTGTTCCTTGATATTGGTCGCTCTGTTGCAGCTCATCACACGTTAGTCGCCACGTTTGATGAACGCTCTCATCTTCGTTCGTCAGACCGTAAACATTAATCTATCTGTGGCACCGACAAGAACTATCTTTAGCTACAGTGTTGTGAAATATCCTCTTTAAAACCACAATCTGATAGAAAAAAAAAAGCACAGAAGCGGATTGTACCCCGTAAGAGTACAGGTATTACAGTCTCTGAACTTTTTGTAATGTTGAACCTTAAAAAAAAATGCTTTGCACGGCAGGAATCAATTCCGGAACCTTTTACGCCAGTGAATTGCGTTGTCTGGTGTTCATTCTCAGCGCGAAACTGGAAAACGAGAAGTCTGGCGAACTATTCTATTCGAGACAATTTTTTTCAATCCTGCATCAGAACGAAAGATTCTAACACAAACTTTGAAAAAAAAAAAGATACTTTGGTCTTAAGAGAACAGAAATCATATGAAAACACAGAAGCTTTGGTTATAAAAAGAAAAAAAAATTTAGATTTTAAAACATGAAAATTGGTTATGAGAAGATAGAAACTTTGATTATAGAAACACAATGGCTTTAATCACAGATATACGGAACTCTAATAAGAGAAACGGAAATTCTAATAAAAAGAAAATAAACAGAAGCACAATTATAGACGTAACGAATGACAGCATTCTCAGTATTGGAGGTAAAATATCATCCCAAGAAAGAGAAAGCTTTGAGAGAGAGAGAGAGAGAGAGAAGAGAAGAGAGAGAAAGAGAAAGAGAAAGAAAGAGAAAAAGAGAGAAAGAGAGAGAGAAGAGAGAGAGAGAGAGAGAGAGAGAGAAGAGAGAGAGAGAGAGAGAGAGAGAGAGACTGTACCTCTACACCATTGTTATGCCTCATAGTATTATGAGTCGGAATCAAATGTCACTAAAGCGAGTGGAGTTTCAACCGTATTGCTCAACTAGACTCATATGAGTTACTACCGATCACTCACCATTCATTGTTTAAGTCATTCATCAACGTCAGGTCATTCATCTTATGGTCAGGTTACTCACCACCGTCATATGTCACTCATCGTCGTCAGGTCACTCATCATTTCTCTCCCTCCCCCTCTTTCCGTCTCTCTCTCTCTCTCTCTCTCTCTCTCTCTCTCTCTCTCTCTCTCTCTCTCTCTCTCTCTCTCCGTCCCTCCCTCTCTCTCTCTCTCTCCCTCTCTCCGTCCCTCCCTCTCTCCGTCCCTCTCTCCGTCCCTCCCTCTCTCTCCGTCCCTCCCTCTCTCTCCGTCCCTCCCTCTCTCTCCGTCCCTCCCTCTCTCTCCGTCCCTCCCTCTCTCTCTCCCTCCCTCTCCGTCCCTCTCTCTCTCCCCACCCTCTCCGTCCCTCTCTCTCTCCGTCCCTCTCTCTCTCCGTCCCTCTCCTTCCCTTTCCTTCTCCCTCTCTCTCTCTCTCCCCCTTCCTTTCCTTCCCTCCCTCTAAGATTCGCCAAGTGATGGCGCTCAGCGATGGCGCTCAGGGTTTTCTGTTGGCCCAAGAGTGAAGGCAGGAAGCGTTGACATTGTTATGAGGTAAGGCGAGTAACCTCTGGAGACAATATATGGTTCAACCCTTTAATCTCTTTCCTCATCCCAGCCCACATTATACGACGGTACTTCGAACCAGAGTAGATCATAGGTTGACAGAATCGGTTTACGTAATAATGTACCTCAAGTATTTACGTCTCACGTTTCTGACGACAGAAATGCATTTGTATTTTTTTTTTTTATTTACGTCTCAAGCCCTTTAGAATAAAATACGTCTCGAGCCTTTTAGAACAACAATATTTACGGTACTTCGAGCCAGCAGTGATCTCAAAGACATCATTCTACATAATAGATACACGTAAAATATAATGTTCACCATTTCCTAACATAGAAAATCCATTTTCTGAACATAGAACTCCATTTCTATTCCCATTTCTTAATTACGACCCCGAGCTTTTATGAACTATACCATCAAACCGTCTGGACGGGTCGGGACAACCACAGTTGTGAACCATATAACCTTGAAAATAATCTGGGTTTTCCTTCCCTCAGACACTACACCAAGAGCTGCCATACCCTCTGATCCTCTGGTATGTACCCATTGCACAGACCGTCACAAACCCATTTGCTGCCTAGATGCGATTCTAAGCTGGAGGAATAAATGATTGGGAAAGACGTGGCAAATTAATCCTTATGTGTGTGAGTGTGTGTGTGTGTGTGTGTGTGTGTGTGTGTGTGTGTGTGTGTGTGTGTGTGTTACACTAATTGAACCCTTGTAGAATGATGCTAACGAGCTCGTAATTAGCCTCCCCATTTTTGGGGGAGTCTTTGTGAAGTGTACCTGAGTCGTTGCCCAGAGCTAGTGTCACTATGAGAAGTCATTATCAGGTTGTGTATGATCATATATAATATAACTGCTGATATTTTGGGGATGCAAGACTCCGTATGTGTGTGTATTTATTTATGTATGTACGTGTGTGGGGTATATGCTGTCGGTGTAGGTTAGTTCGATATAAAGTTTACATTTACGAAGGTTACTCAAAGTCTTAACCAGCATCCGGACAATGTAGATTCCAGAACGACACGAAATGTGTTTCAACTTCCGAATATGAATAAACTGAGGCAGAGTTCACACACACACACACACACACACACACACACACTTAATTAAACCAGCTAATGTAGTCGGTAAACAGTTCCTCAGAAGATGCAAATATAAGAACCAGCAGAAACCAGAACAGGAGATGAAGCAAGAATCTTTCTCTTAAGAAAAATATATACGAAAATACTTTTCATGATATATGAACGGTGGAGGAATGGAGTGAACTGAATTTTGGGACTTAATGTGGACAGCCTGAAGGATTATGATACGTTTCAAGCGATGGGGCACCACAACTGTAGAACTCCGTCATCATACGGTATGGATGGGTAATCACAAATATGTGCATAATTACACAAACACACACTCTTAAACATGTCGCGTGATATGTGCAATGCAAGATAAAGGCACCCTAAACTACACATACTAAATACTCTGTCTCTATCTATCTATCTATCTGACAAACCACATACCAGCCTATCTATCCGTTTATCTATCTGTCTATCTATCTATTATCTATCAATTTATCTATGTCAAACCACATACCAGTCTATCAATCTATCTACGTATCTATGTCAAATTCTTAATTGAACGTAGAGAGAAATTGATTGTCAATTGTTGTTCATCATCTACCATGTCTTCACATCCCCAGGTAGCAGGTGTTACCGGCTCCGCCTGCTCAAGATTACCTAGCGAGTGAAGGATCACACCAGTGGTGAGGCTGTAATCACTGGACGTACAGCCTCGACAAAAAACTTCCCACTCCGAAGGAGCCTACATTTCCCTGTTACTGGAAGTAGCGTAGCATTAGACAAGAGCCTTGATGAAAGTCATGCATAACATAAGCTCCCTTTCACAGAAATTGGTCTCGAGGTAATCACAAATAAATGAACAGTCAAGATCGAAAGAAAAGAGTAATTGCATCTGCGTAAAGATCTAAAACAAAAGAAGAAAAGTAATAGCATTTGCGTAAAGATAAGCGTAATTACAGTTAAAGTAATTGCGTAAAGATAATCGTAATTACATTTGAGTAGTCAAAGTAGCGTATGGATCGTAAACCACAATGGTTGGTTCATACGACGAGGCGTCACTATTCTGTCAAGATGACCCACTCACTCTTGAGTTGACGCCGAAGTCGGTCGTAAGACACACACACACACACACACACACACATATACGAGGGGTCGTTAACCGTAAATAACCCTCTTTCCTCCCTGGATATGTACATCGTACAGGTAAGGTGCTAACGGAGGTGTAAACTCGTACCTATACTCGCTTGTGTGTTAAGTTTAATCTAAGAATTGTAAGGAGAAAGGATGGAGGTAGTCTCAGATATTTTTTTTTTAAATAGGTCAGGGGCCTAATAGATCCCGTTTATATTTCAACTTAATGCATAATTCGTGGTACAGAGAGTTTCCCTGCGTCTCTGATGAAACTGTGTTATACTATTCAATCCGTGTTGTCTCTCATGTTGTTAGGATCTCAAACAGCCTTCGGTTTTGTGGTATCTAGCATCAACAATTTGTTTTAAGAGTGTTGACGTATTGTCTCGAACCGTCTTACACTTCTTCATTTCTATAACTTATCATTTCCATTACGATATTGTTTCTATAACTTATTTCTATAACTTATCATTTCCATTACTTAATATTTCTATAACTTATTTCTAGTACTATATCATTTCTATCATTTATCATTTCTATTACTATATTATTTCTATTACTATAACTACATTATTTCTACTACAATATTATCTCTAACATCATATCTATAACTTATTTCTATTACTATATTATTTCTGTAACTTATCATTTCTATTTCTATTACAATATTTCAATAACATCATTTCTATAACTTATTTCTATTACTATAATATTTCTATAAATTATCATTTCTATAACTATATCATTTTCATGATAATTATCAATATTAGTTGGGGATTCCACAATATGGAGGCTGCGGTCGACGCAGGGGGCAAGAAAATGATAAAAACTTCTTTGGAGCGAGAATCTCTTGAACGAGATCGTTCATAATCCTTTCCGTCCACTGATGATATTACAGCCTTACCGAAGACGACCTCACTCTCAGTGCAGTGACACTGAACACGGACTTGCACGGCGCTAAGAAAGACTTTAGAGTAAATTTAAGTATAATTTATAACCATTCCTGTCGTTTACCTCTAGTTTGATCCTGCTTTAAACTCTTCTTCTGCAAGGATGACAGATCTAAACACGATCCTTCAAAATATACGACAATTTTACGCGTGATCAAGATATTCCTATGAGTCCACGGGGAAAATGAAACACGAAAAGTTCCCAAGTGCACTTTCGTGTAATGATCACATCATCAGGGGAGACACAAAGAGAGAAATATAACAGTCTTCGATGTATATCAACTGACTTATATTTCTCTCTTGTGCCTCCCCTGATGATGTCATTATTACACGAAAGTGCACTTGGGAACTTTTCGTGTTTCATTTTCCCCGTGGACTCGTAGGAATATATATATATATATATATATATATATATATATATATATATATATATATATATATATATATAAGTCAGATACTTTCATTCCACGGTTGGAGATAATGCCTAATGTGCACAGAAATATCCAATAGACCTTTTGAAAACCGAGTATGTTATACATCCTATGTTCAACTTAGGATTTCCACCAGGATCATTCAAATTTGCATGCGCACCTCCTTCGGGCTATGGTAACAACTCAGTAAGGCATTAGAATGTCTCTTTATCTCTGATGTTATGGTTATAGGGAGGGCTGAATGCTCCGGTCAGCAAATCCCATTTTCCATCGAGGGCGATACTACCCGTAGAGAAAGGGGCTGGTATGGCATCAATGTTCGCTCCTCACACTTCGTAGTAGTGACAATGATGGCTCCTCTCTCTCTCTCCTCACCCACAGACGAGCTCGAGCCAAATGATACTCATGTATCTTGGGGTAGTTCTTCCACGTGCGAGAATAAACACTTCATGATGAGTGGTATCAATTGCTGGTTCTTTGACCAGCGACGTACCCAGAGGTTTACATTATCCATAAACAACGAAGTAAAGTCTTATACTTCAGTGATACAGGTGGATGCTTCCTTAACTATTAAAACACCAAAGTTTTATGGTTCCGTGATATAGGTGGATGATTCCTCAACCATTGACGAAGCAAAGTCTTGTATTTCAGTGATATAGTTGGTTAGTTGGTTCCGCAACCTGATGAGAACCATAGCATGATATTAGTGGTATACGTGTTTCATTCCTTCAAATAGCCTGATACAAGTGGTGTTCGTGGTTCGTTGCTCCACAAGCGACGAATCATTGCATGATATCAGTGGTATATGTGGTTCGTTCCTCCACCAGCGACGAACCACAGCATGATATCAATGGCCTACGTGGTTCTTTCCTCCACCAGCGACGATCCATAGCATGATATCAGTGGTGTACGTGGTTCGTTGCTCCACTAGCGACGAACCATAGCATGATATCAGTGGTGTACGTGGTTCGTTGCTCCACCAGCGACGAACCAGAACTCGTATTAATGATATCAGTTCCTCGCTACCCACGCGGAGACGAACCACGAGCCTGGCAGCTGTGTGTGTCTAACTTTGGGCCATCAGTTTGTGGGGTACTGAGGAGGAGCTTGGCCGTCGATACTAGAGTATGAGGACATGTTGGTCGCGTCCTTGGCTGTGAGGTCTTGGCAATCAATCCCCTCCCTTCTTTAGCGGTGAAGTAGCGATCATGGGTAGAGAATGGAAGATGAAGAACAAGAAGATAGAGAAGGTGAAGAAGAAAAAGAAGAGAAAAATAGAAACTGAGTGGTCAGAAAGGAAGGAAAATAAGTTGGTGGAAAAGAATGAGGAACTGAAAATATATAGACAAAAAGAATAATCAACGGGATAACAGTGACATTAAAAGAAACTTAGAAGCAGAGAATGAGATGAAGCAAGAAAGGAAAACTAGAGAGTGATAAAGCCGAGAGATGAAGAGCTAAAGAAAATAAGAGAATGGAAGATAAGAACGGAAACAAGAGGTCCATGATTACGATGAGCAATATAAACGACGACAAAAACACCGTAAAATGAAAAGAAGAATAGAAAGACAATCATGGCCTCAACGAGAACCTTTAGCCACAGCAAACGCGTCGAAGTTACTGCTGGAAACTATTACAGACTGTGCAGAGAGAGAGAGAGAGAGAGAGAGAGAGAGAGAGAGAGAGAGAGAGAGAGAGAGAGAGAGAGAGAGAGAGACAGACAGACAGACAGACAGACAGAGACAGTTACGCATAAGGCTGCATAGATACACAAACCACACAGATCCAACGTCCAAGCCAGGTGGTCTGGCCTTAACATCACTGAAAAAGATGCAGTCCCCATAAAAGCAGCGGAAGAAATGGACAGCAAAGCAAAGGCTCTTTCTCCCCCCGCCGCCCTCCACTTCCTCCGGCAATACGCTGGACGGGAAACGGGTAGGAATCTTGCAGGATTGATATGCCTGAAGGAAAGTTTTATGGGAGAGTCAAATGGTAGAATGAACGCGAATACGTCATGCATCCCAGCATCAAAGACATGCATCCCCTCACTTTTTATTGTAACGACAAGAGTATGGATAAACTCTGAACTCCAGCCTCACGACTACCCACGTCTATATTACTCCTGTTGTGGGAGAATCATACAATAATTCCTTCTTGTTCCCTCAACACAGGTGACACAGTCTAATTAATATTGGTGAGGTACCACAGCGTGACTAGGACGAGATCAGTGGTTGAGAAGGTAGTATAATATACCCTTACGTTATGATGATCAAAAGAATTATTCAATACTAGAGAGTGGCAAATGATGATCAAGGTGAATTTTGAAGGTACTCGTAACGTTGCTCTGAACATCATGTCGTGAGAGCTTATTCCACACGTCAATAATGTCGTTGGTGAAGAAATATTCTGTTCAGTCGAGACTGACTCGGTGACCGCTGAGCTTAAGTCCATTTCCTGTCGTTGGTAGTACAGGAGAGGACGTAAAGAAATTGTCATTATCGACTTTGTTGAATCTTTTAAGTATTCTAAAACATTATATTAATTTGTATTATCAACTTGCTCAGAGCCGCCTGTTATTTAGCGAGAACATAATAGATTCTCGCACACCCTCCTCATATAGTTAGAGACGTAGGCAAGGATCAATTTCGTTTCTCTTCACAGCACTACTTCCAATTTTAGAATATCCTTGCTTAAATTGGGGACAAAACTGCAGTGCATATTCGATGCGAGGTTAGACTTAGGTATGGTAGGCAATATCTCATCTCTCTTTTTGCATGTTAAGTTTCTGCTAATATATACCAACATCCTATTTGCTTTCTGGGCAGCATCGTTTCAATGCTAAGAGAAGTTGAATTTGGTGAAGACAGTGACCCCGAGATGCCTCACACAAGGGGTCGTGTCCTTTATCATGAGACTCATCAGTTCGCAATCGAATTGCTTTATAAGGTTTCCTTCTTGTAACAGCTGACGTTAAATGGCTTCATGCCATTTTCGAGATCATTCAGCGATTCTATCTAGATCCTTTGGTAATCTTAGCCTATCTTTGGTCGATATGGCACTGCCGATCACTGTGGAGTTAGAGAGAGAGAGAGAGAGAGAGAGAGAGAGAGAGAGAGAGAGGCAGAGAGGGAGGAGGAGGACGAGCAAGAGATTATCTTAACAGATATCTCCTCTCCTGCAGAGAACTAATCGAGGATAAGCCACTATGGGACTCTGTGACGACCGGAGATGAATTAGGATAAGCCTCGAGGGAACACTCGTCAAGAAGAACTTAGCATCAGCCGGAGATGAACCGACTCGCTCTAAGGGGACACACACGACACCACCTGGAGGGCTGACACAACCCTGGTAGGGTCACTGCCTCCAGTTGTACCATCAGAGGGAGCCTGGCTCTTGCGAGGGAGCTGGGAGGGATAAACAAGACCAAGTCCCTCGACCCCCTAGTGCTTAGGTCCCTCACCACGACCGCCAGTAAGCCGACCTTGAGCATTGGTGTGCCCGCGCCTCCTGAGATGGAGGGAGGTCTAATCTGAAGAGAACAGTAACAAATGTCCCATTATGACCTTACTTGGTGGTGGAGGAGAGAGGGAGGAGTCCCTCACGGTGTGTGTGTGCCGTCGCTGGCGAGACCCGCGAGTGTGTTTACGTCCACCGTTAGGTGCCCTGATAGAGACCAAAACACTTGGTTTTGCTTTCCGCCGTACGTGGCGCTCACGTTTTCCTCTCTCTCTCTCTCTCTCTCTCTCTCTCTCTCTCTCTCTCTCTCTCTCTCTCTCTCTCTCTCTCTCTCGATCCAATCTATACCGACGTGTTTGGAAAAGTTGCTTTAAGAACTTTGACGACTCCATGCTATAATTCATAAGTTCATTAATGAATAATTAAACTTTAAATGTTTTGAGTAGAGGTAACTGCTCTCCCATTTTCTTTTTAATATATTATGAATGACAAACTTGGATGAACCCTTACATAAGATATATATGAAAAATGGCTGAGCTTAAGTTTATCTTTTCGAATCATACCTGGTGACCTGACCAACCCTAACACACTGCTGAAACGCACTGCTGACATGATGATCAGAGGCGGTGAATGGAGGAGGCATCATGTTTATGTTGCGTCGCGATAGCTTTGCGTTGTAGTACGGTACTCATGACGTCACAGAGGTGTGTTAGTATGACGTCAGCAACCCGGTGATGACGACGAGGTCTAGCAACGCTCCAGTCTACTGGCACACAGCACGCAGTCTTCATGGCTCGTGTCTCGATAACGCGGGGCTCACTGTGATGCCATCAGACTATCAACTGGCATTCTCCGTCGTCTGGATCATTATCATTATCCCAAGTAATGACATCTTTCTACTATCATTATTCGTAAACTATGGTATTTCGACTATTAACACATGATACCTGCATCACTGTCGCAATTTATGATTCGCGAATGAGCTTGTAGACGACTTTGTTAATGAACTCAGACAGTGTTGCTGGTGTGAGGAACATCTCTTCTTCAAGACGGTAATGCTGTTAAAAGTGAAGTGTTACAGATGGTCAAAGACACAAGGGTAGGCGAAGTACCTATCGCAGCGACCATACATATATCAGAATACGTTATGTACATAGGTGAGTTAATCTAAATAATTTCACTAATGCTTGCCCGACAGCTGGACTTGGGCTACTGAAAGCAGCAGGCGTATAGCCTATCACTGGACAGCCGATGGGACAAAACCTGGCCTCTCCTGAGCTGCTATACTCCAGCTCTTGGATTCCCTGCCACACACTGTGGGCCTGTAGGGTGAGACACGTCGCCCACACTGGTTTCGAGGAAGATGTAAATCGACTCACGGTCGTCTCGGTAACTTCTTTAAATCAGAACTTGTCATGTTCAAGTATGATATTCTGAACAATTCTACCACTGCGATGCCAAAAGTCGAACCCGGGCTACCGAGAACAGTAGGCGGACCGCCTACTTTCCAAACACACACACACACACACACACACACACACACACACACACAGCATCACAACACCGTTCAGTTTGTGTATGGATGGGGTGGTGAGGGAGGTAAAAGCAAGAGTCTTGAAGAGAGGGGCGATTATGCAGTCTGTTGGGGATGAGATGGCTGGGAAAAAGTCAGTTACTGTTTGCTGATGATACAGCTCTGGTGGCTGATTCGAGTGAGAGACTGCAGAAGCTGGTGAGTGACTTTGGAAAAATGTGTGGAAGGAGGACGTTGAGAGTAAATGTGGATAAAAGAAAGGTCATCAGGTTCAGCAGGGGTGAGGGACAAGTTAATTAGTGTGCGAGTTTGAATGGAGAAAAATTAGAGAAAGTGAAGCGATTTAGATCCCTGTGTGTGGACTTAGCAGCGGATGGAACCAATGAAGCGGAAGCTAGTCAGACGAGTCATAGGGTGGGCGAGGGGGCGAAGGTTCTGGGAACGCTAAAGAATGTGTGGAAAGACAGAGCGTTATTCAGGAGAGCAAAAATTGGTATGTACGAAGGTATACTCCCAACAGTATCGTATGGATGCGAGGCATGGGCTATTGATAAGGCTCTGTAGATAGATATGAAATGCTTGAAGACTATGTGGTGCGAGGTGGTATGATCAAGTAAGTACTTAAAGGGCAAGATAGATGTGTGGTAAAAGAAAAATATTATGGTTGAGAGATAAGAAAAGGGTGTGCTGAGCGGTTTGGACATATTGAGAGAATGATTAAGGAAAGGTTAACAAAGAGGATGTACGTGTCTGAGGTAAAGGGAACAAGGAGAACGGCTCGACCAAATTGGTGATGGAGGGAAGGAGTGCGGGAAGATTTTGATCAACAGGGGCCTGAACATGCAGGAGGGTGAGAGACGTGCACGGGATAGAATGACTTGGAACGATGTAGTATGCTAGGGTTGACATTGGACTGAACCAAGGCATGTGAAGCGTCCGGTGTAAACCATGGAGGGGATCTATGGAGTTAGTTATGGGTAGGGAGCTGTGGTTTCGCTACAATACACATGACAGCTAGAAAATGGATGTATTCGGATGTGACTATATATATTCGTCTGTTCCTGGCACTACCTCGCTAACGCTGGAAGTGGCTATCAAGTATAGAGACAATATGTGTATATACAATGCGTGTGTTGATATGAAGGTTTTCAGTGTCCTGAACAACCATTCAAAAAATGTCTTGCTCTGGCAAAACCTGGACGATTGTAGGTACTTCAGAAATATTGCCATCTATACAACAGATCTCCATGTATTGAGCTATTAGACAAAATGATAAACACATGTAATATAATCACTTTAGAATATTCTTCGAAATAATGTGTCATCCAGGATGGGAAAGGTTTGCGCAACTTGAATAATGCGAATTAATATATCATACGCTTCGAATGTTTTGAATAAAACAGATTTAAAGGCGATACACGCCATTGAAACTGAAGAGATAGTTTGAAGGTTGAGCAAAAAGCCTATGTCAATGATCCTATAATAAGATTCATGGCGATGTTACTTCTATAATCATCTTCACAAACAAGAGAATGAAATACGAGTATAGACGCTTAGATAAAGCAAATATGGAAGTATAAAGAAGGCGAACTCTACGCTTATATGATGTGTATTAAGGAGGAAAAAAATGATCATGTTGGCTCAATCGTGGAGGCTTACTGTAGACAGTATGCTCAGGTGAAAGCTCTTGGAGATAAATGACTAGACACGAGAGATTGTAAAATGAAAGCTGTAAGACTATTGGTTAGGAAAAGACTTGGGCTAGGAAAAGACTTGGGCTAGGAAAAGACTTGGGCTAGGAAAAGACTTGGGCTAGGAAAAGACTTGGGCTAGGAAAAGACTTGGGCTAGGAAAAGACTTGGGCTAGGAAAAGACTGCGCTGGGAAAGACTGTGCCGGGAAAGACTGCGCTAGGAAAGACTGTGCCGGGAAAGACTGTGTTGGGAAAGACTGTGTTGGGAAAGACTGTGTTGGGAAAGACAGTGTTGGGAAAGACTGCGCTCGGAAAGACTGTCTTTGGGATTATGCGAGTATGAGCCCTAACAGGACACTGCGACGAAAACACAGCTTTACGTGCGTTTCCCAATAATCTTGGCGAAGGTGTTGGCACCAAGGGACGCTGCGTTTAACTTCGAAAGACCAGCAAAGAATACATATTCAATTCCGACTTCATAAGGAGGGATCTGCATGTCGAGGGGGTGTCAAGTGGTCATTATAAGCCAGTGGAAGCAAGAACTCCATGAAGAGTCAACGTATAACGAATCCTACACTTAATTTCATCAAGCTTCTATGAGGAGGACGATTTACAGTGAAATGGCATTTTCAGTCGAGATGTTCGCCGATGGGCGGGGAGGGAGTGACCCCCCGACCCCGCGTGGTTTTCCGCGTTGGTGCACAGGCCCTTTGAAGCCCTAAGCTTCGCTGGTGCATTTGGAAATCCTTTTGTTCCTCCTCTTAAACTTCAAATACTCACAATTTCGAGGAAATTTTACAATAAACCGCACAGAATCATTGTTCACTCGTCCATGTTCCCTCTCCTATTCTTCTGCACGTTCATATTGCCTTACTCATCGTCGCAGACCCTCTGGATTATAAAGGGAGACTCGGCTGTTGGAGTAATGGTGTTGGTGAAGCGAGGTCTCATACTTGTCATACTCCCAGTCTCTTTGATATAATGGGAAGGTCATATTCGACATAGTCTTCCAGCTTAATGTAGCAGATCGCTTCGCAC
Source organism: Panulirus ornatus (assembly GCF_036320965.1). NCBI lineage: Eukaryota > Metazoa > Arthropoda > Malacostraca > Decapoda > Palinuridae > Panulirus > Panulirus ornatus. Next base: position 83,338,288 of record NC_092227.1, read on the forward strand.
ACCACATTTTCCCACCTGCTGTAGAACACAGTGGTTCTTTCATTTCATTCAATATCGGATTACGTGCTTTCCAAATTGTGAAATGCAGGTTGCAGCTGCTTCTTTCATGTGATTATGATTATATATATATATAATCATACATTTAAAGATTACGATGGATTTCCCTTTTTTCAGTATCCCATTTAAACAGACCCCTGTCTGATTAAATGAGTCCTATCTATTAGGCGAGGTTGTTGCTTTATATACGTATACGACGAAGATACGCACACTCCTGCTCTTTACTCTAATTCCAGCCAGTGCATTGGAAGGGAGGGAGAGAGAGAGAGAGAGAGAGAGAGAGAGAGAGAGAGAGAGAGAGAGAGAGAGAGAGAGAGAGAGAGAGAGAGAGAGAAGCTTGCTAACTCTCATTAAGTCTTAAGGCCGAAATTCAGAGATATCATCCCATGTCTTTGTCTTCTATCCTCAAGCATTATATAGCAAGCGGTTTTGATTCCCTCCTCCCCTTTTGTTCATGCAACCTGGCCCGCGTGGCAGGTAAGTAAGCCAGACCTACTGGTACTTGAAGCATCCACATCTAAGGTATTGATCGACGCCTTGTGACACACACACACACACACACACAGTCGCCTCAGTGTAAACAACGAGTCAGGCTTTCCAATCGTTGGAGTTGTGACCCCACCCAGCTGACCATGGCAGTTGTGACCCCACCCAGCTGACCACGGCAGTTGTGACCCCAACCATGGCAGTTGTGACCCCACCTAGCTGACCACGGCAGCTGTGACCCCACCCAGCTGACCACGGCAGTTGTGACCCCACCCAGCTGACCACGGCAGCCGTGACCCCACCCAGCTGACCACGGCAGCTGTGACCCACCCAGCTGACCATGGCAGTTGTGACCCCACCTAGCTGACCACGGCAGCTGTGACCCCACCCAGCTGACCACGGCAGCCGTGACCCCACCCAGCTGACCACGGCAGTTGTGACCCCACCCAGCTGACCACGGCAGTTGTGACCCCACCCAGCTGACCACGGCAGTTGTGACCCCACCCAGCTGACCATGGCAGTTGTGACCCCACCCAGCTGACCACGGCAGTTGTGACCCACCCGGCTGACCACGGCAGTTGTGACCCACCCGGCTGACCACAGGACCCCTACATTTCCTCGAAGGTCAGAGGGGCGATCGCCCGACTGACGTCCATCACCACAACGACCTTGTACCCACCCAGTGTTGTACAGATACAAGCATTGTCCACACACTTGCTACTGTGAATGTTATAAACAAACCATGACCAAGTGCACAGCTAAGCGATCAGATAGCTTAGTTTTTCCACTGATATGTGTACGTCAATTTATATATTACTGTAACGCAACCAACGAGAAAATAACTAGTTCACCATTAAATACATTAAATACATGATATATGTCAACATAGTATTACAGCAGTTCAACAATTATGTAACTTCACAACACTTGATATTCGCCATTAATTCCATAATGTATGTAAACACAATTCTACTGCAATTCAAGCAATGTGTAACTTTGCATCACGTAATGTTCAACGAATCACCACTAAATTTATACGTAATGTTCAACGAATCACCCCTAAATGTATACGTAATGTTCAACGCATCACCACTAAATGTATACGTAATGTTGAACGAATCACCACTGAATGTATACGTAATGTTCAACGCATCACCACTAAATGTATACGTAATGTTCAACGAATCACCACTAATTACATACACAATGTTCAACGCATCACCACTAAATGTGTACGTAATGTTCAACGCAGAATTTGGTGTGTAAAACTTCGTGTATTATGTAGATAGACTTCACTCTTGTGCTTGCCTAAAACGTAGAAGCATCCAGCACCACCTCGAACCTAAGATATTTCGTGATTAGTTAGCCAGTTACAAATTACCACACCCCAGTTATGAAGTTCCTCAGCTTTTATTTTCATCCGAATGGCTGCCTAAATTCAAAAAAAAACTTTCATTATTCCTTAATTCATCTACTTACACACACACACACACACACACACACATCTAGCGTCTGTATCAACTACTTATAGCACAATGTTCAATATACACAAATTGTATGTAAAGATGTTCATCTAACAAAATCGTTTCTGGCATTTGAAGGCGACGAAGAGGCCTTAGGTGTAAACCTGTTGTTGATGCTAAGAAGCAGAAAGCAGCGGGTCTTCAAAGTGGTCAGTTGATCATTATCTCTACTGAAGAAGCAGAAAGCAGTGGGTCTTCAAAGTGGACCATTATCTCTACTAAACATTAAACACCAAGCAAACACGAGCTTCCAGCCTCACCGTCATTGATGTGGGTATTCGTTACTGGAAACGTCTCTAGACCTGGCACATTTTAAAAGACAAGTTTTCCCCACTTCCTTCAAAATTCGTCAATGGTTTCCCCACGTCTGTTCTTTATCCCTTTCATAATCTTTTCTATCTTTCAGTCAAGGACCGATCTGAAGGCTCCAACGTGGAAGAAAAAAGATACCATTAATCATTTTGTTGATAATCATCCACCCGGAAGAATAAATCCAAGTTTCAAGTTCACAAGGCCTGTGACAAATACTGGAGTCTTCCAGTCACAAACCAAGAGAAAGACACCGAAACACACACAAACTGTCCAGCTACAGAACCCTGGAAACACACGCAAGCTATCTAGCAACAGCACACTGGAAACATGCAAGTTGTCCAGCTACAGGACCCTGGAAACACAAGCAAGCTATCCAGCAACAGCACACTGGAAACACATGAGAGCTGCTGCCCAGACGCAGTTCCCTGGAAACACACACACATTATCCAGCCACAGCGCTCTGGAAACACACGCAACTTGCCCAGTTATAGGGAGCTGGTCACATACTGGAGTTGCCTACCCAGAGCTCACTGGAAGAACGTACAAGTTACCCAGCAACCCATTAGAAACACGCATAAGTTACCCAGCAACACATTAGAAACACGCACAAGTTATCCAGTCACAGCACAGTAGAAACACTCCAGATGCCCAGCTACAGCACGCTTGAACAGCACTCTAATCCTTCGTCTACAACACACTGAGAACACCCTTTAGTTCTCCATCCACAACACTATGGAACACATTCCAATTCTTTGCCCTTGTCACTATGAGAAGACTTCTCCAGCTCTTCCTCCACAACACAGTGGGAATGAACTCCAGTCCTCCAGCCTCAACACTGTGGGAACACAGTTCTCCAGCCAGTAGCCTTGGATAGAAACTAGCATCCATCCAATCAGCGAAGCCAATAACCACACTCCAGCACGACTATAACAAGCACCCAAGTAGAAAATCACTGAACCTGAGAAAAAAAAAAACTCAAAATCCTCAGTAACAGTATATTAAAGAATACATCTCAATTTTTCTGGGCAAGTAACCTAAAAATAATAACACGCCCTAGTGTGTCAGTCAACACGATCTATAAACACATTTCAATTCCCCAACAATAGTACCTTCGAAAACACATCTCAGCCAACCATCTTCTGGAGAAGATAATGTCATTCCCACACCCAAAACACCTTGTAAAACGCTCTTGCCTCTTCAAGACACAACAAATAAGGGAAACTCATCCAGTTCTCAAGTCCCTAGTGACCTTAACCAGTATTTATCCAAGGTCTAGTCTATTGGAGCAGTTGGCGATGGCACCTATTGAAACTATCATTGCGTTCGTAAGTGCTTGCTAACAGTGTGATCTGACACACTAAGTACAACTTATAGGAGACAAAACAGGAGTGTTTAGATTTTCTCCCTTAGTTTAAAACGGGTTAGAAGATCCTCACCTCTGGTTAAAACTATACGCCACGCCGTCAAGAGGTAGCGTACAACGCTTCGGGTCGACAGATATAGTCTCATATCTTTTTATGCGCTAACATTACGCCCAGTATATACGCTCAGCTTTGCGGTGTGTTAGCACAAATCAACTGGGAATTTCATCTTCGAAGAACATTGCACACGGACCTATGAAGGTACAGTTACTACGTGGTAAGATGAACAGAAGCATTGTTCATAATTGTTAATCATATGATCTCACAATACATCAGTGGCGGGAATTATGACGACAGCAACTTGTTGTGTATAAGGGATTCAACTGTCTTCACCCTTCCCAGAGAAAGAAGAATTTGACACTACCTTCGGCATCCTACTTATAGCAAAGCCGATCCAGTTGCCTATCCTCCCGCGTCAATGGTCGATAAGTACATAAAACTAAGCTGCGCTATCGGCATAATCATGATTACCTCAGGGCCAATTTCTATGAAAGACTCCTAATGTTACCCAGGTACTTTCTAAAGCATACTGCAGCTCAAGGCTGCGCTACAGCCTCAAAGGTGACTTTTCCTTTTCACTTGGTTGCAGTTTCCTGCTTTATCATTGTAGCGCAAGGGACAGACAAAGAAAGGTCGTATCCGCTCGCAAACATTCTCTAGCCGTCATGTGTAATGCACCAAAACCACAAATCCCTATCCACAACCAGACCCCACAGACCTTTCCATGATTTACCCCGGACGCTTCACATGCCCTGGTTCAGGTAAATGATAGCACGTCGACCAGTGTACCACATCGTTCCAATTCGCTGTGTCCCGTGCAGGCCCTTCTCCCTACTGCATGTTCAGACCCTGTCGCTCAAAATCTTGTGCACTCTCCATCTCTAGTTTGGTCTCCTCGTTCACCTTGTTCTCTCCACTTGATACATGTATATCCTCTTTGTCAACCTTTCCTCACTCATTATCTCTATATGTTCAAACCATATCAGCTCATCCTCTTCAGCTCTCGCAACCACTCTTTTCTCTTCCCACACATCTCTCTTACCCTTTCATTACTCACTCGATCTAACTACCTCACATCACACGTGTCCTCACACATTGTTTTCAATACATCCACCCTCCTCAGCTCAGCCTTATCTATAGCCCATTTTTGCCCTCCTAGACAACGTTTTCTTCTTCCACACATTCTTCAGCGCACCCAGAATCTTCGCCCCCTCCCCCACCAACCCTATGTCTCGCTTCTACTTCAACGGATCCATTCGCTGCCATGTCCACTCCCAGTTATCTAAAACACCTCACTTCCTCTTACTAACGTGTCCCTCAACTCTGCCTGAACCTCATAACCTTGCTTTTATTCACATTTACTCTCAACTTCCCCTTTTCACACACTCTTCCAAACTCAGTCACCAACTTTTACAGTTTCTCACTCGAACTGAGCACTCACCACAAGGCTGCTTATGAGAAACCCATAACCATATACCAATAACTGCCGTGTCCAGGTGCTGACGGTGGTGAAGTATTTGCATTGTACGGGTATTGGGGGAGATCGCCTGCGTTTGAGACCTTCGAGTGACAGACTGGGTAGGTGAGGAGACCAGTGATTAAGCAAGAGAGACTGATTGGCAGCTTCATAGCGGCACTCTCTGTCTCTGGCTTCTCGTGTCTGGCATGAAACATCGGAAAGTGAACTCGTTATTTTTCGTTACCTTGACAAATTATTCAAAATCTTTACTTTACATATGACTTTTTATTGTCTATGGAAGCTGCCTTGTCTCTTAGTTGGAATGATATCGCTCTGTTAAGACTTTATCAACCCATTTCTCATTCCTATGTGCCTCTCTAGTGTACTCGAAGTACTTGAATGACTATATCAGAGAAACCGATCACTTTCTTTTTCTTGGCATGTTTTATGTGAATGTTATAGCGTAGAATTTAAAGAAATAAGTGTTCAATTGTTGGCGTAGATGAATAGGTAATAGAAAATACCAGATGTCTTCAGCAACCGTCAATGCTTCATGAAGATCCTTGTCAAAAACTGATCAGTGAAGGAAGGCGAAAAACCTGCGTCTGTCTGTGATGAGACGCGAACTTGCGTCGCGATCAGTTTCGTAGTGCAACGCGTGACATCAAGGAAATGTATGACGTCACCAGCCCGGTGATAAGGGGGCCCCCGTGAGGTGTTTAAAACAAAAGATAAACCAATGTTGGTGTCCTCACGCTAAGGCTACGCCACGAACGAGACAGTTTGATTGGACAAAGGCAGTAATAATCGACTCCTATGGGATGGTTTCACGAGGAAATCTCGTACCCACAGGAAAATCATCCAATCAATTTTTATCACACTAACATAATTGTGATTTACACTACCACCTGTACTGTATTTACACCACCGTCTGTACTGTATTTACACCACCGTCTGTACTGTATTTACACCACCGTCTGTACTGTATTTACACCACCGTCTGTACTGTATTTACACCACCGTCTGTACTGTATTTACACCACCGTCTGTGCTGTATTTACACCACCGTCTGTGCTGTATTTACACCACCGTCTGTGCTGTATTTACACCACCGTCTGTGCTGTATTTACACCACCGTCTGTGCTGTATTTACACCACCGTCTGTGCTGTATTTACACCACCGTCTGTGCTGTATTTACACCACCGTCTGTGCTGTATCTACAGCACCGTCTGTGCTGTATCTACAGCACCATCTGTACTGTATCTACAGCACCATCTGTACTGTATCTACAGCACCATCTGTACTGTATCTACGCTACCATCTGTACTGTATTTACACTACCATCTGTACTGTATTTACACTACCATCTGTACTGTATTTACACTACCATCTGTACTGTATTTACACTACCATCTGTACTGTATTTACACTACCATCTGTACTGTATTTACACTACCATCTGTACTGTATTTATACCATCGTTTGTAATGTATTTACATCATCTGTACTGTATTTTCACCACCGTCTGTACTGTATTCACACTACCATCTGTACCCGCTACTAAAATCATACATCACAATACTTAAATACTTATACATTTTCACGATACTTAACACTCGCCACGAGCTGGATCGCGTCTGAGGATTCCAGAATCTTAGTCTGAAGATGTTTCTTCTTGCTTTGCTGCGGCCGTAAACATCTAATAGGACCAGGTTAGCGCCTGGTGGTGTTGACGACGAGCCCCCACACCGCCCCTTGTGGACTCCGTTGCCCTCACCTTCTGATGTGGGTAATAACGTCTTGGTTTAGTGGCACTACGTCTTCATGACTCGTGGCACAATGACGCCCGGCAGACCAGTGTGTGTGTAGCCCTCTGGGTGGAACTCCAGTCTCGCTATAGTAATATCTTACCATTCGAAATGATATTCTTTCTTTCACACCTATCTTCTCAACTTAATAAGGGCCTCGAACGTGACTCGATTGCTTAGTGATGTCCCAAGCGACATTATCTATGCCAGCGACCTCGTTGGTCCCTCCAGTCTCGCTAAATGACCTATACATCTATAGCAATATCTAGAGATCCGATGTGATAAGTCAGTCTTTCAACACAATATGGACCCATCTCGTCAGCGTGGTGTGTTAATGGACCTCGTAACTGAACTGTTACGTCATGTCGGAAGCAACGCAGCTGCGCTAGGGACCCCTCTGGTTCACGAGAGAGAGAATCTAGGATGAAAGAAGTACACTCCTTATTAAGTTTTAGGAAACACCTCCAAACTCAGTAATTATGAAATGATGGCGGAAGCTCAACACACACACACTCTCTCACCTTGTCGTAGCTGGTGACGATTTACGTAGAACACAAGTGTCATATGTATATATATATATATATATATATACCGTACGGCACGCGAATGTGTCATACAGAAATAACTGTAAAGAGATCTACATTTAGCTGAGGTGCCCTCTTTACATGACGCTATGGGCAATTAATATTATATTGCTACGGAATAAGTCACTGGAATATCTTTTTCCCTTTGAGGATGTCGGGTAGTCTCGCTCACTTAGTCTCTGATCTTTTATATCAGTTTTGGAATATCTTCGTCTAGAGGAAGATCAATGGACGCTAGTAATACCTTCTTGATATAACATTGATACAGGGCCACTGTAATGCCTTTGCTGGCTACGATCGAAGCCTCAGAAAATGACGCATCCTAGCGATATTTTTTTTTTCCCCAAAAATCTCGGTTATGTACGTGGGCTTTATCGTGGTGGGGTGTGATTCACACTGACTCACACAGACTCTCTCTCTCCTCTCGCGCTCTCTCTCTCTCTCTCCTCCCTTCTCGCTCTCTCGCTCTCTCTCTCTCTCTCTCTCTCTCTCTCTCTCTCTCTCTCCTCCCTTCTCGCTCTCTCTCTCTCTCTCTCCTCCCTTCTCGCTCTCTCTCTCTCTCTCTCTCTCTCTCCTCCCTTCTCGCTCTCTCTCTCTCTCTCTCCTCCCTTCTCGCTCTCTCTCTCTCTCTCTCTCCTCCCTTCTCGCTCTCTCTCTCTCTCTCTCTCTCCTCCCTTCTCGCTCTCTCTCTCTCTCCTCCCTTCTCGCTCTCTCTCTCTCCTCCCTTCTCGCTCTCTCTCTCTCTCTCTCTCTCTCTCTATCTATCTATCTATCTCTCTCTCTCTCTCTCTCTCTCTCACCTCTCATTTCATATGAATTCTCTCTATATTCATCTTCCTTTAAAATTCCCACGTGTACTTTCGCGGATGTCTGGCGTCACACGAGGTCTCGGGGTCCCATCTTTTCTCCATTCCAGTCGCTACCACTCCTACTAACCCGATAAGAGATAAGGACAGACAAGGTCAGACACCTCGGGGCAGGGGACTAACCTTATTTACGGAAGCCGTTCTTTCCTCTGAAGGTCAGAAAGTTAAAGGTCAGAAAGGGCGGAGAAAGACGAAGGGGAAAATACATTTTGATCTGGCCCTAATGTTGTATGTGTGGATGAGCAACCTCCATTAGGAGGGATACACGTGGATGAGGCACCTCGGTAGGGGGGAATAGACGTGGATGAGGCACCTCAGTAGGGAGGACAGACGTGGATGATGCTCTTTGGTAGGGAGGACAGACGTGGATGATGCTCTTTGGTAGGGAGGACAGACGTGGATGATGCTCTTTGGTAGGGGGATAGACGTGAATGAGGCTCTTTGGTCGGGAGGATAGACGTGGAAGAAGGCCTAAGCAGGGAGGATAGACGTGGAAGAAGGCCTAAGCAGGGAGGATAGACGTGGTAGAAGGACTTGGTAGGGAGGATAGACGTGAATTTTGGTATAACGGTAAGAAGGATAGAAGTGGATTAGGTACTTCTGTATGGAGGATAGACGAGGACGAGGTACTTTAGTCGGGAGGATAGACGTGGGTAATGGGGCTCGAAGTGTTGACGGCAGAAGAAGTGTTGCTGCAGCCCGCGATGGTACGATGACTGCCAGTGTTGCACTATGTTATGGTTACGTGTCTGCAAGTGTTGTTATGCGTGATACTAAAGTGCTTGTAAGTGTGGCAGTTACTGATGTTAATGAGTGTGTCAAGTGTTGCTGTAAGTGATAGTAATGTACATGTAAGTGTTGCAGTTCATGACGACACTGTGCTTGTAAAGTGTTGCAGTTGCTATCAATATTGTGCTTAAAGTGTTGCTGCTGCTGCTATCGATATTGTCCTTGTAAGTGTTGCTACTATTATCAGCATCGTCTTCCTAAGTATTGCTCGTGAAGCATCGAGATAAGAACCATTGTAACTTTGTTCTTGATAACACCTAACCCGCCACTAGTACATCTTTGCTATTAGTCTCTCTGGCTGCCTTCCACTGCCTCTTACCGTGGTATGTCTTGCGTCTTATCCAGAGGAGAAACAAGAGGATGCATGGAACCACCTCGTTGTCATTATTAAGATTTATACCATCCACATTCACGCCTCATTCTATCCACTCTTGATCTACCTCCCCAGTCCACCTGCGAGCACTCTCCGCGCACCAGGACGTAAGAGGATTATCAGCATCAATGCTACAGTGAGGGAAGAAACTGAGAATGCTCTAACCCACCTCCATCTCCGCCAATAAATCAGTGTTGACAGTGTATATATATACATTTGAGTGTCGACCTCAAGTGGCATAACCTTGAGGACACTATCATCCTTGCAGGGTGGCACTAACGCTAGTTTGATTCAATGGTACTTTATCCTCATCTGTGTCAAGGCCAACGTCTCGTTGTGCCTAATTCAGTACCTTATCAGAATAAGACACAATATTCACGTCTTTCTACTCTGATGACACTAGTCCACGAGTTTCTGTTCTCTTCTGCTATCACAAACAGCTTCGTTTGGATCCAAATGGTCTGTTTCTGTTTGAATCAACTTGTATTCAGTTGTATATATGTCCAGCGCCTCATAAATAGTTCAACAACTTTACCCCAACAAGACGTAATATCAGCTCGCTACCACAAGGGAATGAAAGCATAAAACTTATGCTTTTTTCTGGATATCTTTTAAGATAACGACAATCTATAGCCAACGACTCGGCGAGTTAATGGTTAGTATCAATAGTTAACTGACGATGCAATTACCTAGTTATATATGTCGGGAACGTTTTGTCGTGGATGATAAAAAAAAAAAAAAAGATATGTTCCTTTGGATTGCGAGGTAATTTCATCCGGTCAGGGAGAGTGTTGGCCAAATGGTCCAGTAAACAAGGGCGGAAGAGCTGATTTATTAACCGTGGCCCGAGTGACCTCTGGGAAATACAAACCTGACACGGTATTGATGTCTCTCATATCCCTGAGGTCGAGAGAGAGAGAGAGAGAGAGAGAGAGAGAGAGAGAGAGAGAGAGAGAGAGAGAGAGAGAGAGAGAGAGAGAAATTTTTCACACTTTTGAGTGCCGTTTCCCACGCTAGTAACAGGAATAGACGAAGAATGGCTACATCAGCGCACATCCATTCTGTAGCTCCAATGTTGTGTAATGCACCGAAACCACAACTCCTTATCCACCACGTCCAGGCCCCACAGAAACTTTCCCAGATTTACACAAGACGCTTCACATGCCCTGGTTCATTCCATTGACAGCACGTCGACCCCAGGTATACTACATCGTTCCAATTCACACTATTCCTTGCACGTCTCTCACCCTCCTGCATGCTCAGGCCCCGATCGCTCAAAAATCTTTTTCACTATCCTTCCACCTCCAATTCGGTCTCCCTTTTCTCCCTGTTCCTTCCACTTTCGACAAGTACATACTACATTTCAACTTCTCCCCAAACATTTTCTCCATATGTTCAAAACATTTTAGCACACCTTCTGCTCTCTCAACCACATTATTTTTATTGCCACACATCTCTCTTACCCTTTCATTACTTAATCCATCAAATCACCTCACCACATATTGTCCTCAACCATTTCATTTCCAGCACATCCACTCTCCTCCGCACACCCTTACGTATAGCCCATGCCTCGCAACCACATCATAATGTTGAGACCACTATATCTTCAAACATACCTATTTTTGCTCTCTCAGATAACGATCTCTCTCCACATTCTTCAGCACCACCGGAACTTCCGCCCCCTCTCCCACCCTATGTTTCGCTTCCGCTTCCATGGTTCCATTCACTGCCATGTCCACTTCCAGATATCAAAAGCACTTTATTTCCTCGAATATTTCTCCATTCAAACTTATACACCTTAACTAAACCTGGCCCTCAACTATGCTAAACCTAATAATCTTGCTTTGATTCACATTTGCTCGCAATTTCCTCCTTTCATATACTCACCCAAACTCGGTCATCAGCTCCTGCATTTTCTCACTTGAATCAGCCAGCCACTACAACTGTACCATCAGCAAACAACAACTGACTTGCTTCCCAAGTCCTCCCATCCCCAACCGACTGTATACTTGCCCCTCTCCTCTAAGGATCTCGCATTCACATCCCTCACCACCCCATCCACAAAGAGTATCAAACCCTTTCCTTGTCTATTATCAAGAGTATCAAAGCCTTTTCTTTCTTTTTTCAAGAGTATCAAACCCTTTCCTTGTCTATTATCAAGAGTATCAAAGCCTTTTCTTTCTTTTTTCAAGAGTATCAAACCCTTTCCTTGTCTATTATCAAGAGTATCAAACCCTTTCCTTGTCTATTATCAAGAGTATCAAAGCCTTTTCTTTCTTTTTTCAAGAGTATCAAACCCTTTCCTTGTCTATTATCAAGAGTATCAAAGCCTTTTCTTTCTTTTTTCAAGAGTATCAAAGCCTTTTCTTTCTTTTTTCAAGAGTATCAAACCCTTTCCTTGTCTATTATCAAGAGTATCAAAGCCTTTTCTTTCTTTTTTCAAGAGTATCAAACCCTTTCCTTGTCTATTATCAAGAGTATCAAACCCTTTCCTTGTCTATTATCAAGAGTATCAAAGCCTTTTCTTTCTTTTTTCAAGAGTATCAAACCCTTTCCTTGTCTATTATCAAGAGTATCAAAGCCTTTTCTTTCTTTTTTCAAGAGTATCAAACCCTTTCCTTGTCTATTATCAAGAGTATCAAAGCCTTTTCTTTCTTTTTTCAAGAGTATCAAACCCTTTCCTTGTCTATTATCAAGAGTATCAAAGCCTTTTCTTTCTTTTTTCAAGAGTATCAAACCCTTTCCTTGTCTATTATCAAGAGTATCAAAGCCTTTTCTTTCTTTTTTCAAGAGTATCAAACCCTTTCCTTGTCTATTATCAAGAGTATCAAAGCCTTTTCTTTCTTTTTTCAAGAGTATCAAACCCTTTCCTTGTCTATTATCAAGAGTATCAAAGCCTTTTCTTTCTTTTTTCAAGAGTATCAAAGCCTTTTCTTTCTTTTTTCAAGAGTATCAAACCCTTTCCTTGTCTATTATCAAGAGTATCAAACCCTTTCCTTGTCTATTATCAAGAGTATCAAAGCCTTTTCTTTCTTTTTTCAAGAGTATCAAACCCTTTCCTTGTCTATTATCAAGAGTATCAAACCCTTTCCTTGTCTATTATCAAGAGTATCAAAGCCTTTTCTTTCTTTTTTCAAGAGTATCAAACCCTTTCCTTGTCTATTATCAAGAGTATCAAAGCCTTTTCTTTCTTTTTTCAAGAGTATCAAACCCTTTCCTTGTCTATTATCAAGAGTATCAAAGCCTTTTCTTTCTTTTTTCAAGAGTATCAAACCCTTTCCTTGTCTATTATCAAGAGTATCAAACCCTTTCCTTGTCTATTATCAAGAGTATCAAAGCCTTTTCTTTCTTTTTTCAAGAGTATCAAACCCTTTCCTTGTCTATTATCAAGAGTATCAAAGCCTTTTCTTTCTTTTTTCAAGAGTATCAAACCCTTTCCTTGTCTATTATCAAGAGTATCAAACCCTTTCCTTGTCTATTATCAAGAGTATCAAAGCCTTTTCTTTCTTTTTTCAAGAGTATCAAACCCTTTCCTTGTCTATTATCAAGAGTATCAAAGCCTTTTCTTTCTTTTTTCAAGAGTATCAAACCCTTTCCTTGTCTATTATCAAGAGTATCAAAGCCTTTTCTTTCTTTTTTCAAGAGTATCAAACCCTTTCCTTGTCTATTATCAAGAGTATCAAAGCCTTTTCTTTCTTTTTTCAAGAGTATCAAACCCTTTCCTTGTCTATTATCAAGAGTATCAAACCCTTTCCTTGTCTATTATCAAGAGTATCAAAGCCTTTTCTTTCTTTTTTCAAGAGTATCAAACCCTTTCCTTGTCTATTATCAAGAGTATCAAACCCTTTCCTTGTCTATTATCAAGAGTATCAAACCCTTTCCTTGTCTATTATCAAGAGTATCAAACCCTTTCCTTGTCTATTATCAAGAGTATCAAACCCTTTCCTTGTCTATTATCAAGAGTATCAAAGCCTTTTCTTTCTTTTTTCAAGAGTATCAAACCCTTTCCTTGTCTATTATCAAGAGTATCAAAGCCTTTTCTTTCTTTTTTCAAGAGTATCAAACCCTTTCCTTGTCTATTATCAAGAGTATCAAACCCTTTCCTTGTCTATTATCAAGAGTATCAAAGCCTTTTCTTTCTTTTTTCAAGAGTATCAAACCCTTTCCTTGTCTATTATCAAGAGTATCAAAGCCTTTTCTTTCTTTTTTCAAGAGTATCAAACCCTTTCCTTGTCTATTATCAAGAGTATCAAAGCCTTTTCTTTCTTTTTTCAAGAGTATCAAAGCCTTTTCTTTCTTTTTTCAAGAGTATCAAACCCTTTCCTTGTCTATTATCAAGAGTATCAAAGCCTTTTCTTTCTTTTTTCAAGAGTATCAAACCCTTTCCTTGTCTATTATCAAGAGTATCAAAGCCTTTTCTTTCTTTTTTCAAGAGTATCAAACCCTTTCCTTGTCTATTATCAAGAGTATCAAAGCCTTTTCTTTCTTTTTTCAAGAGTATCAAACCCTTTCCTTGTCTATTATCAAGAGTATCAAAGCCTTTTCTTTCTTTTTTCAAGAGTATCAAACCCTTTCCTTGTCTATTATCAAGAGTATCAAAGCCTTTTCTTTCTTTTTTCAAGAGTATCAAACCCTTTCCTTGTCTATTATCAAGAGTATCAAACCCTTTCCTTGTCTATTATCAAGAGTATCAAAGCCTTTTCTTTCTTTTTTCAAGAGTATCAAACCCTTTCCTTGTCTATTATCAAGAGTATCAAAGCCTTTTCTTTCTTTTTTCAAGAGTATCAAACCCTTTCCTTGTCTATTATCAAGAGTATCAAACCCTTTCCTTGTCTATTATCAAGAGTATCAAACCCTTTCCTTGTCTATTATCAAGAGTATCAAAGCCTTTTCTTTCTTTTTTCAAGAGTATCAAAGCCTTTTCTTTCTATTATCAAGAGTATCAAACCCTTTCCTTGTCTATTATCAAGAGTATCAAAGCCTTTTCTTTCTTTTTTCAAGAGTATCAAACCCTTTCCTTGTCTATTATCAAGAGTATCAAAGCCTTTTCTTTCTTTTTTCAAGAGTATCAAAGCCTTTTCTTTCTTTTTTCAAGAGTATCAAAGCCTTTTCTTTCTTTTTTCAAGAGTATCAAACCCTTTCCTTGTCTATTATCAAGAGTATCAAACCCTTTCCTTGTCTATTATCAAGAGTATCAAACCCTTTCCTTGTCTATTATCAAGAGTATCAAAGCCTTTTCTTTCTTTTTTCAAGAGTATCAAACCCTTTCCTTGTCTATTATCAAGAGTATCAAACCCTTTCCTTGTCTATTATCAAGAGTATCAAAGCCTTTTCTTTCTTTTTTCAAGAGTATCAAACCCTTTCCTTGTCTATTATCAAGAGTATCAAAGCCTTTTCTTTCTTTTTTCAAGAGTATCAAACCCTTTCCTTGTCTATTATCAAGAGTATCAAACCCTTTCCTTGTCTATTATCAAGAGTATCAAAGCCTTTTCTTTCTTTTTTCAAGAGTATCAAACCCTTTCCTTGTCTATTATCAAGAGTATCAAAGCCTTTTCTTTCTTTTTTCAAGAGTATCAAACCCTTTCCTTGTCTATTATCAAGAGTATCAAAGCCTTTTCTTTCTTTTTTCAAGAGTATCAAACCCTTTCCTTGTCTATTATCAAGAGTATCAAAGCCTTTTCTTTCTTTTTTCAAGAGTATCAAACCCTTTCCTTGTCTATTATCAAGAGTATCAAAGCCTTTTCTTTCTTTTTTCAAGAGTATCAAACCCTTTCCTTGTCTATTATCAAGAGTATCAAAGCCTTTTCTTTCTTTTTTCAAGAGTATCAAACCCTTTCCTTGTCTATTATCAAGAGTATCAAAGCCTTTTCTTTCTTTTTTCAAGAGTATCAAACCCTTTCCTTGTCTATTATCAAGAGTATCAAAGCCTTTTCTTTCTTTTTTCAAGAGTATCAAACCCTTTCCTTGTCTATTATCAAGAGTATCAAACCCTTTCCTTGTCTATTATCAAGAGTATCAAACCCTTTCCTTGTCTATTATCAAGAGTATCAAAGCCTTTTCTTTCTTTTTTCAAGAGTATCAAAGCCTTTTCTTTCTTTTTTCAAGAGTATCAAAGCCTTTTCTTTCTTTTTTCAAGAGTATCAAACCCTTTCCTTGTCTATTATCAAGAGTATCAAAGCCTTTTCTTTCTTTTTTCAAGAGTATCAAAGCCTTTTCTTTCTTTTTTCAAGAGTATCAAACCCTTTCCTTGTCTATTATCAAGAGTATCAAAGCCTTTTCTTTCTTTTTTCAAGAGTATCAAACCCTTTCCTTGTCTATTATCAAGAGTATCAAAGCCTTTTCTTTCTTTTTTCAAGAGTATCAAACCCTTTCCTTGTCTATTATCAAGAGTATCAAAGCCTTTTCTTTCTTTTTTCAAGAGTATCAAACCCTTTCCTTGTCTATTATCAAGAGTATCAAAGCCTTTTCTTTCTTTTTTCAAGAGTATCAAACCCTTTCCTTGTCTATTATCAAGAGTATCAAAGCCTTTTCTTTCTTTTTTCAAGAGTATCAAAGCCTTTTCTTTCTTTTTTCAAGAGTATCAAAGCCTTTTCTTTCTTTTTTCAAGAGTATCAAACCCTTTCCTTGTCTATTATCAAGAGTATCAAAGCCTTTTCTTTCTTTTTTCAAGAGTATCAAACCCTTTCCTTGTCTATTATCAAGAGTATCAAAGCCTTTTCTTTCTTTTTTCAAGAGTATCAAACCCTTTCCTTGTCTATTATCAAGAGTATCAAAGCCTTTTCTTTCTTTTTTCAAGAGTATCAAACCCTTTCCTTGTCTATTATCAAGAGTATCAAAGCCTTTTCTTTCTTTTTTCAAGAGTATCAAACCCTTTCCTTGTCTATTATCAAGGGTATCAAACCCTTTTCTTGTCTTTATCAAGAGTATCAAAGCCTTTTCTTTCTTTTTTCAAGAGTATCACTCGTTTTCTTCTCTATTATCAAGAAGATCAAACCCTTTTCTTGCTTTTTTTCAAGAGTATCAAACCCTTTCCTTGTCTATTATCAAGAGAAACCCTCTCCTTTCGTCGTCTGTTTCCCTCCCTTCTATCATAAAAGCTCGTCTATGTATGTACGTATGATTTGTAGACATCGGTCAACTTAGGTACTTTAGAAAGTAAAAGTCTTGGACATTCCAGTTATCAATGCGACATACTACAATGTCTAATGGTATAGAATACATACACATCACAGGCAAACCTAAATCCAAACTCATGCATGCTTACAAACAGGTAAACCCAAAGCCAGATTCATACATACTTACATACTGGCAAAACCAAAGCAAAACTCATACATACATACATACAGGCAAACTCAAAGCCAAATTCATACACACATACAACAAAATCCAAAACCAAATTCATACATACTCAAACACATGCACAGCACAGTCTTAGATTTAAGAATCATCTCTGCAATATAAGATTAGCATTAATCATGTAATGAAAGAAACTTGCCTTCATAAAGACAAACATTTCATCATGTTTCACAAAAAATAATTAATTTGTATCAGCTTGAAATTTAGAAAATCAAGTATAGTCACGAATGCTGAAGTTTGGGAAAATCACGAGAGACATTCACAAGGAACATTATAGACCAAGTTGAGTGACCAGACAGTGTATTATGAGGGTCCTCATGACACCTGGGACTCGCTCACTCTGCTCAGTGCGCACCTCACCACCTCCCTCCCTCCCTCACTCACTCACTCACTCACTCACTCTGCTCAGTGCACACCTCACCACCTCCCTCCCTCACTCACTCACTCACTCACTCACTCTGCTCAGTGCGCACCTCTACCTTCCTCCCTCCCTCCCTCACTCACTCACTCACTCACTCACTCTGCTCAGTGCACACCTCACCACCTCCCTCCCTCACTCACTCACTCACTCTGCTCAGTGCACACCTCACCACCTCCCTCCCTCACTCACTCACTCACTCACTCACTCTGCTCAGTGCGCACCTCACCACCTTCCTCCCTCCCTCCCTCACTCACTCACTCACTCTGCTCAGTGCACACCTCACCACCTTCCTCACTCCCTCCCTCACTCACTCACTCACTCACTCACTCTGCTCAGTGCACACCTCACCACCTCCCTCCCTCACTCACTCACTCACTCACTCTGCTCAGTGCACACCTCACCACCTCCCTCCCTCCCTCACTCACTCACTCTGCTCAGTGCACACCTCACCACCTCCCTCCCTCACTCACTCACTCACTCACTCACTCTGCTCAGTGCGCACCTCACCACCTCCCTCCCTCCCTCCCTCACTCACTCACTCACTCTGCTCAGTGCGCACCTCACCACCTCCCTCCCTCCCTCACTCACTCTGCTCAGTGCACACCTCACCACCTCCCTCCCTCCCTCCCTCACTCACTCACTCACTCTGCTCAGTGCACACCTCACCACCTTCCTCACTCCCTCACTCACTCCCTCACTCACTCTGCTCAGTGCACACCTCACCACCTTCCTCACTCCCTCCCTCACATCTGCCATTATGGCACCTCATTGTTTAATGTCTCATTCCTCACCCTTCCCCTCTCTCTTTCCTCCTCTCCAGCTGGACCAACCCCTTGGCTTTATCTCTACCTTGCAGGCTCTCTCTCTCTCTCTCTCTCTCTCTCTCTCTCTCTCTCTCTCTCTCTATCTATCTATCTCTCTATCTATCTGTCTATCTATCTATCTATCTATCTACCACGTTGGATACACTGCTTCTCACACGATCAACGAAGCTAAGCATCATTGAGTCACGTTGGTCCTCGAATCGCTGGCCGTTTAGGAACGCCAAACGCTGTTCGTTGATGCGGTGGGCGCCACGCGCTAGCCCTATCTATTTGCAAAGTCTATCTCACGATCTAGAAAACGGCACGTCAGAAACATCGATTGGAATTTTGATATTTCAATCTATTTCATTTCTGAAATAAAGTGAAGCTTGGCTGCCATGGCTATACGAGAAGTGTTATCACATCTTCGTCTGGCCAGTTATCAGAAAGACCAATTATGAAGCCAATTACTAGAATGATTACATTCTTATCTAACAAAATGTTGTATCAAACCCCACACCCACACGTGTGAAAGTCGATATTTTCTCTACCATTTAATTTCCTTTACAACCTTACTAACTTAGGACACTGATTTCTCTTACAGAATACTTTCATTGTACAATTCTTATCGTTTTCACCATTTCTGATTTCTTATCAGCTGGATACTGTGGTAGTAAGATTACTCATGGTATCTGTACATTTTATCTGCCTTTCTTCGCCTCGTGTCCCACTTCACAGGGAAGTTTGCGTTATCAAGAATAGCCTATAAAATCCTCCTCCTTATAGTTTATAGAATATAGCGGTTAAACCTTTTTCTTTACCCTCTCAGCATCTTATATTCTTAGAGCATTATAGAAGTATCTCCCTATATTCCGACTTGGTAAAAAAGGCTTTATTCCAATGATGGTTCCTATGGATAATCGACCATCAGAGTCTTTAGCGTTTATATTTCTCTTCAGATCTTGGACACTCCTCCCACCGTCTGGGGTGGAGAAGATAAACGTTGGATGATCTGATATGACGCTAAACGAGGGTGATTAATTCACTCAACAAACGCGCTTCCTTAGTGCGCATTATACGGCGCTAAACGAGGATGATTAATTCACTACATAAAAGCGCTTTCTTACTGCGCATCATACGGCGCTAAACGAGGACGATTCATTTGCAAACGTGCCTCCTTACCGCGCATCATACGACGGTAAACAAGGATGATCAATTCACTATACAAACGCGCTTCCTTATTGCGCATCATACGGCGCTAAACGATGATTCATTTACAAACGCGCTTCCTAATGACGCATCATGGTCGGCAGAACACGGACGTAACTGCTGAAGTTTGATGGATACAACCACTGCTGTTACGACAGTCGTAAGTGTGGAGTCGCCTCACCCGCTGGATCGTCGGGTCACCCCGGTACTGGAATCGTCCTCTTCAGCCTCCGACCCTCTGGTCTCACCTACTACTGCTGCTCCTTCTCCTCTTCCTCCTTCAGCTCCGCTTCTTGTCGCGCGCGGGAGTGCGCCTCACCTCCCTCCCTTCTTCCCAACTCTCCAACCCTTCTTCCGCCTCCCTCCCTCCCACACTGTGTCCGTAACAGACCCCCAAGATGGTCAATGGTGAGTCTCGTATCCGTATTGTGATATGTGCGGACAGGTTCGCGTAAACGATACGTATTGAATGAATTACTTCGCCTCTTGAAGATATTCGATCGAGACTTGGGTAAACCGAGTGACTGTTTTCTGTCAATGGCCGTCGTTAAATATAAACTATACAGAGGGAGACTTTATTTCTCATTAACGATGACACACACACACACACACACACACACACACACACAGGCGTCTGTGTGTGTGTGTTTTATTTGGATTGTGTACACATGAGAATTCTCCGTCTATCTTCGCCGTCACTTATCTTCTCCAACAATCGTTCACCTAGGAGGAGCTGGCAAGCTGAACAGCCTCTTATCTCCAACATTCATCACCTCTGACATCAATTCGTATCATCTCCAACAATCCTTCACCTCTGGCGATCTGAAGAGCCTCATATAGTCTCCAACAATCTCCACCTCCGATAGTTTTAACCACTTCGTATCTCCTCCAACAATCGTCATCTCCAACATTCTCCTACGTTTGGTATCGTCTCCAACAAACCCCTTCACCTCTGACAATCTCCTCATCTCCACTTGTCCCTCACTTCTCATTCCTGAGGTCATTCACCTCATCTTATCCACCTCATTATCTCTCACGGTCCCCTCACCTTTGACATTCCAGAGGGCCAATGCCCTTATCTACCCCGCCCACGTCCGCTGGTATATTCCAGCACTACAAATGTAGACTGACGGGAACAGTAATAAATTCATTATCTTTTTTTAAACGTCTTTTATCCTTCTGTTTGGCTGATCACAGTCATATACAAACAATGGGTCACACACACACACACACACACACACACACACAC
Organism: Panulirus ornatus; assembly: GCF_036320965.1. Classification (NCBI taxonomy): domain Eukaryota; kingdom Metazoa; phylum Arthropoda; class Malacostraca; order Decapoda; family Palinuridae; genus Panulirus; species Panulirus ornatus. The sequence goes on from NC_092227.1 coordinate 83,359,005, forward strand.
ACACACACACAATCTATTTTCATATTCTCGTTCTTAATCCCACTGTTCGTCTATGATACTAAACACCCGAGTATCTTTTATTTCCTGAGAATAGTTTCCAGTCGTTTTTGAATGCCATCAGAACACTGAAACCATTTTAAATTCGACCCTGATAGTCACAGAGTAACTTATCCCTCTACAGTACTCGAAGATGAATTTCTATTCGTTCTTAACATCGTCATCAGCAACTTACATTCGTCCAAACGTATAAATGTTATGATTCTCCATCATCTGTTCCCATCCTCCTACCATCACCTGTTTCTGGCCATACTACCAGATTCCAGGGGAGAATATCCGAGCCTTTGGTATAACAGGTTCGAATCATCCTCTGGTCAATGCTGTAAGCTTTCCTCAATAGGGTCATCCAAAAAGAAAAAAAGAAATGAAAATCTATTTACATGAGTTTAGAATCTATAGTTAAACACCCGGAAGAATCTATAGTTAAACACCCGGAAGTGATAAGATAAGACATCTCTGAATATTTTTGATCTTTATCACAGGAAATTGAGTGACCGGTGTGTGGTAGCGATGCTCAGATATGCCAACTGTTTGCATCATTCGAGGAAGCGACCACTGGCATAATCGCCTTTCGTGATATCGAATTCGCTTAATCCCAGGAACAGACTTCTTCGCTGTACGTGAGGTCAAACGACAGAAGCAAATAATGCAAACCACTTCATAAATATAAGATGATTAGAGGGATAAAAGAGCTATAAAGTAGGCAAAGATCATCAAGTATGATAGAGATAATCCTTAAATGACTTCTTTTTCATAAAGTAAATTGGTTTGATAATGAAAGGACGCTGTGGTAGTTTGCATTCCAGCTGTCTGGTCATTAGTATCATGACCATCGTAGCCATTAAGTTGCTAACCATCGTAAACCCTCCCTAGAAACGACCATTTACTAAGCCCAGTAGAATATTACGTGCACCGAGGATACTCTTCACATAGACCTTTTATTTCCTTAAAGAGGAATCCGCGACCTCTCTAATCGTCTCTCTCTTGTTTCCACCTAAGACATTAAAGGATTGGGTCTCAAGCTCCACTGTAGTTTTAACTGGTGGTTTATAAGTCGGCCGTCAGTGATGTGAAGGATGTTGGACGACTGTGTCTGTCTGTCTGTCTGTCTTTTCCAGTACTTTCCCCAGGGGCCACGACAGACCAACAAACGCGATTTTACTTCTGTCTCTGAGACAGAGCCTCAGGAGAGAATGCATTTCCCAATAATAGCCTCTATCTCCTCTTGCATAATAGTCCTTTTCTCTCTCGTAATGAAGGAAATGATAGAGTTCGAGTCCATTTGCATGGCATAAGCCCTCGTTCAGGGCGCGGGGGAGGGATTACGGGTAGAATCAACATCGTATTCCCAAGTGGCATATGACGACGGATCGACACGCCAGCGACGCTGGGTGAAGGTAACCTGAAGGTGTGGAACTTCGTAAATCATGGATCTTACGTACGTCTACGGTGTCGTGGTAGATCTGGCTCCAAAGTTTCAATTTATATCTCACTTGCCGTTGATTTTGAGCGTAAAACTATACAACAAAACACATAATGACCAGGTGAATGGAGCCTACAAGAATGAGCGAGTTGCAGGTGCAGCTTCAATGAATTGTGCTGAAACAACGATACAAACTGGAAGGATAAGGACACTTTAAGACGACTCGACCCTAAGCAAATTAATGACAAGTCGAGTTATTCCGGAGCTCAAGGCCTTAAGATCCGGTGATGTGTTGTCACGCACTGTCGCTAGCAATTACTTAAAGTGAAATGGAAATGAGGTGGTCGAGTATGTGCAGAGCAGCAAAGAGAACAGAAGAATCTCCTGCGCCATTGGTTTAGTATACCTGTTTTCCTCACTAGGACAGCAGTAGCTCAGGTTATCAGGAGTAAGATAATGTAACGCAAGGGTGTAGTGGGGTCGTCAAAAGGTGAGGCAAGTGCGCGGGGTCGTCAGGAGCATGACAAAAGGCGAGGCAAGTGCGTACTGAGGTCACCAGAAGCTACGCACGGAGAAGACGCAGGAGGGAAGTGGTGTCATGAGGATAGAGTCAAATCGAGACAAGGGCATACTAGGAGGAGATCGTGACGACCAACACAGGGCGAGGTAGGAAAAAAAAAAAAGAGGGGGAGCGTGTGGCTCATGAACAAAGAGTGAGGTGAAGGGTTAGGCGAGGTCGTCAGGACCAAGACAAGTGTGAGGCAGATGTGTATTTGGGGTCGTCATGAGCAAGGTAGCGAGTGAGGCAGTAGTAGTAAATGGAGTAGTCAGGAGCGAGGAAGAGTAGGGTACTGGACTTACTTCAGCTCTCCAAAATCAAAGATTAAGACGACGAAATGTCCAAGTCATCAATTTCAACGTGTGATAGATAAAAGATAATACTGTAGTTATGAGGAACAAAATGATATAGAATTTACCAAGATGGTGTATAGGATGAGGCCCAAGACCTGCAGGAACCATCAATAGCCAAAAGAAAACGCCGAGAGTGAAAAAAAAAAAAACCAGGTGTCCCTGGGAGACTTGGAGAGTGAAGGGGGACTTGATAAGGTCGCCAGAGGAAGATGAGAACGCGAGCCAAAATCCTCACAATCTGGACGAAACGAATCAAATCATGTGCGTGTGGCTGACAGAAGATCCGGAGCGAGTGAGGCGAGAGTGACAGACTCATAAAAAGGCAAGAGGGAGAAGAATAAGGCAAGAAACGTGTGTGGTTGGTCTTGGCCAAAACCCGGTCTCTACAGCCTTCGTCCAGCACTCGTTATACGATTTTGTAATGCCAGCCACCACCACGACCCACACAAGACCTGTCATGGAGGTTTATAGTTCTCCAATGACGTAAATCATCCACATTACATCACACGTTATTACGAGAAGTCTGCTAGACCAAGGCCAGCTATCTAACAATATCTGACATTCACGAATTTAGTAAGTACAGTTCTCGATAGGTTTATTCGTAGATCTGCAGGAGTAATGTATCACAGTAAACAGGAATTGCGCATCTGAAGGACAGTGATCATAGGTATGCCAGTACGAGTAATAGCCAGTCTACCAATGAACGTATTATTCATAAGTCGTCTTTCTTTTTAAGACACTGTGTGACTATCGTCTCTCAAACACCTCTCAGAATACTGTCATAACCGTGGCTTTGCCCTACCAACACGTTGGGCATATATATATATATATATATATATATATATATATATATATATATATATATATATATATATATATATATATATAAATAAAGGCAGACAGTATGAATTATGTACATGTGTATATATGTGTGTATATATATGTGTACATTGAGATGTATGGGCATGTATATTTGCGTGTGTGGACGTGTATGTATATACATGTGTATGGGGGTGGGTTGGGCCATTTCTTTCGTCTGTTTCCTTGCGCTACCTCGTAAACGCGGGAGACAGAGACAAAGCAAAATAAATATATATATATATATATATATATATATATATATATATATATATATATATATTTATTGAGCGTTTGGCCCAAGGATAATAGGAAACAAAAGACCATAGACTACATGCACATAGCCATTCTGCATGACCTGGTGACGTACGTTTCCACTGGAAGACCTTACCTATTGTGGCGAATGATCAGGATTACTGAACCTTGGGGCAGAGCTGAAGGGCGAGGTAAAATGACCGACACGAAAGCTTTTACAGATATACGGAGAGCTCCTCTGTGTCATGCATATTAATCATTGATCGATTATGTATTGACCACAGAATCACAAGTCACAAATTTCTAAAAAACCGAAACTCAAAAGTAAACCATCATTACCTAAAACGTTAATTACGGTGCAAATGAAAATACTTATTATATAACGACTTAAACATAAGACACCCAGTACAATACATAAGAGAAACATAGTAGCTGGCATATTCTAACACAATTAGGCATAGAGGTTCAAAATTTCACCTAACCTAACGCGTCGTGGTCAAGTACTCGAGAGGTACTGAATGAGTCTGACTCATCTAAGAGTGAGTATTTGCTAAAGTATTTAGGAACATGTAGGAATATATATATACATCATACAAACCTCCAACAGCTAGGATCGAACCCTGGACCCCTGTGCAGCAGGTTCGATCCTGGTTGTTGGAGGTTTGTGTGTTCTATGAAGGTACGCGTTCATATGGACTTTGTTCGTATGTATGTATGTATATATATATATATATATATATATATATATATATATATATATATATATATATATATATATATATATGGAGCGGGGGGCTGGAAATCCTCCCCTCTCATTTTTTTTTTTTGATTTTCCAAAAGAAGGAACAGAGGAGAGGGCCAGGTGAGGATAGTCCCTCAAAGACCCAGTCCTCTGTTCTTAATGCTACCTCGCTATCGCGGGAAATAGCGAATAGTATGAAAAAAAAAAAAAAAATATATATATATACATATATATATATATATATACACACACACACGTAAACACATGCAAAGGTTCAACACAAATACACAAACAAACACACGCAAAGGATCAACATAACTACACACAAACAAAGACACGGACATGTGATCCATTCGACCCGAGATGCAATTAGATAACACTACCATTACATGATAATGATTACTTAACCGATTAAACTCGACCTGTAACTGAACAGCAGAAGGCGAGGGAGTTAAGCTAGCCATAACCTGGACTGTAGTTAATGTGGGAGGTGTAATCTGACAGTATGCTGTGCATGTAGATAGTATGGGGAAGGTAAGCTGGCTGGACTGTAGTTAGTGTAGCGGAGGTAATCTGGCGATTAGCTGGGCTATAGTCAGCATGGAGGAGGTAAACCCGCAGCACTGTAATCAGCTAGTGAGGGTTAAGTAGGGTGCACTGTAGTTAGCATTGGGGAGGGAGGAGGTAAGCTGGTCACAACCAGTAGCTCTAGACTACCTTGACTGCGTATTCCTGTGCCTCCCAGTCGTCTACAAGCACTCGCCTACAGTGCTCTCTACTGTGTGTACCAACACGCTCCGTCTACGAGGTATGCAGCGCTCGCATCTACGAAAGCTTCTCCTCAACTTCGACACACCTGCCTTCTACTTTCACGGCGCTTCGCTCCCTCTACCTACCTCCTTCATCTACCATGTGCGCAGTATTCACCTCTACAACCGTGTCTTTAGCTCACCAACGCTCACCTGTGCTCCTTCGGCTTCTACCAACCCGGCTACACCCGCCAGAAACAACTCCTCACAGCAGTAGACCACAGTGCCGACGCTCCATTCAGATCCAGAGGCAAAATCCTGCATCTCCCTAACCCTCAGTACTGGTGGTGCTCCAATGTCCACCGGGGTATCGTACCTCCGCTGCAACAAACCGAAAGCCCCACCAACGCCTTCACTACGAAGCCATCGTTCCTCACTGTCATCTTCCTCTCACTTTCTCACTCACTCCCTCACTCTTGCAGCGCCTGTGGCCCATCGTACGTAGCGGGTGTTGTGAGAGACTGCAGGTTTCGTAGGCCTGGGTCTTTCTCTTTTTTGTTTTTTCTTACGTTGGAGGCTCCAGTCACGAGGAAGAAAAAGGCACATCAAGACCGGGCCTTGATTGAAGGAGAGAGAGGATTATGAAAGGGAAAAAAAGATGCCTCACACCCTCACACACACACACACACACACACATGAACTTTCTTAATATCCGTTGGGATTAAGATTAACTCTTACATCAAACTTTCAATCACTCATTATATCAAAGTGTACATCTGCTAAGTTAAGTACCTATTTCAACATGTGAATGAGTGTTCTGTCTAACACAGAAAATAAGAATTCTTTTACTCTATAACACATTTCGGGCACAACTCTATCGACACAATGGTCGACACTGTCTCGAATTACTTCAGCTACAACTTTGATGTTTACGTTTCAACACCATCTGAAGCCATTATCAGCTGTAGCTTCACATTTCGATTCCATCTCGAATCACACCTGTTAAAGCTTCACTGTGTGCCCTGTTCGACAATCTCCGATTACGTCTGTTAAGAGTTAATTTGTTTACACATTACCTCACCATCTCTAGTACCACGCTAATTAGAACTTCCTTACACTGTTCAACAACATATAGAACCACATCATCAAGTCTTGTCGTACCCCTTCGGTACAGACCAGCTACATTTTCTTGCTTGTGCTGTTTGACAAACATCTTCGAATACGTCAAATAGAAACCTCCCTTGTTTACCCTATTTCCTAGACTCCCTCACGCAACACGTCAGTTGAAACTTTCATACTTGGCCCAACTTCCCCTCGAACTTGGGTAGGTACGAATGTCACCTCAGCAGAGTGTGAGGCGAGGGAGGAACCTGCAGCCAGAGCAACACTGGGGTAGATTTGTGTCGCGTGTGTCGCGCTAATGTCACTAGACGACCTTGTTATCGTGGGCTGAATAGCCTCAGTTAGAATGCTGGTACAGCTCAGCTGCCTGTAAACTCATGCTTGCCTCGACGGTAACTCGCCGCGCGACAAGCGGCATTGTGAAGGAACTGATACCTGTGTTAAGTGGCACTTCACAGTGAACCAACCCAGGTAATGTTCCACGACGTAGAAACAACGAAGGGTCTTCGACGCATCAATTCTGCAACACATACTTGCTACAATCATCCTGTGAAATGCACTTGATACGCGTCTTCTGTATCATACACCTGGGTCTCTTTGTATACCCTGTTGCCCTTCCTGGCTTAAACGAGAAAGAGTAGCGTCAAGAACCATGGAATAATGGCTTCACTCGCACATACCCATTTCGAGCTTTTATGCCAAAATAAATAATCCACGTTGGTACCTTCACGACCCTGTTTCCATCCGCTGACAGCACTTTGTCCACATAAACTACATAGTCCCACTTTAACTCGCCCGTCGCTCTCTTGAACGTTCAAGCCTAATTATGCCAAAGCCTCCTTCACTCCATCCTTGCATCTCCTTCTCGGGCTCCTCCACCCTTGTGGTCACAAAGATTCCCTTAGTCTTTCGTCCCGACTATATGTCTAAACATTTTCAACGTATTCTACTCCGCTCTCTGAAGTACAGACTTCACTTGTTTCCATATTGTTTGTAAGATTGTTATTCCTTACATAATGAATATGGTTCACGCCTCATGTGGTCCTCAGGCACCTACTTCCTTTCACTGCCCCTCCTTTACGTTCACGACTTAAGACCCACATATGATAATCACTATTAGGACTATTATACCTTCAAACATACCCCCATCTTTGCCCTCACAGACACTGATCTTCCATTCTACACGTTGTTTAATGCGACCAGCACCTCAGCTTCCTCTTTGATCCTGTGTCACACATGAGACGCTAAGGTTCCATCTTAAGTCACGTCCACTCCCAAGTTTCTTAAGCACTCCACTTCCTTCAGGTCACCAAAATATACTTTCCTTCACACTTTCTCTCAGATTCCCCCTCTTGTGCGCAGACTCTAGAAAAAACTTCTCTCCAGCTTCAACACGCTCTCTCTCTCTCTTTTACAATCTTCCCTCAGAGCCGAACTATACGTAAATTCAGCTGTCATGCCCAACCTTATTTCCTAGCATACTGTAAACCTGTCCTTTGCTCCAAGGCTCAGGCGTTTACTCTCTTCACCACACTCTCCATGAAGAGATCAAACAGCCATGACCACATCCCAAATCCTCAACATACGCCTATCTTCGCCGGAAACCTCTCGATCTCCTCCCATCCTTCTCGCACACGTCTTATTCCTCCAGAGAAAACTACTCACTAAGCTCAGCAACTTCAAAAAGCTGTCTTCCAAGAGATATCTCTATCAACTCTTATCGCAGGCTTTCTTTAGGTCCATAAATACCACGTGCAAATCGCTCCCATTCTCTAAGTATTTTTCATGCACGTCCCTCTAAGCAAACGTCTGGTCCACACACCCTCTATCTTACCTGAAGCCACATTGTTTCTATACAGTCGACTACTCCCTTACACGCCACTATCCTCTCAATCACCACTCTACTATACAATTTCACGGGACCCCCTTTACTTTTACACAATTGCACACATATGCAATTTGTATTTGTATTCAAATACTGTATGGCTGTATTACTGCCAATACTTCAGTGTAATTTCTACAAATGTGACTGTTCTTTGAGTATAGTTCCTTCTCTAAACATTTTATTCCCTATTACATAAACTCAAGCACGACATAATCACTTTTACTAACAGGTGTATCGTATATGATTTTCGCAAATTTGCACGCTATTATGTAGAAAATTAAGATGTAACATAATAGACAAAGCCCTCTGATTCGCGTGTGATCAGTAACATGTAGGGAAAGGAAATTATCCTGTAGACAATGATTACTTTGTATGCGTCTATATATATATATATATATATATATATATATATATATATATATATATATATATATATATAATGTGTGTGTGTGTGTGTAATTACTTCATAATAAGTACCTATTTGAACTGTACGGGGAGGGAAGTCATCACTCGTGTGTTTGTGTATGTGTGGGTGTTCGTATACACGACTGAGTAACATCTCTATACTGTCAAGGGGACGAGAGAAGGTATGGCACAAGTTGTTTCATGTTTAACGTATTGTCAAGTGTATTCACTGATGCTACAGTGATGGGTCGTCACCTGAAACTCTTGAGGGGGAGGAAGTGATTGAATTCCTAAGGGTGCGGTGAGGTAGTGGCTTGATGTGGATTACATACGTCAGTGGGTGAGGGGGAGGAGGTGCTGTGGACGATTCCACATATGTAAATGAGGGTGAAAACCGTACAGATGACATGTCTGTGTTTGGAAGGAGCAGCTCAGATCTTCGTTTTGACAGACCACCACAATAGGTTAGAAATGCTGGCTGTTCAATATTTAGGTAGCCATTTCTGTTTAAGGATCGTGGAAATAACGCTCAAGGAAATAACGCATTAGATTTAGATGTATATTGACAGGGAAAAACAATTTCGAGCAGCAACATTCGAGACACGAACGATAAAACACGAAAAAAACAGGTATTTACGTTGAAAAGAATAAAAGATAGTGTTGCTTATCCTTTATCAACACAAGTTAACATGGAGTTGACGTTTCAAAAATTTACTTTGTGTTATTAAAGCACACGATTCACAGAGAAACAATAAAAAATAGAAATAAAAAGAAAGAAAAATGGTCCGAACTGATTTCTGCTGGAGTGGAGGTATTCAAACCAATGAGAATATTCTTTCTCGTTCTCATTCGAATCTCAGAGGTAAAGGTCATAGTACGGGTGTGTTTGCCTATCCAGCCGTATTTTGAGCTTAGGGTTAATTATGATTTGAAATCATCTGTAGCGTCAACAACCAAGTCCATTTGTGGTCCACGTCCATTAGAGAAAGATCAAAAATAAACCTAACCAACCTGATCAAACATAATAAACGTAACCTAATCTGGCCAGGACCTAAAGTAACGTAGCGTAAACTATGCACAGATGTGTTTACCTCTGTCAAACTGAACAAGACTCATAGTTTGGGGTCGTCGTAATGCAGGATCTTTGAATTACCTAAACTACCGATTCCAAGACTTTAAGATCCCAAAACATCGCTGGTTGTCCTAAATGTCAAATAACAACCCTTAGAATATCACAACACATCATCGTGTCCTTGGCAGGCGCCAGCTGGTTATATAACGTCTTACCCAAGCAATTAACACTGTCTCAGGTCCTGTGGCCGCTACACAAGTTCAGTTTTTCACTCTGTTTTAACTCTGCAAGCCAGAACTGCACCATTAAATCTGAACATGTGAGGATGGAAAATGAACAAGCCAACCTTTTCTTTTTTTTTTTTAAGTTCCGTACTGTTAAAACAGCGTGTGTGGCGTACCCAAGGCTGAGTGACTCCGCCAGCTCAAAAGTTTCGAAGTCCCATTACGTTTCATGACAACGCCCGAACATGTTTTACATATCTTTTTTTCATAGAATACGCTCGGATAGCAATACCGAAATATTAATACATATTTTTCCACCAAAATGATCCTGAAAGAAAAAATTACCTAGGGTTTTCATTTAGATGAATATTTACGAAAGAATGAATATTCCTACATAGAATCACAAATATATTTTAAACATTCACTGATTTATAGCCCCTAAATAATCCACAGAAAACTTTACAGCTATAATTCATATGTTATAATCAAAATCAAACCCCAAGTAATAACACAGTAATTAATGCGGAAACCACAATACCCACTTGCGTCGTTCTTAGGTCACGGGGCCTCGTTCAACGATTCGTTATTGGCGTCAAACATATACATACATAATTCAAACAGGGAAATCACCTACCTTGTCCAGGTCATCGAAGATCCTCAGTATAACTTCTTTATCCAAATAGATGGCAGTAATAACCCCTTCGACGTCCTCCATTTCTTATCTCTTTCTCGTGAAGAACGGTTATGATCACAACAACAAATGAATTATCACACTTTTTGAATGTCTGTAGTACACTCGCTGGAAATGATTTACGATCAATTGTCATTGTTCTTCTATTCACTGGTATGTAAACAAGTTTCCACAACGTAAGGCTGACGGTAAAACAGCGCATAAACCGGATTAAAACTATGGTACGAATGCAGACACACTGGGTATGTCTACCTCATCGCAGTGTTCCCAGGGTTCTGGTGTAAAGTTCTAAAACTGGATCGAGGTGAGGAGAATGTATGTAAGAAGTCTCCCAGATTAACGGTATGTCTCAAGAGTTGTCGTATGTAGCCCATCAGCGCCATCTGATAGGTAAACTTAGAACTTATAAACGAAAACGTATAGAGAACGGATAGGATAAACTTATGAGTGACACATTACAGAAAATTTGTTTGATGAATAACTTTCTTATGCTTGTATATAGAGTCAAAAAAAATGTATAATTTCGATCACCGTTCGTAGAAAATAGGTATAAGATTACTTATAGCAACTGTAACTATTAATGTTTTATCTTTTACTTAAGCAAGCAACAGCCTATTGTAGTGGCGCTATCTAAGCATAGATGTAGCAAATGAAATAGATTTTTTCATCTATTTTTATTTCTAATGAGGAGAGTAATTTTGATTATACGTGTGTAAACATCAATATATGGATATTGACTAGTAGCTGATATCAGAGCAGATGGCAAAAGATATAACATTACAATAAACGAAGTGTCACCACACGAAACTCGTTGCTTCATACGGTTTACCGACGTGTGGATCGAAAAGGTGTTGGTTGAAAAGGAATAATAACTTTTCCTCGTGTATGATTACAACGAAATCATGAATTCGTTTTTCGTCATGAATTTCGTCTCTGTTTTCGGATCTACCTACCCTCACGTAATTACATATGCACTCAGGCCTGACCCAGAGAGCTGTAAGCGTCAGCAGAAGTTCGTAGCGTAGATAAATTGCACAGTAAATTCAGAACTGGCATCACACACAATTCCACTGTTATAATTGCTAAGGTGATCATCTGTACGAAAGTGATCGTCAAACTGGCGGACTTTACGAAAATGATCATTCAATCGGTGAACTGAATTTATCGTTTCAGAAGTTAGAGGCTTCGAATCCACCCACATTCAGACAAATTGTTGTTTACAAAAAAAGATAAAATAGCTCTGGTACTTATGCTTTGATTTACAGATCTATTGAGTCAAACGAGAACTTTGTAGATTCTACCAATAAAGAGATTAAGTCTTCAGCAGAGCTACGATATGATGTAGCACAATACGCCATCTGTCTCTGTTCTAACTAACAGCAGAACTGCTTCATGAATCATAGGGTTCGTGTTCAGAGAAGAGTTCCGTCGACCGTTACGCCCCGGTTTTCGCTCAGAAGACATCTGTCATTGTTTCTTTGACTGATCTCCTTTACGTTGTCATGTAGGGCGTAATACGTCACATCCCCTAGACACATACCAGGCGTAGATGATGATAGCAAGGACTGAATGGTATCATTCAGTAAGTTAATGTAGATCTATTCATGATATCACGAAGTCTGCTTTCTACTGATCACATCAGAATGAACGAACCAGACATTTGGGGTTGTATGTGGTCGTTAGGCTCATTTCACATCTGAAGAGCATATATACCTCATGAATTAAGCTAGATTCACTTTAAGTTCACTAATGTAGTGTGTTTAAAATCTCTTTCTCTCAGCTAATTCAGTGAACTAGATCTAAAAATCTTAGATATACTTTTGGTATACTTTCATTGAAAACTAATTTCGATATATGTGCTCAGCTAAACTCGTAAGTGATTTTAAAAGTTATGAACATCTGATATACCAAAGAATCATTTCATTTCTTTCGAATAAACATTCTGTAACAGTGGTGACATAGGGGGTGGAATTTGAGAGAAGCGAAGTGCTACAGGTTAATTTTAGTGCACTGACGTAATTGCAAACAGTCGTCCAAAGTATTTTGAAATGATTTACTTCAAGTAAGGCGAATCTTAAAAGTACCGTACGTATGTATACTACCATCCGTAAAATAGCGTGATAAACTTTTAATTCAGAGAAAATATAAATCTTTGTGAATCTTATTTGGTTCGTTACCTGAGGTTTAGGTAAGGGTCATTATGGCCATCGAAATCAGTTTATGACCACCAGTCTAGATATCTTGCGCACGTTCTTCACGTGTGTAAGATAAATCCCAGACCATACACATTTTCATATATATATATATATATATATATATATATATATATATATATATATATATATATATGTGTGTGTGTGTGTGTGTGTGTGTGTGTGTGACCCTTGTCTGAGGAGCGATGAGATTCGTTTATAGCGTCCTGAAACAGTGTCACGATTCTGTTCGAAACTTCGCAACGTGCATCTCGGAAGTTCTTATGTTTTGTCGGGGGGAAACAAATATTAGTTACCTTCTCATTATGAAATTATCATTAATGGGACAACTTACCCTGCGCCTCTTGTCCTAAAATGCAAAACTGCCACTGAATAGACTAAAGGAAGGCTTCAATGTCCCCCTTTTTCCTTAATTTTCTTTAATATTCGTTATCATTTATTGGTTGGTTATCTGGTTAATTGTGATTTAGGCCTATTGCCTATCTGGTTCATCAAGACCAACAATGCCAAGCTATAATAACCAATCGAAAAGAAAAAAGAATAACTTCAACATGTGTTCGAGTTAAACTGAAGACATTAAACACACTCACTGCCCATATGGCCAATCATCATTGATGGATATGGTCCAGCGAGGTATGATGGGTGCGTCTACATGAAATGTTTTTACAGAAGATGCTCCTTCCTTGGAAGTTAGTGTGTGGTAATGTTCGGAACGTTGTCTCGAACTAGCTTGCTTACAGTATTGAAGCGTTCGAAGCTTTAAAATGATTCACCACATTAACTTAGGCACATCGTTTTATAGATATGAAAGCAAGAAATGCCATTATACGTAGAGAAACCTTAGATTCAGAGAGTCTTTTTCAAAAAAGAATATATATATATATATATATATATATATATATATATATATATATATATATATATATATATATATATATGGGAACTTCAGTGAAGGGCGTAAATGGGGAGGTGATAACAAGTAGTGGTGATGTGAGAAGGAGATGGAATGAGTATTTTGAAGGTTTGTTGAATGTGTCTGATGACAGAGTGGCAGATATAGGGTGTTTGGGTCGAGATGGTGTGCAAAGTGAGAGGGTTAGGGAAAATGATTTGGTAAACAGAGAAGAGGTAGTAAAAGCTTTGCGGAAGATGAAAGCCGGCAAGGCAGCAGGTTTGGATGGTATTGCAGTGGAATTTATTAAAAAAGGGGGTGACTGTATTGTTGACTGGTTGGTAAGGTTATTTAATGTATGTATGACTCATGGTGAGGTGCCTGAGGATTGGCGGAATGCTTGCATAGTGCCATTGTACAAAGGCAAAGGGGATAAGAGTGAGTGCTCAAATTACAGAGGTATAAGTTTGTTGAGTATTCCTGGTAAATTATATGGGAGGGTATTGATTGAGAGGGTGAAGGCATGTACAGAGCATCAGATTGGGGAAGAGCAGTGTGGTTTCAGAAGTGGTAGAGGATGTGTGGATCAGGTGTTTGCTTTGAAGAATGTATGTGAGAAATACTTAGAAAAGCAAATGGATTTGTATGTAGCATTTATGGATCTGGAGAAGGCATATGATAGAGTTGATAGAGATGCTCTGTGGAAGGTATTAAGAATATATGGTGTGGGAGGCAAGTTGTTAGAAGCAGTGAAAAGTTTTTATCGAGGATGTAAGGCATGTGTACGTGTAGGAAGAGAGGAAAGTGATTGGTTCTCAGTGAATGTAGGTTTGCGGCAGGGGTGTGTGATGTCTCCATGGTTGTTTAATTTGTTTATGGATGGGGTTGTTAGGGAGGTAAATGCAAGAGTTTTGGAAAGAGGGGCAAGTATGAAGTCTGTTGGGGATGAGAGAGCTTGGGAAGTGAGTCAGTTGTTGTTCGCTGATGATACAGCGCTGGTGGCGGATTCATGTGAGAAACTGCAGAAGCTGGTGACGGAGTTTGGTAAAGTGTGTGGAAGAAGAAAGTTAAGAGTAAATGTCAATAAGAGCAAGGTTATTAGGTACAGTAGGGTTGAGGGTCAAGTCAATTGGGAGGTGAGTTTGAATGGTGAGAGGCTGGAGGAAGTGAAGTGTTTTAGATATCTGGGAGTGGATCTGTCAGCGGATGGAACCATGGAAGCGGAAGTGGATCATAGGGTGGGGGAGGGGGCGAAAATTTTGGGAGCCTTGAAAAATGTGTGGAAGCCGAGAACATTATCCCGGAAAGCAAAAATGGGTATGTTTGAAGGAATAGTAGTTCCAACAATGTTGTATGGTTGCGAGGCGTGGGCTATGGATAGAGTTGTGCGTAGGAGGATGGATGTGCTGGAAATGAGATGTTTGAGGACAATGTGTGGTGTGAGGTGGTTTGATCGAGTAAGTAACGTAAGGGTAAGAGAGATGTGTGGAAATAAAAAAGAGCGTAGTTGAGAGAGCAGAAGAGGGTGTTTTGAAATGGTTTGGGCACATGGAGAGAATGAGTGAGGAAAGATTGACCAAGAGGATATATGTGTCGGAGGTGGAGGGAACGAGGAGAAGAGGGAGACCAAATTGGAGGTGGAAAGATGGAGTGAAAAAGATTTTGTGTGATCGGGGCCTGAACATGCAGGAGGGTGAAAGGAGGGCAAGGAATAGAGTGAATTGGAGCGATGTGGTATACAGGGGTTGACGTGCTGTCAGTGGATTGAATCAAGGCATGTGAAGCGTCTGGGGTAAACCATGGAAAGCTGTGTAGGTATGTATATTTGCGTGTGTGGACGTGTGTATGTACATGTGTATGGGGGGGGGTGGGTCATTTCTTTCGTCTGTTTCCTTGCGCTACCTCGCAAACGCGGGAGACAGCGACAAAGTATAAAAAAAAAAAAAAAAAAAAAATATATATATATATATATATATATATATATATATATATATATATATATATATATATATATATATATATATATATATATATATATATGCAATCATAATAGATAAAGTGCGTATAGTAAGACAAAATAGAATTCATGCCCTATATACCTTTATGTATTTAAGCAAGAAACATGGCTATCTGTTACGAGCTCCGTCCATTATGATGATATAATGTGGGTAAGAATCCAGTTTAGCTCCGCATCATTATTCCCTTTGGATACTGAGTAATTTCATTTTGCAGTGGTGGTACACTATATATAGATACAGAATAACGAAGTATTGTCTGCAGCATTATATTATTTTATTCTACATTATTAATCTAAACTAAATGATAGTGGTGAGGGGTATGAAGATTTGGGAAAATTAAGATTAGACAACGTAAAAAACTAAATGAAACACCTGTAAAACATCAACAGAATTTATGACAAATTCACATAGCCTTCTCTAGCAACTGAGAAATACCTGAATCCTCGAAAAGTCTCATGGAAATATACCAGACGCTCCTCTAACTGAATATTCCAACCAAATAGGCGACAGACCAAGTGGCTGGCTGTTCTCGCCACCGCCAGACCTCCCCATAAGCAGCCATTCCATGCGGCAGACCACATTAATATTGGTATAATTTTTCTAAACAATCTACGATGTTGGGGTAAGGTAGATGGTCGGAGTAAAGTAGATGAAATTCTCATAGGCTGATTGTTCTTTCTATACATGTTTCACCGACAATCATGTTAGTTAGCTTTATAGATTTTTTCCTTGATAACCATACCCTAATATTGCCTTATTTGATATTGTAGAATATAATATAATATAATATAATATAATATAATATAATATAAGAATATAAGAATATATCCCTGGGGATAGGGGTGAAAGAATACTTCCCACGTATTCCTCGCGTGTCGTAGAAAGCGACTAGAGGGGACGGGAGCGGGGGGTCGGAAATCCTTCCCTCCTTGTATTAACTTTCTAAAATGGGAAACAGAAGAAGGAGTCACGCGGGGAGTGCTCATCCTCCTCGAAGGCTCAGAGTGGGGTGCCTAAATGTGTGTGGATGTAACCAAGATGTGAAAAAAGGAGAGATAGGTAGTATGTTTGAGGAAAGGAACCTGGATGTTTTGGCTCTGAGTGAAACGAAGCTCAAGGGTAAAGGGGAAGAGTGGTTTGGAAATGTCTGGGGAGTGAAGTCAGGGGTTAGTGAGAGGACAAGAGCAAGGGAAGGAGTAGCAATACTCCTGAAACAGGAGTTGTGGGAGTATGTCATAGAATGTAAGAAAGTAAATTCTCGATTAATATGGGTAAAATTGAAAGTTGATGGAGAGAGGTGGGTGATTATTGGTGCATATGCACCTGGGCATGAGAAGAAAGATCATGAGAGGCAAGTGTTTTGGGAGCAGCTAAATGAGTGTGTTAGCGGTTTTGATGCACGAGACCGGGTTATAGTGATGGGTGATTTGAATGCAAAGGTGAGTAATGTGGCAGTTGAGGGAATAATTGGTATGCATGGGGTGTTCAGTGTTGTAAATGGAAATGGTGAAGAGCTTGTAGATTTATGTGCTGATAAAGGACTGATGATTGGGAATACCTGGTTTAAAAAGCGAGATATACATAAGTATACTTATGTAAGTAGGAGAGATGGCCAGAGAGCGTTATTGGATTACGTGTTAATGGACAGGCGTGCGAAAGAGAGACTTTTGGATGTCAATGTGCTGAGAGGTGCAACTGGAGGGATGTCTGATCATTATCTTGTGGAGGCTAAGGTGAAGATTAGTATGGGTTTTCAGAAAAGAAGAGTGAATGTTGGGGTGAAGAAGGTGGTGAGAGTAAGTGAGCTTGGGAAGGAGACCTGTGTGAAGAAGTATCAGGAGAGACTGTGTACAGAATGGAAAAAGGTGAGAACAATGGAAGTAAGGGGAGTGGGGGAGGAATGGGATGTATTTAGGGAATCAGTGATGGCTTGCGCAAAAGATGCTTGTGGCATGAGAAGAGTGGGAGGTGGGCTGTTTAGAAAGGGTAGTGAGTGGTGGGATGAAGAAGTAAGAGTATTAGTGAAAGAGAAGAGAGAGGCATTTGGACGATTTTTGCAGGGAAAAAATGCAATTGAGTGGGAGAAGTATAAAAGAAAGAGACAGGAGGTCAAGAGAAAGGTGCAAGAGGTGAAAAAAAGGGCAAATGAGAGTTGGGGTGAGAGACCATCAGTAAATTTTAGGGAGAATAAAAAGATGTTCTGGAAGGAGGTAAATAGGGTGCGTAAGACAAGGGAGCAAATGGGAACTTCAGTAAAGGGCGTAAATGGGGAGGTGATAACAAGTAGTGGTGATGTGAGAAGGAGATGGAATGAGTATTTTGAAGGTTTGTTGAATGTGTCTGATGACAGAGTGGCAGATATAGGGTGTTTGGGTCGAGGTGGTGTGCAAAGTGAGAGGGTTAGGGAAAATGATTTGGTAAACAGAGAAGAGGTAGTAAAAGCTTTGCGGAAGATGAAAGCCGGCAAGGCAGCAGGTTTGGATGGTATTGCAGTGGAATTTATTAAAAAAGGGGGTGACTGTATTGTTGACTGGTTGGTAAGGTTATTTAATGTATGTATGACTCATGGTGAGGTGCCTGAGGATTGGCGGAATGCTTGCATAGTGCCATTGTACAAAGGCAAAGGGGATAAGAGTGAGTGCTCAAATTACAGAGGTATAAGTTTGTTGAGTATTCCTGGTAAATTATATGGGAGGGTATTGATTGAGAGGGTGAAGGCATGTACAGAGCATCAGATTGGGGAAGAGCAGTGTGGTTTCAGAAGTGGTAGAGGATGTGTGGATCAGGTGTTTGCTTTGAAGAATGTATGTGAGAAATACTTAGAAAAGCAAATGGATTTGTATGTAGCATTTATGGATCTGGAGAAGGCATATGATAGAGTTGATAGAGATGCTCTGTGGAAGGTATTAAGAATATATGGTGTGGGAAGCAAGTTGTTAGAAGCAGTGAAAAGTTTTTATCGAGGATGTAAGGCATGTGTACGTGTAGGAAGAGAGGAAAGTGATTGGTTCTCAGTGAATGTAGGTTTGCGGCAGGGGTGTGTGATGTCTCCATGGTTGTTTAATTTGTTTATGGATGGGGTTGTTAGGGAGGTAAATGCAAGAGTTTTGGAAAGAGGGGCAAGTATGAAGTCTGTTGGGGATGAGAGAGCTTGGGAAGTGAGTCAGTTGTTGTTCGCTGATGATACAGCGCTGGTGGCGGATTCATGTGAGAAACTGCAGAAGCTGGTGACGGAGTTTGGTAAAGTGTGTGGAAGAAGAAAGTTAAGAGTAAATGTCAATAAGAGCAAGGTTATTAGGTACAGTAGGGTTGAGGGTCAAGTCAATTGGGAGGTGAGTTTGAATGGTGAGAGGCTGGAGGAAGTGAAGTGTTTTAGATATCTGGGAGTGGATCTGTCAGCGGATGGAACCATGGAAGCGGAAGTGGATCATAGGGTGGGGGAGGGGGCGAAAATTTTGGGAGCCTTGAAAAATGTGTGGAAGTCGAGAACATTATCCCGGAAAGCAAAAATGGGTATGTTTGAAGGAATAGTAGTTCCAACAATGTTGTATGGTTGCGAGGCGTGGGCTATGGATAGAGTTGTGCGTAGGAGGATGGATGTGCTGGAAATGAGATGTTTGAGGACAATGTGTGGTGTGAGGTGGTTTGATCGAGTAAGTAACGTAAGGGTAAGAGAGATGTGTGGAAATAAAAAGAGCGTGGTTGAGAGAGCAGAAGAGGGTGTTTTGAAATGGTTTGGGCACATGGAGAGAATGAGTGAGGAAAGATTGACCAAGAGGATATATGTGTCGGAGGTGGAGGGAACGAGGAGAAGAGGGAGACCAAATTGGAGGTGGAAAGATGGAGTGAAAAGGATTTTGTGTGACCGGGGCCTGAACATGCAGGAGGGTGAAAGGAGGGCAAGGAATAGAGTGAATTGGAGCGATGTGGTATACAGGGGTTGACGTGCTGTCAGTGGATTGAATCAAGGCATGTGAAGCGTCTGGGGTAAACCATGGAAAGCTGTGTAGGTATGTATATTTGCGTGTGTGGACGTGTGTATGTACATGTGTATGGGGGGGGTTGGGCCATTTCTTTCGTCTGTTTCCTTGCGCTACCTCGCAAACGCGGGAGACAGCGACAAAGTATTAAAAAAAAAAAAAAGAAAAAAAAAAAAAAGAAAATAATAGAATGTTCTATATCACGGTCCATCACTCTTAATCTCATTTGTAAACATTGCAAAACAGAATTCTTTCACTGTCCAATGGAAAGAGCGATGCGGAGCTAAACTGGATTTCACCAAAATTTGCTCACAGAAAAACAGATAAAAATCCTGCCTTCCCAGCGAAGCCTATCTCATTCACGGCACGGACACACGGCAGCAAGATTACCGAGTGGAATTGCTTTACCCATGAAAGACGAGTTGCTGGTAATAGTATCGCGGACCATAAAAACCCTCATTATGATTTAGAATTGGTCATAAACACTAATTATTGCCAGCCGGTCGAAAATCAAGAAAAGAATAAGGGTGATGAAATCCTAAATGGAACTAGCCAATCAACGGGTGCTTGATCCGTACAGTATCTAGCGGTAGCAGAAATTGGTATGCCTTAATAATGGGATATTTCTTCTTTTTTTTTTCGTTCAAAACTTCAATAAACAACTTGATACTACCCCATGAATTAAATGGATTCGGGGAAAATTGTTCGCTTAATCAAACACGTGAACACGCTATGTATAGTAACGAGAAAGTATTTTAATTTATCTATTTCGTTTATAACGGGTTTAGATCGGAGGCTCTCGATACAATCAGAGTTAAACGGCTGTCACATAATCACACAGGAAAATAAAATGTGGCAGATGAAATTAATCGGCAATTATCTAGAATAGCTCCGCATCGCTATTAGCCTTTGACTGTTGACTGATTGAAGTGCTTAGAGAATACAATAGTGTTACAGAGTATAATTTGGAGCATTATATTAAACTATTGTGACTAAGGCGAATATATATATATATATATATATATATATATATATAAAGGAGGTTAATGTGGGGTTGTTGGCCTGGGTAGCGAGATGTGTGTTCAGCTGCTCTCCTTACACTGTCTTCATTCATTCACAAGAATTTAATTGGTAACAGGATGTGCTTTAAAGTTACCTTGGGGTAGGTTAGAGTTATTAGCACTTGCAATTAAGATGGATTCAGTGCCATTACGAGTAGCATATTCGGATGAAGGGTACAAATGCGACTTGGGTTGTTAAGGTCTCCCGGGTATTCATTTTTCTATCAATGCTTAGTGATAGTATTATTGTGGTCACCTCTGCGTCTTGAATGACCATGCCAATAACATCTCTCGCTTTCTGTTTTACTTGTCTTGAGGAAATATACATCTACACGTGCCTTACAATTAGCGGCGTAGGCGCTCCCAGTTTTCTGATAATTATCTGGCCTACTTTTAGTTTAAGTCTTGTTGATAGTGCTGTTATGTTGGAAGGCAACATTAAAGGCACTGTTTTATATCAAATGACTAATATTGGCTAAGTTAGGAGAATAGGGCAAAACCAGACATTTAGATATATCATCCTCTTTCTCCACTGTTGTTACTAGATGTATGTCTTCCTGGCATTTCAATATGCCTTGTTCACAAACCACTTGGGGTAACATGAATACCTAACAATACAGTTGTTGTTCGCTGATGATACAGCGCTGGTGGCTGATTCATGTGAGAAACTGCAGAAGCTGGTGACTGAGTTTGGTAAAGTGTGTGGAAGAAGAAAGTTAAGAGTAAATGTGAATAAGAGCAAGGTTATTAGGTACAGTAGGGTTGAGGGTCAAGTCAATTGGGAGGTGAGTTTGAATGGAGAAAAACTGGAGGAAGTGAAGTGTTTTAGATATCTGGGAGTGGATCTGTCAGCGGATGGAACCATGGAAGCGGAAGTGGATCATAGGGTGGGGGAGGGGGCGAAAATTTTGGGAGCCTTGAAAAATGTGTGGAAGTCGAGAACATTATCTCGGAAAGCAAAAATGGGTATGTTTGAAGGAATAGTGGTTCCAACAATGTTGTATGGTTGCGAGGCGTGGGCTATGGATAGAGTTGTGCGCAGGAGGATGGATGTGCTGGAAATGAGATGTTTGAGGACAATGTGTGGTGTGAGGTGGTTTGATCGAGTAAGTAACGTAAGGGTAAGAGAGATGTGTGGAAATAAAAAGAGCGTGGTTGAGAGAGCAGAAGAGGGTGTTTTGAAATGGTTTGGGCACATGGAGAGAATGAGTGAGGAAAGATTGACCAAGAGGATATATGTGTCGGAGGTGGAGGGAACGAGGAGAAGAGGGAGACCAAATTGGAGGTGGAAAGATGGAGTGAAAAAGATTTTGTGTGATCGGGGCCTGAACATGCAGGAGGGTGAAAGGAGGGCAAGGAATAGAGTGAATTGGAGCGATGTGGTATACAGGGGTTGACGTGCTGTCAGTGGATTGAATCAAGGCATGTGAAGCGTCTGGGGTAAACCATGGAAAGCTGTGTAGGTATGTATATTTGCGTGTGTGGACGTGTGTATGTACGTGTGTATGGGGGTTGGGCCATTTCTTTCGTCTGTTTCCTCGCGCTACCTCGCAAACGCGGGAGACAGCGACAAAGTATAAAAAAAAAAAAAAAAAAAAAAAAAAAAAAAAAAAAAACATCTTATATAATTACATTCGTCGTTTAGACTAGGGAGAGCATATATATGCAATGCTCGCATAAACATGGGTATGACTACAGACATTTATACAGAATAATCATGTACTGAAAAAAAAAAATGAATATAGCTCTCAGCTTTGATAGGCTTCCTGAATGTAGATCTTGAAGTGTAAGTGATCTGTTTCCTTATTAATCGGCAAATTGTCTTCTTGTTCCCATACAATCTTAAACTTGATAATGACGTGATCCATATGTAACTCATTAAAGAAAACATCACAATCTTGAGAAGATAGCTATAATAACCACACATCATCAACGTATTTAAGCCACATTTTAAGATGGTTACTAACTGGAGTTAGGGTCTCAGACTCAGAGTATTCCATGAATAAGTTACTGAGAATAATAACTAAGGGTTTTTCCAAGGCTAGACCAAACTTCTGGCTATAGAAATATACCTTGGCTTCTTGGAAAAAAAAAAACAAATATTGGAAACACAAAGCTCTATTAAGTCTGTAAAAGTTTTAATGAGTAGGGGAAAGTTGAGACTAACATAGAGGAAATTTCTTCTTTAAATCAGTGATGGTTTCTTCAATGGGGACTTTGGTGAATTGGGAATCCACATCAAAACTGATGAGTTTATGTTCTGGCAAATTAAATTTCCTGGTCTTGTTTACAAAATGTAAGCTCTTTTGTAACATGCGATGGAGATATTTTTTTTTCCCTTGAACTTAGCTGAGATGTTTAGCTAACATTTGGATACATTATTACCAGAAGAATTAGCAGAGGAGGTGATTGGTCTAAGCCTCAAAAGGGACATCCATCTTTGTGAGCTTTTTGGAAGTGATATATAAATAAGAAAGAGAGGAATTAACCATCATTACGAACTTCAAAATGTTTTGGTGCATCTCTAACAATTGGTTGAGCCTAGAGTTGAAAGTCTTTACTTTACCAGTAAGGGGATTCAATGTTAATCTTTCATATGTTTCTCTATCATTCAAAAGACCCTGAAACACATATGGTCAAAGTGAAGTTTCATTGAACTAAGCCATGTGTGTGTGTGTGTGTGTGTGTGTGTGTGTGTGTGTGTGTGACAATGTTGTATCTTCTCACACCGCCAGACACCGCCACCCCCATCAACCAACCTTTACCAACTTCGTAACCTAATGACTGTACTGCACAATGGCCCTTGCAAGTCAAAGGGTCAAAGGAAGTTCTACTAATTAGCATACGTCTTGGAAGATGATAGCAGCATCATTGAAATTAGATATTCATTCTGCCAGCAGTGTTTAAACGAAGGATATATATGTCAAAGGTGATCGGATAAGTTAAAATTTTGACAATGATTAATCATTGTTTGTGTGATTATCCTTTGTGTGTTACGGCTATTTGCCCTGTTCTCTTAAGCCTTATGAGCCAAGTCTTTACTCATATATATTTTTTATTTTCCAAAAGAAGGAACAGAGAAGGGGGCCAAGTAAGGATATTCCCTCTAGGGCTCGGTCCGCCGTTCTTAACGCTACTCGCTAGCGCGGAAAATGGCGACTGTGTGAATATATATATATATATATATATATATATATATATATATATATATATATATATATATATATATATATATATATATATATATATATATATATATATATATATATATATATATAGCATCACCCGAAATCTTATTTCTGTGGGTCCTTTTGAGAAAAGTAGAAATGTAGGCGAGGAGTTAAAGAAAAAGTAATGACGGAAGACGGATGGTGTAAGAAGTTCAGTCAAGAATATTCTCTCGCCTCTGCTATGCTGACAATATATTCCATGTCTAGCTGGAACAGCAAACTT
Source organism: Panulirus ornatus (assembly GCF_036320965.1). Classification (NCBI taxonomy): domain Eukaryota; kingdom Metazoa; phylum Arthropoda; class Malacostraca; order Decapoda; family Palinuridae; genus Panulirus; species Panulirus ornatus. Next base: position 83,383,017 of record NC_092227.1, read on the forward strand.
CAGTGCTATACCGTAGCTAATCCAGCACTTGCTCCCTGACGACGCTAAGATCTTACTTTACACTTATAGCACTTGCTCACCTGGCGACGCTAAGATCTTACTTTACACTTATAGCACTTGCTCCCCTGGCGACGCTAAGATCTTACTTTACACTTATAGCACTTGCTCCCCTGGCGACGCTAAGATCCTACTTTACACTTATAGCACTTGCTCCCCTGGCGACGCTAAGATCTTACTTTACACTTATAGCACTTGCTCCCCTGGCGACGCTAAGATCCTACTTTACACTTATAGCACTTGCTCCCTTGAGGACGCTAAGATCTTACTTTACACTTATAGCACTTGCTCCCCTGGCGACGCTAAGATCCTACTTTACACTTATAGCACTTGCTCCCCTGGCGACGCTAAGATCTTACTTTACACTTATAGCACTCGTTCCCTTGACGACGCTAAGATCTTACTTTACACTTATAGCACTTGCTCCCCTGGCGACGCTAAGATCTTACTTTACACTTATAGCACTTGCTCACCTGACGACGCTAAGATCTTACTTTACACTTATAGCACTTGCTCCCCTGGCGACGCTAAGATCCTACTTTACACTTATAGCACTTGCTCCCTTGGCGACGCTAAGATCTTACTTTACACTTATAGCACTTGCTCCCCTGGCGACGCTAAGATCTTACTCTACACTTATAGCACTTGCTCCGGGCGATACTTCAAGCACATCTCTGACTTACATCGCCTGTGTCGACTCAAACACATCCCTGTCTTACTCTACGCAGAGTTTGTTCCTGAGCTGACACTTCTCCCCTTCCTTGTGTATGACGACCATCAGTAGATTCATACCTCGCCCATCACTGCCTCCAGGGAACTCCAGCTCACCCTCAAATCACTCAGTCTTTCTCCCGACGGCTCCTACACTATTCCCTTGGCTTTGTTTTCCCATCGCCAATCGACTCCGATTCACCACTGGGTAAATCTGCATTGTTCGT